>NC_090447.1:87911746-88214776 GCF_031143425.1 Pleurodeles waltl | reverse complement strand
GATTTTTTTCTTTCCCCAGCCTTGCATTGTGGTCCGTGAACACTGTATGCCTTTTGAGCCATTAGTGCCACACACTGTGGGATACGGTTGCACTGTTGCTGCCACAGCTCCCAGAGGAAGCCCAGGCTGAACTCTCTCAGGTTGTTGCTGATGGGAGAGATTTAGCAAAGGCCATGATCCGTTGCGGACTGGACATGTCCAACTCTTTAGGTAGGGCAGTTTTGTCGACGGTGGCCCTGAGGCGAGGACCTCTGGTTTTTCAGGTGATGTTCAAGCTAATTTGATGGACATGCCCTTTGATAGCATCCGTCTCTTAAGAGAAGGCTGGCTCGTCACACAAGCGCTTCAAGGATTCTCATGCTACGGCCAGGTCCATGGGCTTTAAGCTGGCCCCTCGTGTCCCTCAGTTACCTTTCGCCCCTTTCATGGCTACAGAAGGGGCTTCCAACCACGTCTGTTCCCGGCCATCCACCGTGCAGCGCATGCTATCCAGCCTCTGTGTGGCGAGGGCATGGGATTCACTGACCTCGGGGATCAGGGAGCCAGCTGTCTGGCCAGTTCGCTGCTCCCCCCATGCATCAGCCTCTAAACCTTCCAAGTCCATTTCTCTGCCACCAGGGGTCAGTTGGACACAGGCTCCACAATCACCTGCTCTGCTCTCAATCCATCACATCATAAAGGTGGGTTTTGCAGATAGTCCAAAGGGGCTACTCCCTCCCCTTCGAGACTACACCTCCATCCATGCTACCATCCTATGATCAGATTATGGAGGATCACTTGGCCCTTCGCAGAGAGGAAGTTATGGCTCTCTTGGCCAAGTGAGCAATATAACGAGTTCCTGTGCCAGAGGTAGGTCCTGGTTGCTATTCCCACTACTTTCTGGTACCCAAAAAGGACAAGGACCTCCGCCCTAAGTTCAAAATGCTCACTCTGGCTCAGGTTCTATCTGCCCTGGACCCAGGAGACTGGATGATAGTGTTGGACTTACCGGATGCCTACTTTCACATCCCTGTTTTGCCTGCCCATAGACATTACTTGTGGTTCACAGTAGGCCACGAGCACTTTCAGTTCACCATGCGTTTCCAGCACCCCTCAGGTGTTCACCAAGGTGATGGCAGTGGTCGTAGCTCATCTGCTCAGATCAGGATTTCCAGAATTCTCCTCTCTGGATCACTGGCTGTCGAAGGTGGGCTTGCCCCAGGCTGTTGCCTCATACCTCCAGACTATGGCGGACCTCCTGCATTCGTTGGGGTTCACTATAAATATCGCAAAGTCACACCTGAGTCCCTCCCAGATGCTCCCTTTCATCTGAGCTGTCGGGGCACAGTGCAGTTTCGGGCCTGTTCCCCCAAGCTGCCAGGATATTCAGGCTATGGTACCAATGTTTCAGCCTTTATCCTGGATTTTGGTGAGAGTGACTTTGAGGATGCTGGGCCTCATGGCGTCCTGCATCCTGCTGATGGCATATGCAGGCTATGCAGTGGGACCTGAAGTTCCAGTGGGCTCAGCATAGGGGGAATCTCTTCAACATGGTCCAGATCTCAGAGGGAACTGTGGAAAGTATGTAGTTGTGGTTTACGAACCGTGATTGGGTCAGAGGCAGACTATTCTCCCAACCCTACCCAGATCTGACAGTAATGACAGATACATCACTCCTGGGATGAGGCGGGCATCCGGGAGAGGTGGAGATCAGAGGCATCTGGTCTCCGGCAGAGTCTGGACTCCACATTGACCTTTTGGAGCTCCGTGCGATCCGGCTGGCATTAAAGGCATTTCTTCCCTCTATCAAGGGAAAGATGGTGCACATGTTTACAGACAACACCACTGCCCTGTGGTACTGCAACAAGCAGGGCGCAGTGGGGTCGTGGACCATTTATCAGAAGGCTCTATGCCTCTGGACATGGCTGGTACAACAGGACATATCCCTGGTGATTCAGCATCTGGCGGGATCTCTGAACACCAGAGCAGACAAACTCAGCCGCCAATACTTAGCTCATCACGAATGGCGTCACCATCTGGAGGTGACGCAAGGTCTGCTTCAGCAGTGGGGAGAGCCTTGGTTAGATCTGTTCCCCTCCATAGAGAATGTGCAATGTCCGCAGCTTTGTGTGTTGGACTTTCTAAGGCAGCAGTTGCTCAGAGTGAAACTCCGGCATCCTGTACCACTTTTTGCCCATACCACTTCCGCCCAGAGTTCCCAGGAAGCTTAGGAACGACTTGTCCTAAGTAATATTGTGATTCCAGTCTGGTCACTGAGATTCTGGTATCCCGAGCTGCTGAACATGTCCATTGATTCTCCGATCAGACTGTCCCTTCTGGAGGATCTTACGTCATAGCAGTAGGGGAGGGTTCTGCACCCGAGCCTGTCCACTCTCCCCCTTCTTGTGTGGAGATTGAGCAGCAACAGTTGACAGATTTTGACCTGCCTCCGAAGTAGGTAACGTAATCTTGACAGCCAGGCGTCTCTCCACCAGAACAGTATACGCCTCTTGTTGGAAAAGTTTTGTTGCATGATGTTCAGAGAAGTTTTTTGACCCCCTTTCTGTCCCTCTTTTTGAGGTTCTGTTGCTTTACTTTCCTTTGCCCAGCAGGGCTTTGCTATGGGCTCTCATTCAAAAGTTATTTGTCTGGTGTTTTTGCTTTTTTTAGGTTGCCTGATGAACCTTCTTTAAGTCCCCTATTGTACATAGGTTCCTCAAAGGTCTTACACATATGTTTCCTCCATCCCCGCTCTTTATGGCCCAATGGGGTTTGCATTTTTTTTGTACATTTCTGATGTGCACTCCTTTCAGGCCTCTTCACAATTGTCCTCTCAGGCTTCTCACTTTGAAAACAGCATTTCTTGTGTCCATTAAAACTGCCTGCAGGGTGAATGAGATGCAGGCATTATTATCTAGGTTGCCCTACCTTTACATCTATCCTGACAAAGTAATCTTCGCACAAGGGCCTCCCTTTTGCCAAAAGTGGTTACACCCTCTCATGTAGACCAATCCTTCACCTTGCCTACTTTTTATGCACCCCTATATCCTTTTAAGGAAGAGGAGAGAGTCCACCGCCTGGACCCAAAAATCATACAAGATCATACAAGAGTTCTGGGTGGATTATAAACTCTTTGTTGGTTTTGTGTGTGTGAAGAAAGGTCAGGCAGTGCAGAAGCAGACCATCTCCAGAATCCAGAACAGTCATACTCTGCATCAAGATCAGCTACTCTCTGGCCAAAAATCCACCCCCTGAGGGTTTGCGTGCTCATTCTACATGAGCTAAAGTTGCAACCACTGCATTATCCCGTGTAGTTCCAGTCCTTGACATCTATCATGCTGCAACGTGGGCATCTCTGCACACGTTTACTAAACACTACTGCCTGGACAGTCGGGTCCGTAGGCATGGGCACTTCTGCAGGGCTTTCTAATATGATCTTAGTTCGCAGATTCTCCGCCGGGGATGGTATCGCTTGGGTATCTAGTTTAAGGTAAGGAATCAGCAACTAGAAGTCTCTATCAGATGAACAATTTACTTTCTTTCAGTAGCACTGTATCAGATAGACACAATTTCCAGTTGCAGATTCCTTACCGACCTACCCATCTCTTGCCCCCTCTCTCTTTCTGAGAAATGATTTCTAGGGGCAGGGACTCCCCTTTCAGCCCCTTAGTTTTGAAGAACCAGTAGTCCGTGTTATTCATGGCTCTGCGCTTCTGACTTGGAAAGTTGTGAAAACTGACGTCAGTGCACCGGAGAGTTGCCTAAATAGAAACCCCAACATCATATCCAGCGCAGACAACACTGACGACAGATGCAGAGCCGACTCAAGTGCAGGGGTACTGCTCAAGAATATTCTCTGGATCCAGTCTGATGCCTGGAGGTAATTCCAAGATGAATAAATTGCAACTGGATATTGCCCCTACCAGACAAAGAGCTACCGACTGGAAGTACCTTGTTTGTCCGTTCTGTACCTTTGTATACAGATCCGGAGCTCGTTCTCAGTTTTTTCTCATCAGAATTTATTTTTTGTTCCAAAATTCCTCTTTTCTCCATTGTGCATGGGAACCATGTCACCTCATAAAACTACTGGGTTTAGTCCTTGTAGGGACTGTTGCAAGCAAATGTCCTTGGCAGAATCCTACAAGATATGCCTCTGATGTTTGAGTTCAGGGCATGATTCCAAGTTGCACGAGGAGTGTGTGCTTATGAATCTGGAGACCATTCAGGAATGGGAACTGAAGCTGTAGATTAAAATCGGTCATGGAAGTCCTTCTCCCGCCTGAGGTAGCAGTTGTGGACCAGTACTAGCACCCTAGGCTGTTATTGTGGAAGGTCCTTTTCGCGGTCTAAGTCGTCTGAAAAGTTGAAGTCAAAGTGGAAACACAAGATGGGCGAGTGGGACGCATCTCAGTCCTGCCATTCTCTGCCAGAGAAGTTGTGAGGACTTAGGGTGCCTCTGAGTCTTGCTCCTGGTCTCCCTCTGAGGAGGCAATTCAGCAATTGATTCTAATGTGCCCCAGTTTCCGGGGCCATTGGTGGTGTCACAACTGATTGATGCCTTGAAAGAGGCCATATAGAAAGTCTTTAGCTCTGTTCTGGCTCCCGTTGTTGTGCCTTTGGGCCCCAAAGTCGCGCAGAGGGCTCCAATTAGTTTACCACCAGCAGATCTGTCCTTGGTGCCATCTGTGCCTCCTCAACCCTTCTTGGATTCTGTTCTGACTTAGGAACAGACATCCAATCCAGCAGGAAAATCCTCCCAATCTTTTTGTTGTTGCTGCACCAAGGAGGACTCTGCTCCAAGAGTCATATCAGAGTCCAAACCCAATTGCCTCGACCGAGGTTGCATTGCTGATGCACCCGATACCAGTTCAATCACATTCAGACAGCCCGTGCCCTTATATCGCAACCACACTTCATCAGCACTCAAACAACTTTTTGGTTCCAACGTTTATCAGAGTCAACCAGCTTTCAGAGATGTCATTGGACTTGATGGAGCTGATTCTGCCCTCATTGTGATGACCTACACTCTTTACATGGATTTGCAAAAGGCCTGTGGATTGGACACTGAGTTGGGATCCCCCAGGCCATCAAAAATCTAGAGTGCTTCCTTTGTTGTGGTCATAAGACATACAGCTGAAGTAATAGATGTAATACCATCTATGGAAGTTAAACCTAACATGCCACAGATATTTTGCTTTTTGGGTAGGCTTCCTCTGAGCCCTTAATGCCAATAAATGAAGCACTGATAGGTATCGGAATGAGCACCTGATCTAAGCCTTATGAATGCCCGCTGGTTAACAGGCAGGTAGCCAGGTGCCAGAGGATGGTGCCAGGCGACCCTGGCTGTTGCAACACCCTACACCAGAAAGTCTGGTGGTTCGGTCATCCATCTGAGCCATAGTGTGCCGTTTCAGGTCTCTCCTACACACTCTTTTTCTACTCCCGTCCACTGCTTCTCGATACTCCTTCCTACTTTGCATTCTGTACCTAGTTGTGTTGATTGGAAAGAGCTCGGCGGCAGCAAAGTGCATCCGGGCTGCTTGCTTCCTTTGTGCTTCTCCACACTTTAGTCTCCTCTCTTTTGTGCTTCCCGCGTGTTCTGTTTTTATTTCACTTCCTAATGCTCTCCTCGCTCCCAACTACGCTTTCATTTTTTAAATGAATTATTACATTTTGTGCATCGAGCCAAGCAACTGCAAGATGCTGTTGGGCTGCACGCTCTGTTCTTTTTTGCGCTAAAGATTACTTTCTTTACGTTTATGAAAAATTGCGGGCAATGAATGCACGTGGATGCGCATGCGACCTATAAAAAAAGCAAAGGCTAAGCCAGTAGGTTGTCCTTTTAGAGCCGAAAACTTTTGGCTGTGTCAATGTTCTCCTGATATAGTTAGCTTAAGCACGCCTAGTTTTCATTTTTCCCTTTCTTTAGTGTTTATAACCTGGGCACTAATCGTAGTTCTCATAAGTCCTAAGTCTGTTCATCCTGCTTTCCAGTTGTGCCTTTCAGCATGATCTTAAAACATTCTGTAGGAAAGATCAAGAACTTTGTTGAAATATGTGTCTTGTTAATGAATTTAATAGAAGGCTGTTTTCTTCACTGTAGCCCTATGCTGTACAGAAGCTCAGAGCTGTTGCTGGTGTGATGATCACAGCGTCCCATAACCGTAAAGAAGACAATGGCTACAAGGTAAATGCTCAGTTCACTTTTGTTATATTTGTAAGTTTGTAACTATTTGTAAATTGTTTGCCGCAAAGTGATGAAGGCCTTGTTTTTTTACAGTTTCTTTTTTGTGCTTTACTGGAGACCATTTGGTATGTGCGTCTCGAAAGAGCCTATGTAATCTATGGTTACCCCTCCCCTTGTAGCCATTGGTTGTTCCAAACATCATTCCCTTATTTATCACTCTAAATTTGTCAATTATTGATTGATTGATTGTAACAGTCATTCGTGGCATATGGAGGTTTGCTGTTGCACTGCCGGATGATTCTGCCAAAGAACTGCATCCATTTCAGTGTGTTGATAGTTAAGCGACCATTTGTTGTAATGGTGCCCTACATGCAAATGGCTTTCTCAATCTTTCATTAACTGGATGTCATGGAAGTGATGAAAAGATCTGTGGGACATGGTAAGGTATGACTGAGGCCAGCTGCTAATCTATCCCCACTCCTCACTCTCTTTCGTGCACTATTCTGTCCTGTTTCTGATGGATACACCTACCTGTGGATTCCTCACCTAAAGAATTCTTCCCATCGCGCCAGCTTCGACGGAAATTTTCTTCTAGCTCTGCACGTCGATGATGACGTCACAATTGCCTGACTCCACGCGACGCAGTATGACGTCATCCAGGCAATAAGAAGCCCTTGTCAACATGCAGACGTCAGTTCCCTTTTTTCCGTGCCTTCGAGTAATGGTTTTTCTTCGAGGCTAACAGGGAGCTACAGTTGCACCTCTGTGTTACTATGTAGCAGCCAAGAAAATCTGGCTTTAAGCCTTGTAACCAGTGTGGGGGTCGGATGTCGTTCACTGATCCCCATGAAAATTGTTTATGGTGCCTTAGTTCCGACCATGAGGTTCTCCGACTTCACCCTTGTCAGTGTTTGTAGTCGAGCCTCATTAGGAACCGGCGGCTTCTCCGGAGCAGGAGATGCCTGGTCCATCATCGGCCTCTATGCCGGCGCCGGCTCCGCAAGCTTATCTGGCTTTCCCGGCGCCGGGTACAGATCCTGCTGCATTTTTAAATGCAGTGTTCAATATCTTTTCCACCATGGTGCCTGGTGGAGGGCATGCGGGTCTGTCAGGCCCTTTGGCTTTTAACTTGGGTGCTCCGTCTCCTTACAAGCCGACACCCTTTATGCCATTTCTGCCTTCTGGAGCCGCTTCGGCGCCGATGCCCTTGGCGTCGCCCAGGAGGCCTGTGACACCAACAATGTCTGCTACCTGGCGGCGGTGGATTCTCCATGGCTCCAGTCTACAGTTAAGTTGCCTGTGGCGCCGGAGGCTCCGGCGTCGGATGGATCCGAAGAACGGCGCCGGCAAAGATCTTCGGCGTCGGCCGATGCCTTAACGACGCCGGGTCTCGAATCCAGGCTTCGATCCAGGAGGTTAGCATTACACCTCCTGGGGGGAAGAGGAATACAGCAGACAGCTAGTGGAGGAAGGCGAGATCTTGGAGCCTTCAGGTGATTTCCAAGGCTTGGACACAGCAAGTGGCATTGACACTTCCCCTGAATGGGATTTGGCTTCCCCAGGGGAGTATACTGAAGAGGCTGCATCTTTTCATGCGGTAATAAGGATGGCTGCAGACTTTTTGGATTTTCCTCTTCCAGCTGAAGAGATGAAAAGAAACCTTCTGACTGAAGTGCTCCTTCGGTAGTGGCGGAGCCTCTCTTGCCCTTTAGTGAGGCTCTCTTGGACCCCATCAAAGATATTTGGAGGAAGCCAGTGACTTCTACAGCTGTCAACAAAGCGGTAGCGAGACGCTATCATGCGGCTCCAGGTGACCCGGACTTCCTCTCTAAACATCCAACTCCGGAGAGTTTGGTGGTTCAGGCATCGTGCTCCTCCCGGTTTCTCCTGGTTCGTTCCCCGGGTCCCCTGCGGACAGGGAGTCTAAGAAAATGGACCAGGCAGCAAAGAAGGCCTTTTCTTCGTGCAGCATGGCCTTGAAGTCGACCAATGCAACTTGCATTTTGGGGCGTTACATACATGCCCTTATGGGGAGGCAAAGGGTCATCCTGAATTTGCAACAAGAGGTGTTGCATCTGTTAACGGATGCTCAGGCGGCGGCGACCCAGGTGATTCAGTCTGGGTTGGACACCTCAGTCTCCGTGGCAAGAGCTATGGGTACATCCATAGTGTCGAGGCGTCAGGCTTGGCTGCGTTCATCAGGTTTCTCCTCGGATGTGCAAGCTACTCTCCTGGACCTGCCTTTTGACGGGGAAAAGCTCTTTGGAACAAAAGCAGGTTCTGCCCTTGAGCGTTTTAAAGAGAGCAGAGCCACAGCGAGGTTGTTGGGACTTCAGGCAGCCACTTCCTCTACCTTTAAGATCCTATAGGAAGTTTAGAGGTTTTGGACGTGGCTCCTCCTTTTGTGGCAGGTTCCAGGCGCCACAGCAATCTGCAGGATCCCTGCCTTACAGATCCTTCACGGGCAGGGGTAGAGTACGTACGAGAGGAGCCACCCAGCAGCACTCTGCCTCTTCCTCTTGCTCAGGAGGGGTGCAGCAGGGAAAGCAGCCTTAGTCCTCCACCACTCCCTGTTCACGTGTCTCTGGTAGGGGGGAGACTTGCCCAATTTCTTCCCATGTGGGAGTTTATAAGATCAGACTCCTGTGTCACCGACATTGTGAAGAAAGGGTATGCTCTTCCCTTTCGGGAGATCCCTCCTCCCTTCCCTCCCCGCATATCCTTCTGTTCGGAAGACCATCTTCTGTTACTGCAACAGGAGGTGTTATCCCTATTGTCAAAAGGTGCAGTGGAGTTGGTTCCGGAGCAGGAGAGGGGTCAGGGCTGTTATTCAAGATACTTCCTGTTCCCCAAAAAAGATGCTTGGTTGAGACCAATCCTGGACCTGAGGATTTTGAATTGGTTCCTCAAGCAGGAAAAGTTCAAAATGCTGACCCTATCACAGGTTCTTTTGGCGTTGACTGAAGGAGATTGGATGGTGTCTGTCAATTTGCAGGATGCGTACTTCCATATTCCGATCCTCAAATCGCACAGGAAGTATCTCCGGTTTGTGGTGGGGTCGCAGCATTATCAGTTTGCGGTCCTTCCGTTTGGTCTTACTTCAGCACCTCGAGTCTTCACAAAGGTGATGGCGGTGGTTGCGGCGGAGCTCAGAAGAAGAGGGATAGCGGTGTTTCCCTATCTGGACGATTGGTTGATGAAAGCCAAGACTCCAGGGCTTGTGCGGCGTCACCTGCAGTCGACAACTCAGTTGTTGTTCAACCTGGCTTTTTCAATCAATGTGCCAGGATCTCACCTGGAGCCCTCGCATCGCCTCCTGTTCATAGGGGCAGTACTGGACACAACATTGAATCGTGCCTTTCCTCCGCCCCAGCGGGTTCAGGACATTCAGGCGTTGATTCCAATGTTTCGAAATGGAGTGGTGTAGGAAGTTGGCTCTGTATGTACTATTTCAATGTAAGAAATAGCATGCACAGAGTCCAAGGGTTCCCCTTAGAGGTAGGATAGTGGCAAAAATAGATAATTCTAATACTCTATTTTGTGGTAGTGTGGTCAAGCAGTAGGCTTATCAGAGGGTGGTGTTAAGCATTTGTTGTACACACACAGGCAATAAATGAGGAACACACACTCAAAGACAATTCCAGGCCAATAGGTTTTTATATAGAAAAATATATTTTCTTAGTTTATTTTTAAGAACCACAGGTTCAAGATTTACAATCAATACTTTAAATGAAAAGTACTTCACTCAGGTATCATAGGAACTTTGAATCAGCAAAATAGCATGTACAGTTTTCACAAAAATGGCAATAAGGTATTTTAAAACTAGACAGTTCAAATTTCAACAGTTCCTGGGGGAGGTAAGTATTGGTTAGTATTGCAGGTAAGTAAACCACCTAGAGGGTTCAAAGTTGGGTCCAAGGTAGCCCACCGTTGGGGGTTCAGGGCAACCCCAAAGTTACCATACCAGCAGCTCAGGGCCGGTCAGGTGCAGAGGTCAAAGTGGTGCCCAAAACACATAGGCTTCAATGGAGAAGGGGGTGCCCCGGTTCCAGTCTGCCAGCAGGTAAGTACCCGCGTCTTCGGAGGGCAGACCAGGGAGGTTTTGTAGGGCACCGGGGGGACACAAGTCAGCACATAAAGTACACCCTCAGCGGCACGGGCGGGCAGGTACCGAGTGCAAACAGGCGTCGGGTTTGCAATGGAGTTCAATGGGAGACCCAGGGGTCTCTTCAGCGAAGCAGGCAGGCAAGGGGGGGGGGGCTCCTCGGGGTAGCCACCACCTGGGCAAGGGAGAGGGCCACCTGGGGGTCGCTTCTGCACTGGAGGTCAGATCCTTCAGTTCCTGGGGGCTGCAGGTGCAGTGTCTTTAGCAGGCGTCGGGTTCTTAGAAGCAGGCAGTCGTGGTCAGAGGGAGCCTCTGGATTCCCTCTGCAGGCGTCGCTGGGGGGCTTAAGGGGGGGTCAACTCTGGCTACTCACAGGGTCGCAGTCGCCGGGGAGTCCTCCCTGTAGTGTTGGTTCTCTGCAGGTCGAGCCGGGGGCGTCGGGTGCAGAGTGGAAAGTCTCACGCTTCTGGCTGGAAACGTGCAGTCCTTTAAAGTTTGTTTCTTTGTTACAAAGTTGTTTCTTCTTTGGAGCAGAGCTGCTGTCCTCTGGAGTTCTTGGTCCTTTTAGATGCAGGGTAGTCCTCTGAGACTTCAGAGGTCGCTGGACCCTGTGGAACGCGTCGCTGTTGCAGTTTTTCTTGAAGTGGGGAGACAGGCCGGTAGAGCTGGGGCCAGAGCAGTTGGTGTCTCCGTCTTCTCTGCGGGGCTTTGAGGTCAGCAGTCCTTCTTCGTCTTAGGTTGCAGGAATCTATCTTGCTAGGTTCTGGGAGCCCCTAAATACTCGATTTAGGGGTGTGTTTAGGTCTGGGGGGGTTAGTAGCCAATGGCTACTAGCCCTGAGTGTGGCTATACCCTCTTTGCGCCTCCTCCCTGAGGGGAGGGGGGCACATCCCTAATCCTATTGGGGTAATCCTCCATCTGCAAGATGGAGGATTTCTAAAAGTCAGAGTCACCTCAGCTCAGGACACCTTAGGGGCTGTCCTGACTGGCCAGTGACTCCTCCTTGTTTTTCTCATCATCTCCCCCGGCCTTGCCGCCAAAAGTTGGGCCGTGGCCGGAGGGGGAGGGCAACTCCACTAGCTGGAGTGCCCTGGGGTGCTGTAACAAAGGGGGTGAGCCTTTGAGGCTCACCGCCAGGTGTTACATTTCCTGCAGGGGGAGGTGAGAAGCACCTCCACCCAGTACAGGCTTTGTTACTAGCAACAGAGTGACAAAGGCACTCTCCCCATGTGGCCAGCAACATGTCTGGTGTGTGGCAGGCTGCTAAAACTAGTCAGCTCACACTGGAAGTCGGGTATGGTTTCAGGGGGCATCTCTAAGATGCCCTCTGGGGTGTATTTCACAATAAAATGTACACTGGCATCAGTGTGCATTTATTGTGCTGAGAAGTTTGATACCAAACTTTCCAGTTTTCAGTGTAGCCATTATGGTGCTGTGGAGTTCGTGTATGACAGACTCCCGGACCATATACTCTTATGGCTACCCTGCACTTACAATGTCTAAGGTTTTGCTTAGACACTGTAGGGGCATAGTGCTCATGCACCTATGCCCTCACCTATGGTATAGTGCACCTTGCCTTAGGGCTGTAAGGCCTGCTAGAGGGGTGACTTATCTATGCCTATAGGCAGTGTGAGGTTGGCATGGCACCCTGAGGGGAGTGCCATGTCGACTTAGTCATTTTCTCCCTACCAGCACACACAAGCTGGCAAGCAGTGTGTCTGTGCTGAGTGAGGGGTCCCCAGGGTGGCATAAGACATGCTGCAGCCCTTAGAGACCTTCCCTGGCATCAGGGCCCTTGGTACCAGGGGTACCAGTTACAAGGGACTTACCTGGATGCCAGGGTGTGCCAATTGTGGAAACAAAGGTACAGGTTAGGGAAAGAACACTGGTGCTGGGGCCTGGTTAGCAGGCCTCAGCACACTTTCAAATCATAACTTGGCATCGGCAAAGGCAAAAAGTCAGGGGGTAACCATGCCAAGGAGGCATTTTCTTACAAGTGGTAGTTCCAGTCCTCAAGGTCCCACGTCTGCTCGGTCTTTTTGCTTCTTGTATACTGCTGGTCACTCATGCACGCTGGCACATGAGGGCTCTTCAGAGGTGTGTCCACAGGCAGTTGTTTCAGCACAAAGGAGATCTCGAGGATTGGATCAGGATCTCCAGAGACACTGCTGAGGATCTTCAGTGGTGGGCTGCGGTCGGCAACCTGTCGCAAGGAAGGCCGTTCTTGCTGCCTCCGCCAGTGGCCACGGTTGTAACGGATGCTTCTACTCTAGGGTAGGGAGCTCATCTGGGGGACCTGGAGATCAAAGGCCTTTGGTCTCCAGTGGAACAGAGGTTTCACATCAATCTGTTGGAGTTGCGGGCTGTAAGTCTGGCACTCAAGGCCTTTCTCCCTTCCCTTCGTGGTCAGTCAGTCCAGGTCCTGACTGACAACACTACCGGGATGTGGTAAATAAACAAGCAGGGAGGAGTGGGGTCGTATCTTCTCTGCAGAGAAGCTCTTCGACTCTGGTCCTGGCTTCAGGACCACAAGATTTGCTTGGTAGCAAATCATTTGGCCGGGGTTCTGAATGTACGTGCGGATGTTCTCAGTTGACGCATCTCGGTCGACCATCCGGATCTGGTTCTTTACATCTTCCAGATGTGGGGGTGTCCGAAGATAGATCTATTTGCTACTCAGGAGAACGCGCAGTGCCCGTTGTTATGCAGCCTCCAGTATCCGGTGCAAGGAACTTTGGGGGACGCGTTTCAGATGTCCTGGAAGGGTCAGTTGCCTTATGCGTTTCCCCACTACCCCTGATTCCTTGTGTTCTGAGGAAGATCCAACAAGACGGAGCTCAGGTCATCTTGATAGCCCCGGATTGGCTGAGAAGGATGTGGTATTCGGACCTTCTCCAACTCTCTCTGTGCCCTCCGCTCTGTCTCCCTTACAGGGTAGACCTCCTCTCAGTTGCAGGGACAGATTCTACACCCCCACCTCCAGAGTCTGCACCTTCATGCCTGGAGATTGAACAGGGCAATCTGAGTGCTTTTTCTCTCCAGCCGGAAGTGGTAGATGTTATTTTATCAGTCAGGCGACACTCCACCAAATCGATCTATGCAAGTAGGTGGGCTAGATTTGTACGTTGGTGTGGAGAGAACCAAATTAATCCCTTAAAGGCTCACTTGTCTGACATATTATTATTTGCTCTTTCCTTGGCACAGAAGGGCTGTGCAGTTGCCAGAGTTAAGGGCTGTTTATCAGCACTATCTGCTTTTCTGTGCCTCCCAGATCAACTCTCCTTGTTTGAATCTCCACTTGTTTTGAGGTTCGTTAAGGGTCTCACTAATAGGTTTCTGCCCACACCGTTTGTTATGCCACAGTGGGATCTTAACTAGGTATTAACATCTCTAATGGGATCGCCATTTGAGCCAATGCACTCTTGTTCTTTGCGTTTGCTGGTCTTTAAGACTGTATTTCTGGTAGCCATAACATCGGCCAGAAGAGTGAGTGAGCTTCAGGCTCTTAGTATAGAGTCTCCATACCTTTCCTTCTTTAGGGACAAAGTGGTGTTAAGTACCAAGGCGGCTTTCCTCACGAAGGTTGTTACACCCTTTCACTTGGGGCAGTCTATTTCTCTCTCTTCTTTTTACCCTCTGCCTCCATCCAAGGAGGAAGAGAGGCTCCACAGGCTGGATCCACGAAGAGCATTGAGCTTCTTTGTCGACAGGACGAGGGAGTTCAGGCAAGACGATCAGCTCTTCGTTGGATATGTGGGGAAGAGGAAAGGCAGAGCAGTCCACAAGAGAACGCTATCCAGGTGGGTCATTCTCTGTATCAAGCTTTGTTATTCCTTAGCGAAGAAAGAACCACCTGTGGGGCTTCGTGCTCATTCCACCAGAGCTAAGGCTACTTCTTCGGCTTTAGCTAGGGGTGTTCCTGTAGTTGACATCTGCAAGGCGGCAACTTGGGCATCCCTCCATACTTTTGTCAAACATTATTGTTTGGATTCTGAGGTTAGGCGGGATGGCCATTTTGCATGCTCAGTGCTGCAGGATTTCTTGGTTTGACCACTCAGGCACCCACCTCCAGAGGTAGTACTGCTTTGGGACTCTATTCTTTAGGTGAGGAATCCACAGGTAGGTGTATCCATCAGAAGAACAAGTTACTTACCTTCGGTAACGCTTTTTCTGGTGGATACATTAACTTCCTGTGGATTCCTCACGGTCCCACCCGCCCCCCGTTGCCTGAGTGGTCCTACCACGAAATCCGTGGGTGAGCACCGTTGTGTGTGTGTGTATGTATGTGTGTGTGTGTGTATGTATGTGTGTGTGTGTGTGTGTGTGTGTGTGTATATATATATATATAAATGGTCTATATGCTTGGTTCATGTATATAGTTATGGCATGTATATATGTATTTCTTTCTCTGTTTTTGATAATTCAAGGACACATGATTGAACTTGACTGACTTATTTGGTTCCATATGGAACAGGTATTGCCGTTAGTTTCTTTTTATTTTTATTGTAATAAATGTTGCATTTTCACTTCATTTGATGTGATTATGTTCTCTTCAAGGTCAATGTTCACCTGTTCGCCTCAAAGGCACGTAAAAAATGGTGATAACTGACGCCTGCACGTCGACGAGGGCTTCTTATTGCCTGGATGACGTCATACGGCGTCGCGTGGAGTTGGGCAATTGTGACGTCATCATCGACGTGCAGAGCTAGAAGAAAATTTCAGTCGAAGCTGGCGCGAGGGGGAGAATTCTTTAGGTGAGGAATCCACAGGTAGTTAATGTATCCACCAGAACAAGCATTACTGAAAGTATGTAACTTATTCTTCTCACCTTTCGCCTCTTCATATTTCTTGGCTGACCCTCTCCCAAACTCCTTTATACTCTTCTGGTGTGACAAGTGCCGATAGCTACTCATTTCTTTCTATGGAATGTGCTGCTGCCCACAGCAGCTCTGGGTGGCATTTGAAAGACATTGGGTGTATGGCCTCCTTGCATGCCTGTCAACCAGCTGCTTTTCCACCCTCCTCCTCATTGAAGGTGTTTTTAAAATATGTCTTGTTAAACAACCCCAGGCGGCTGACAAGAGTTAGCGGTTACAGGGTCACCGGTGTTGTGAGTTTCTGTTTATAGTAAACATGTTGTCGTGAGGAGCAACTCTGGGACCGCACTGATTATTACGTGAACAAAAACACACCATTGCTGCTTTTACGGCGAATGAGGATTGAATGAATTAGTGAATGAATATGCGCGCTTAGCACAGCTCGACATAGAATACTCTGCAGTGCAATAAAAAAGACTTTGTTTATGGAGAGAATGTTTCTTGGGGATTTTAGTAACAGTGTGTGACTGTTACCAACCTCAGAAATAGTTTTTGTTTTTTCGGCCTGAAGAAAGTCTGGGACTGCCAAGATTCAAGTGTATGGCATGCAGATTACACGTGGATCTCTTCAGCAGGTGATCAATAAATGTGATTACTTTTTTTGCCTTTCTATATAGCACAAATTCGACCTGGAATGTATTGGAGCGCTTTACATGAGCACCAGTTGCCTTATACAAGGTCACATCTAAGTGTTTTTCAGGCAAACAGAGCTTGTGATAATTTTTATAATTCTTTTTCCTAACTTTAACATCCCTGTAACCTTTTTTTTTTTTCTTCCAATGAATTTCTATGTTTTTTTTTAACGTATAGTAATTTTCATTACTATACACTAATCCAAACACCGCCGCCAGGCCTTCGGCTGTGCGCAGCGGCGGTTGGCTGCAGCCTTTCTGGGTGTGAGAATAGGT
Source organism: Pleurodeles waltl (assembly GCF_031143425.1). Taxonomy (NCBI): domain Eukaryota; kingdom Metazoa; phylum Chordata; class Amphibia; order Caudata; family Salamandridae; genus Pleurodeles; species Pleurodeles waltl. The sequence continues at coordinate 88,198,720 of NC_090447.1, read as the reverse complement.
GTGAGAGGGTGTATCGGGTGTGAGCGTGTCTATTTGGGAGCGAGAGTGCGTACATCAGTGTTATAATGGGTGCGTCAGTGTGTATGCGCAGGCTTGTGAGTGGGTACGTGAGGCTGTCCCTGGGTCTGTGAGTGGGTGTATGAGAGTCCGAGTGGGTGTGTGAGAGTCTGAGTGGGGGTGTGAGGGTCTGACGGACTGTGACTGGGTGCGTGAGTGTCACAGTGGGGGCCTGTGAGTGGGTGTGTGAGTGGGAGAAATTGATTGAAAGAGACAGAGAGAGAGGGAAAGGGAGTTTTTAGGCTTTGATGTATGATATACTTAGAATTAGATATTCAGGCACCAATTAAAATAAAAAAAAATTATCTGTCATTTTTTAAAATGTAAAATAATTTGTACTTAAAAAAAAAAAAAAGAAAGAAAGAGGAAAGTAAGTCCGGCTGTACTTGCACCCTGAATACTCAGTGTGACGGTCGCAGACGCTCACAGTGAGCTATTTAAAAAATAATAATAATAAAGTAAGCCCTTTACGGGCTATCTGGGACTGCGAGGGAGCCCTCAAGGGCCCTACACATTTATTTATTTTTAATATTTATGAAAATGCCCTTCACAGGCTACCTGGCACCGCGAGGGAAGCCTTAAGTTCATTGCTTTAGCAAGCTTTAACATCAAATCCCTGCTTGCTGATCATTTTTTCTCTGTCCTCTGCACGCATGCAGGGAACAGAGATGAAAGCTCCACTGCTTGTCAGCGGGACTTGCTTTACAGTTTTCCACTGGCAAACAGCCAGGACATAGCAGGAGTCGGCCTTGGGGGGCTGGTGGTCCCCAGGGCCATCTGTGGCTCCTTGCAAAGGGCTGTGCAGTCCCCTGCCAACAATGTGAAGATAGCCCTGTGGAGGTGGTGGTCCACATCTCTAATGCGGGTCCGAAACTGACCCCCTTTACTTATTTTTAATCTTTGCCCTGGGGAGGTGTTGGTCCTTGGGGCGCAGCGGGCTGCGGCCCCCCTGCATATATTATATTCAAAGCCCCAGGGAGGTGGTGGTCCCCCGGGCTAAAGGAGATCTGAAATGTATGCAGTTACATTTTTAGTTTAGCCCCGGGAAGGTGGTGATCCCCAGGGCTGTTGGGCTGCCTCAGGCACCACCCCGCTTATATTTCAGTATAGTCCCTGGGAGGTGGTGGACCACGAGGCAATGGCCTCCCCCACGTTATGAAAGCATTTTTGTCCCAGGGGTGGTGGTCCCTGGGGTGCAGGGAGGCCATGTGGCCCCCTGCTCATATTCACTTTTTTACCCCTGGGAGGTGGTAGTGCCTGGGGCTGTGAGAGGGTCAGGAGGTCTGCCCCTATTAAAAAGAATGCCCTCTGGACCTGGCACACCTGGGGGCTTAGTTAAAAAACAAGCGCAGGAGCATGTGCTTGTATTTTTTTTTATTTTTACAGTGGATTCGCAAATTTATGGTGAAAACGTTTACAAAAATGCTTTTTTAGCCCTGTGGGGGGGGGGGGGGGTAGCACCAGAGCTAAGGGGTCAGGGTGTCCCTACTCAACTGAAGCAGAGTCCCAAGATGGCTGACAACGATTCCTTGTTTGAAGTGTTTTTCAGCCAATCATATCTCTACATAATATCGGGGGGGGGATGTTGCAAATCCTTCGTGTCCCTCTGTATACAAATTTGGATTTCCCTTAATTTCTCAAAAACTACTGAACGGATTTAGACCAAATAACAAAAAGGGCTCTTTCTGGACCAAGAGCTACCTTTCTGCCAAATTTGGTGTTATTCACTCCAGTGTTTTTTGTGGTATCGCTGCCCGTTATCTTGGCCTTTGCTTGAGGGATCACCCCGACAGCAACTCATGTGACTGTCGAATTGTTGAGGAAAATTCACGATGATTTTTCAAACAGCAACAAAGATATAGGCAAGCAAAAAACAGCCTTTTCTATAGAAACAAGGTCCTTACTATACCTACTGGTGACTGCCAGTAGGTATACATTCATGTATATCAGGGCTCGAAAAATCATAAAAATGTGACCCGACCTACAAGTAAAGTAACTTGAATTATCTACTCTATCTAACTGCAATGTACTTGACGCTTAAACAGCTCTCAAATTGTGTGATCCTAGGACAATAGTTTACAGTTGCCTTTTTCTAAATTCTCACACGATTGCACCTTCAAATATGTGAGCTCAGCATTTCTGCAGTGCAAAAAAAAACTCTTGTGTTTAAGTAGACCAAAGTTTGCTCCATGTAGCACAAGACTCAAGCCCACATATAGGGGACACATGACCAATGACTTACTTTTAGTTTACTAATAGCATATCCATCAGGGCAGGAGTGTTTCTCAGTTTGTTTAAACACTCACTTTAAATAAATATATTACTAAACCATGATGTGGTAGCATGCTGTAATATAGACACAGTGAATTTCTAAGAAATATCCAAAAACCTTTCCACTAACTTGCAGCTTCACTGATAAAACAATATAGCGTATTAAAAATCTGTGAAAGTTGGGTATCAGAAAACATATCCTTTGCACATCAACACGTAAAGCATTATGATTTGTTTTCATCCTATTAAAATATTTTATTCATCATATAAGTACAAAAAATGGGCTTTCACAACTACTGAAATACATTTTGAAATGTTTCTACAGTTGACTTAGTGATTTAAATGTTGAATATTAGGAAAAACCTGACACCCTATAGCCTTTTATTTCACATTCCAAACAGCAGGTCAGACATTTCACCTTACAAAATCCTGGAACTCTGCAGTCAGAAGAAAAATTAAATGTAAGACAAACTGACTTTTGACCTCTGTGTACACAGAGCAAATGTGACATACTTGAACAAGATTTAAAGGCGTCTTTTATTGCTCCTCCACTTTCTGACTGAACAGAACACCTGTTCTTTGTCAACTCACCAGAAGGGGCAAGTAAGTCCTAAAACTAGCTCGACCTGATAAAAATATGACTAGCCATAGCGAGTGGCCGAGTAGATGTTTAGAGAGGTGTGTGTGTATTAAAAAAACAAATATGTATTTAAATTGTCTTTATATAAATATATGGTGTAAACTTGCCTTTTCTACCACTCATTTGCCTTTACCACAAAAATGTAAGCATTAAGCGTTGTAAAGCTACTCATTGTAATGGCTTTCCTTGTTCCGATGTACATCCCTGCAGATTTGACAAGGAGAAGTTGGTACAGCAATCTGTTAGCACTCACCATTCTGCCACCTATTCCCCTCCTGGAATGAATGAACCTGCTCTCACAGCCAAACTGTCAATCCCCAGATGACATGGCTGCACATGTGGAGACTGAGTAGAGCTAGCTAGAATCCTTTTGCCTTCCTGATGAATTCTCAGGTGTTATTCTAGCAGCCTGGATGCCTGCCGCCGCTGGAACAGATTTGTATAGTAGTGTACAGGGCATTGAGTCTTTAAAATCCTTCATGTCCAGCAGCTTGAGATTTGCAAATATTTCAGAAACTGACGTGAGAATGCCAATTGACTCTTAATATCCCTCTGTGGCATCACATACAGAAGTGGGGTCCAGGCTGAAGCAGTGTGGCAAAACCTGGTGGTACTGGAGAGTAGCTGATTACAAAAAAAGCTTTTAGATCCTGTGTAGCTACTACCCCCAACAACTTTATACACAGTCTTCTTATAATGAAATTGAACTCTGCTGTGTAATGTTCAATCACAGCTGCTATTTGCCTGCAATCCACACGACTAACCGTTCAGACATGCTACTGGATAGTTTTCCTAGCTTACAATTAATTAGTTAGCTGGACAATGATGAAAGTAATTCAGTCTTGTTTGTAATTGTGCAAACGTACTCCACCTTGTTTTTCTCGATCTTCAAATTGTAAAATGTTCAATCAATATGCAAAACATATTTTTTTAAACAAGTTGCCATGTGTGCCTTGGTGCATTTCTAATCAGTAGCTCTTACTCAGTCGCCAAATGATGAGGAGGACCTGTCACCTGCCCACATCAGATGTTTTGGGATTTTACCCAGAAAAACTCTAAAAGAAAGTAAATGAAGGAGGGATTAAATGATTACAGCTTCTTGAGGGGAATTTTATTTACTCCCTCCAGAGCCTTGCCTAAGGGCTGGGGAAGTGTTAAAACAGCCCATGCCTTCCCCTGTGCCATGCTGTGTTATCAGGGCAGCTTTCTGTTGTCCTAATGTGTGGCCCTAGCCATATTAAGTTGCCTTTGGCAAATGGGCAGAAAATACGAGATTCCACCTCCGGTCATCAGTGGGGAGATATGCTCCATTCCCCTCCTGACTTTGCAAATGAGCAATGAAGGGAAACATTTAACATATTGCATTCTCTTCCTCGTTTTACAACAGGGTGCGAGGAAAATACCATATGCCTCTGTCTAAAGGAGAGTGAATTACCTCCTTTACCCTCACCTTTCTCAGAGCCAACACTTAGCCATCACCTCTATGAGGGGAAAAGCGCCTCATTAACCCGAACACCTTGCCTTATAGTGAAGAGGTATATACCTTCCCCACACCAAATTATATACATCCACACAACCACCATTCAAGAAAACACATCCACCAACTTACGCCACCACATGACCCATCAGACGTTCCCACAAACAAAATCATATGCCAACACTCCATAATACAAGAATACATGCATCTTCATATGTCCACACAAACAACGTTGTATGCTAACTCAAACACCATCATAGGTCAATACAACCACCTTCCATACATCCATACAAGCAGTCATGCATCAACGCACCTATCATTGTACATCCACACAACTAACGTTATAAGTTGACCCAACAAAATCATATGTCCACACAAGCTATTATATGACTACAAAGCTGTTGTCATAAAGCAACATCCAAAATCATACATCTCTATGCTACCAATATCATATCCAAATACACCCAATATCATATGCCAACAACCCAAACATCCTACGGCAGCAAACCATTTATCATACACCCATACAGCTCACATCTATATGCCAACATATTGACCATCATAAGTCCACAAAATTAACATCATTGACAAACACCCCCCCATGACAAACCCATATAGCTACTATCATTTGTTCACACAGCCAACATAGATAGACACACACAAAAACTAAATAAAAAAAAATAATCAAATGAAATTGCCTGAAAAAGGCTGAATTTGACAGGGTGTTAAGGTTGACTACTATGTTAACAGCAGCTTTGTCATAAAAATGCTAAACTACTGCCATCAGTTACTCTCCCCAGCCCACCTTACTAAGCCATTCTTAAATCTGTACCCCAGCATACAGTCGTCTTAGTGCCATACACCTTTTCAAAGAGTTAAAGTAAAACTTTGCATAGTATGAAATATAATGAACTACATCATACCGGAGCACACCCACAATCATATGTCAACTCATCCGACATCATTTGTTGAGGAACCCAGTAACAATTACTTACATATCCACCATCAGTTATCCCCACAAGCAGCAACATATGTCCAAATATCCCCCATCATACCCAACACACACGTCATCATACGGCCTCACAATCAACATGTTATGTCATTACCCTCCATCAAACCTTCACACAGCCAGTATAACACACAAACACGCCCCCATCATGTGTTCACATACCCATTATCAAACACAAACTCCCCTCTCCCAGCTCATGCACCAACAACCCATCATTCTATATCCTTACACCCACCATCATATGTCCAAACACAAAGGATAATAAGTTAGCATACGAACACACACCAGCACGTCTAAGGCACCCTCCATGAAATGCCCATCCAGTTACCTTTACGTACAACCAGAGGTGCCATCATTGACTATTTCCATGTGTGATTCTACATGTGTTTGTAACTCACATGACCACCATTAAACACTAACAATCGTACCATCTTAAGCCAACATAGAGACAATAATGAATCCAAACAGGCACCACTTACCAAAACACTACGGCGTTACCTCAGAAGCACCATTATACAACCCTTTAAAGACTAATATTAACTTTATCAATAAATCTTTCAAATATATTTCCTTTCGAGCACTCTCAAGTAATAACAGTAGTAGGACTTAAGTTTGAGGTTGAAACGAGAAGGCAGTAATGAACTTCTTAATTTCATTACTTTAGTTTTTAGGGTGAACCCACTATCAGCCATTACTCAGGCCACACGGCATGTGGTACGAAACCTGTTTTCCCCTTGCCATTAACAAGGTGTTGTGCTGAGCATAGCGGGTGACATGAGTTATATCATGCCTTGTGTGCTTTCTAAATATGGCTGGGAGAATTCTAGGGTGTTTGTTGAGTTTAAATTCACTGAACCATAGCTAACCTTCACCTTTTAAAAAAAAAAAACGTTTACGAGTCACTGCATCCAAACCGCTGTGGACACCCAACACCCAGACATGTGCAGCAGGGCTTGCCTCAGGACCCTGCCAAAGGCCCAGGGAATGCATCCAGTCCACTGCTGAAGTCCAACTCTTGCTGCACACAGTCTGCGGTCATGCACGGCATGGGTTCATGTGCAGCACGGATTGGCCGCAGGGTCCTGGCCCTGCACCAACCCTTCGTGGGCAGCCTACCCCTGTTGTACACAGAAGGGGGTATTTTTACTATATACACAGTTTTTTGTAAACGTTGTGATTTTCATGAAAATTTAGATTTCAGCACAAAATTGTATCTTTTTCTTATTGTAAAGTAGCATCTGCATGATTGTGGTTTTCATGAAAATTGAAATTTTATTGTGGTGCTCTAATTTTGTTTTTAGTTGTTTCCTTCATTTTCTTATCTCTGAGAGCCCCTCCAGCACTTCCCTACGGACAAGCTTCTCTGATTATGCACCCTCATTGCTGTGGATTTATTTTTCCTAAGCCCGAAATTCACAATTTGTTTACAAATGTTTTTTTCAAGATAGCGGAAATGAAACAAATGTACTGTCTGACATTCTTCAACCAGGGCCAGCTTCATCTGAGGCATTATTTACATTTAATGAAACCCATACGGACGCCCTTCTGATAATGTGGTCTAAGTCATGCTCATGCCTACTAGTCATTAGACTCGTCATTAGACTTGTGGCTTGAAACAAGCCGTGACCCAGACTTCTTAACTAAGCACGGTACACCAAAGAAGCTAATTGTTCAAATCTTTCCTTCATCTTTTGAGAAAGAATGATGTAGTTGGCTAGTCTAGTGGTCGGTTATATTTATGCTAGTTGCTTTCTGGGGATGGACAGCCACAAGCTGTGGGAAATGGCCAGTGATATCTTGCCAACTGTCCCAGAGGACCTCGGGAGTCATTAGCCCAAGCAATACAGGTTGGTTATGATAAGGCCCAGTATGTACTGTGAGCTGGTCTGGACACTACAGACTGCATTGAAAGAACCATTGGCACCAGCGTTGTGCTGAGGAAGCACACCTAGATACATTTATAAGGAGATGTGCTAGCGTTCTTAATGGACATGCCTTTCAATGGCTCCAGGCTATTTTGAGGAAAGGATGATTTGGTACTAGATCTATTTAAGGATATTTTTACTAGACCAGGCAAGCCATTTTTCAACCAATACAGAAAACCCAGAGATTATCCCAAAGAGCTTTTTTTTTAGACTGTGCCAGCCCTCCCAGCCTGTAATGTAGCAACCAGCACTGTCCTTTCAGACTGCTGGTGTGGCTCCAACAGAGACCATTCCAGCAGCAGGGACAGCAGTCCATTAAAACTTCCTTCCCTGCTGCAAAGGTTACCAAGGCACTTTAGTTTGTCTCTGCACCCAATGGTGGAGTTTGGTACCTTGACGGTTCTGCTTCTAAAGGTAGGCTCATTGCAGTCATAGACTCCGCCCAGACCACAACTGCACTCCTGGCATCTTTGAGTTTTATCATCAACGAGCCAAAGGCCCTTGTAAGCCCCATAAGAGACATCCATTCATTTGGACTATTCTGGACATGCAGCAGTGGTTTCAGGACATTCAGGGTAATATCTGTTCCTTTGGTATCAGTTTGTCCTGAGAATGACTCCAATGTTTCTTGGACTTGTGCTGCATGCAGCATGTGTATCCCAAATGCCAGGTGGAATATTAAAGCTCTGCAGTTGAACCTCAGATTCATGTGGGCCTAGTATCATGGTTGCCTCTCTGAACTCATCCAGATCAAACAGGAGATGGCTCGGTATATTCTGTGGTGGCAAAGAAACACCAACCTGACCTGCGTGAACTCACTCTCCTTTCTGCATGTAGAGTTAATGCTGATGACAGACCCAACACTGCTGGGTGGTGGGGACCATTTGACTGAGGCGGAGATCAGAAGTCTTTGTACTCCAGCGGAGACATAGTTCTATATTGAAACTTAAAGAGATTTGCCTGGCAAAAGAGCCTGGTTCAGGTTGTCACAGACAAAGCAACCACCATGTGGTACTGCAACAAGAAGGGTGGCGTTGCATACTGGATCCTGTACTGGAGGTGCTTCGCCTCTGCAGGTGGCTGGATCAGCAGAGCATATTCCTGATTGCTAGCTACCTCTGAATGGCAGAGTGAACAAACTGAGCAGGCATTGTCAGGTGGACTACAAATGGTGTCTTCATCCTGATGAGGTCTAGAGCATCTTCGAGCGGTGGGGAATGCCCTAGCTAAATCTATTCAGTAGAATGTGCAGTATCAACAATTATGATCACTGGAGTTTCCTCCAAGACATTTGTTAGGAGACCCACTGATGCTAGATTGGACAGAAGCACTTCTGTATGCATTTTCACCTCTATCTCTCCGCCTTGCCGATAACCTCCAGAAAACAGTTTGCTGACTAAAGAACTAAACATCCAGTATACTTTGTGTCATAGAACCATAAACGGCGTGAGTTTTACCAAGGTCATCTTGGCTAGGAATGTGAGACGATACCGGCGCTTTAGAATGGAATGTCCCCATTAATAATGTACATGTGTGTTTGTTTATGAGCTATGCTTTATCTCGCTTAAAAGGTTGTGTGCAGTTAAATTATTTGAGGTTGTTAAATTGTTTCAGGCTTCACTTTTGGGAGTATTATATTGCTCTAATGTGATTAAAAAAACGTTTGTCTATTAACTTTATGTGCCAAATGGTTAACTGATATTTGTTTTAAACGTGTGGCATATCAATATAAAGGCTTTGGATCTCTATTTCATATCCTAGGTTTATTGGGAAAATGGTGCTCAGATTGTCTCCCCTCATGATAAAGAAATCTTAAAATGTGTTGAAGAAAGTGCCGAGCCATGGAATCATTCCTGGAATGAAAATCTCTCAGATACAAGTTTGTTTACAAAAGATCCTCTGGAGAAAATATGTACAGTTTACATGGAAGATCTGAAAAACATATGTTTTTACAGGTATTATGTTTTAGAATCTTTTAATTTGTTCACATCAAGTTTACTTATTGCTGTTTGTTTTTTCTAGATAACTGTTGTTTTTATTCAAACACTAAATGGTCGGTCTGTCCAATGAATCGGTCTTGCTTTCTGAAGCCTCTGGCAGACAGAAATAATTGATATGCTCCTGAGCTTCAGCACCAACCCGAGGCCCTTATTTTAAAAGGATAGATAGTACCTTTTTTAGTGATGGGGACATTCCCACTTTTTGTATTTAGGCCCTATTCTAACTGACAGTACTGATATATGAGAGTGCTTGTGCTGTTTGCTGCAAGCCTGACAGTGGGCATATGAAGTTGCTTTTATATATTGCCTCATTACATGGCAGTACCCAACTCATAGATGGATTACCTTTGTACCTGCTGTGAAAATATAATCTGAATCTTACTTCGCACATAAAATGCTTTATCCTACTGCCTTTGCAATTTCTAAGTCCAGGTGTTACTATTGTTCTTTGTAATGTCTCTTAGTGTGCTTTCCATGGTAAGATGAAAGGTTGAGCTGACCTAATTGGAATTCAAACTTGTTACTTGAAGGTCACACTAGGTATTATCAACTAATACTTAACTCGCTGGGCCACCAGCTTCATAATATGTTGTACTACTAGATGCATTTGAAGTATACATAGTAGTTGATGTTGGTCTTTAGGCCCTGTGTGTCTTGAGTGTTCTGTATTAGAGTGGAACTTCGAGGTAGATGGATAATACATGTTTTTTCTTATATGCCAGGATCTATCCACCAAGCTAGGGTTGTGCCTTACGTTTTACCAACATTTATATATGTGTTTGTATATTTGTAAGTACTGATTCATGTTGGTGTACGTTTATGGATGTATAAACCTAATCAGTCAAGTTGAACTCTTGTAAACCTGATAGTTGTTTGAAGATTGCAGTATAGGTCTCATATATATGATTCCAGAAGCCATGCAGAAGGTGTACTTCACCTTGAGCACATATTCTTCTTGTTCTGCAGAGCTACAATGAGGAATAGCTGAAGCCAGCTATTCAAAGGTATGCTGTGCGATGTATCCTGCTATTTAGCTAAGGTTTAAAATAGCTCTTAGAAGCAGCTTTTTGTTGTTAGGATGTGAGAAACCCACTAACAATGTTAGAAACATCTTTTTTTCTCACTGATTGTTTCATGCATTATTGCTTTTATTTTTGCATTTTGTGTAATTACTGTAGATATTTTGTGCACTAGGCTGGGGATTTTACAATAAACATTTTAAAATACATATCCCTGTTTCTTAGTACTACCTTTAAATATGTTATTCCTAAACAAAAGACTGTTTGGACTGCCACTGTATCCCTGTAATCATCTAGAGGGAATGATGTTGACCAGAAAACACAGTCTGCTCAAGAGGGGTACAATTTGCTTGAGTTCACCCATTGTATCAGGTGTGTTTGCGTTGAATTTAAAGCCTTTCCGGCAGAGCAGGCTGAAGTAAATGAGCATTAAGATGTTAATAAATATATATATATATATATATATATATATATATATATATATATATATATATATATATATATATATAACTACTGGCGGTCACCAGTAGGTGGTTATAGTTAGGACCTAGTTTCCATAGGAAAAACGGTTTTTGTATTGCCAATAACTTTGCCCCCGTTTGACCATTTGACCAATCTTGACAAAATTTACAAAACTAGTACGACACTGCTGCTGTCTTGAAAGTTTCAGGGTGATCTGTCAAGCGGGGACTGAGAAAAAGAGGGAGTCCCAAAACGCGTTTTCTCCATGCAAATTCCCATAGGGATTTTGAACATGGTTGCAGCCAGAACCGTGGGACACAATTAGACCAAATTTGGCAGAAAGCTAGTTTTTTGTCCGAAATGTGTGCTTTTTATAATTTGGTGTAAATCCATTCAATAGTTTTTAAAGATATTCATGGAAAAAGAAATATAGATATCTAGGGACATAGATTCTCCACGGACCCATTGTGGCGGATTCGCTGATCCATGCGCCAGAGAAAGGCCCTTATTGGCAGGTCGCAATCTGAGAGAAAAGTTGCGTCCGCCATTTTGTTTATCGATTCGGTGCGGTGGGGGAAAAAACTGTAAAAAGTGAGATAAGGGATAAAGGATAGAGGTATCCTGACACTATAGAACAGATGGAGGGGTCCATGAGGGACCCCACCCATGGTCAAAAAAATTCTCCAATTTGTTTTCCATTCTTTTTGCGGATCCGCCACAGGGCTGATAACCTCATGTAAATCTGCAACGGAACCGCAAATCTGCTCCTGGAACTTCGACAGATCCGTGAAACTAGAGCCCAATGGAAAACAAATTACGGACATTCACTCAACCAATCCTGCGTGGGGTTGGCAGTCCGTGAGGGGTTGGGTGCAGGGCCTGGCCAAATGCCAGGCCCTGCAGCCACTGTTGTGGCCCGTGGGGTGGGCAGTATGTGGGGAGGTGGTTGGGTCACAGGGCCTAGCTGCAGGCCTGGCCCTGCGACCGAGTTCCTGCTGCGTAAAAAAAAAAGCATAGAAATGCAATTAAAAAAACAAATGCTACAAGGACGTTATAATTAGGAATTAGCTTTTTTTTTTAAAACATAGAAATTCACTGAAAAAAACAATGGCTACAGGGACGTTATAGTTAGGTTCTGAATGTATTCGCCCCAAACCATTGAAAGTCAGCTCTTAGTTATGTCAGGTAACTACAACTCGTGCCCTAAGGTAACTGTAACTCACATCCTTGCCATGCACAGCTAAATATCCCACATATTACATCATTGATGGCATCTTCTATGGCATCATGGATATTATCACTCCACCATTTGCAAGAAAATTATTAATTAGAAAAGTGTGTATGGCCGGGGCACGAGTTATTGTCACCTTAAGGCAAGGTTAGGTTATATTACCTAACATTAAAGTCCCTCTAAGCTTAGTTTTTTTTAGTGAAATATATATATATATATATATATTACCTTGGTAGTTATTGATAGGTCTACTTTTCGATAGAAAGAGCGTTTTTTGGTGTGGTAATAACTTTGGCACAGTTTGATGAATCATCACAAAACTTTTTAAAAGAAAGGTTCATCCACCTCAGCTCTTTCCTCAAAGTTCAAGGTGATCCGTCTAGCGAGGCTGAATATAAAAGGGTGGGTCCCAAAGCGCAAAATCCACATGCAGTCTCCGTAGACTTCTTTAGACAAAACTACTGCAAAAGCTACTGAAGGGAATTACATTTAATTCAGCAGGAAGCTAGATCTTAGACCTCAGATTGGGATTTTGTGTAAATCCGTTCAGTAGTTGTTGAGAGAATAAGATTGAAAAATAGTTGTATATCTTGACGGCCATTTATAAATAGAGGGTACTGATTGGCCTAGGGGGCTTTATTTCCCTTAGGCATTCCCTCTCCCGGTTGACTTGGACTCCTGGGAGAGAGAGTGCTCTGATTGACTGCCAGCAACATGAGAAAAATGTTGCTGGCAGCCATTACAGGACTCAGGCACTTAGCCCTATATAAGGGGGCAGGGTAGGGATACCCTAAGCCCCTAGGTCGCTCACCAGGTCCCAGAGGGGCATCACTGAGGTCAAACAGAAAAAGAAATCCGCAAAAAATTTTGCGATCCCACGAGGCTTGCCATATCAGAAAAAAAAACTAAAAAACAAGATGGTGGCTTTGGCACAGTTATTAACTATTTAGGCACAGTTATTTACTATCTGGGCTGTATTCTTAAAGCAGAAGGGAGCTGCATGACCCCCTTTACCTCCCCTGAGTATCCAGAGGCCCCAGGGAGCCCTCAACCAGCCCCAGGACATTGTTTCCCTACCCACACCAGCATAGAGCGGAAAAACTGTGTTTGCTCTTGCTTGACTGGAACATTTTCAAAACTCCTGCCAACCAGGAGAAAACACCAAATCTGCTCCCAGCTGGTGGAAGATTTGAACATGCTCCTGCTCGCTGCAAGTGGACTTTTGATCTGTTTTGATATGTGATGCCGGCTGGGATCTAAATATTCTCTGACCCACAGGGAGCAGCATTAGTAGCTGCTTCCTTCGGGCAGGAGCAGTGCCGGCTCCTGCTGTATACAGGGAGACAGTTGGGTCTGCGTGGGCCTTAGTGCTCCCCCGCGCCCTCCGACCTGACTGTGGTGAGTGCCCTGGGTGGGCACCAGGGCATACATTTTTAACAGTAGTGTGCCCCAGGGCCAAAATCGGCCCGGGGGACCACGTGATCCCCTCACAAAAATATTACACCAGGCCACAGAGGATGGAGTCCCCATTGACAAATGAGACTCTTAAGAGGGGACCCACCTGGCCCCCTCCCCTTTTAAAAAAGGAAAATAATTTTCTGGGGTATCGGGTCCCCAGGGCCAGTCCCTGTGGCCAACCGCACCGCAGCACACAGCCAAAAGCTGTGTATATTGTGGGGTTGACTGCTTTTGTGGGGGTTTGGCACAGGGCCTGACCGCAGGCCAGGGCTTCTGAATGCTCCCCCCCCCCAGTGCACACGGCCATGTAAGAAGTCTGCACAATATGCAAGAGCCATTTGTCTTTGTTTTTTTGGTGCCACTCTTGGACATAATTGGAGAAAGGTGGGAAATATTGTTTTACAGGAGATTGTCCTGCAGACAGTTGTGTTTAACTATCTCCTTTCCATCTAGAAGATTTCCAGTGATAGTACTGTCGTTGCTGTAGGTGCAAACCATGAGGGGTTTGAACCCTCTGAGGGAAATAATGGCTGTCATAAGGTCTGTATCGCCTTCTGAACTCCTTTCTCTTCTCCTGGCTATCTGATTTTAAAGTTTCCATTTAGGCTTCATTAGTCACATCTCATCACCCACATGTGAGCCGAATAATGTTGAACCTGAGAATGGTAAATTAACAGTCCTCTGTTGCACTTCAGTTTTTAGGCTGGTCAGTTTCAGCCAAGAATTGCATTTTGTAGAGATGCCATGCAATACCCAAGCACTGCGTCTGATGAATCTGCTGTGCCCACAGTTATTTGATTAGAAACTAGCATTCCTTCATTAGTGACCTTGTGGAAGTCTTGTCTGTTCTTTGGGGAGTTTGCCTGTGTAGTTTTGTAAAGTCCCACAGGTAATGATCATATATTTCCAAGAGACCTGTTGCACTTGCTGCCCCTATAATTTGTGCAGATGTTCCGCACATTTGTCTCCTTAATGAGTCCATCCTTTTGCTCTTTTTGTCTGACGGGGGAGTAGAAAGAGGAGCATCTGCATGTGATTATTTTGTAGCTGCAGCTATCTGGTGTAGGATCTTACCTTAAAAAATGAAGTCCTGTTCCAGTGGGTTTTACTATTTTAGAAATCTGGAAGGGACAGACCTAATCAATGCAGGCATAAAATGGCTCCATTGCGGTAAAAGACCTGGACCAAAGGCATTTAAGGTCTAGAAGAGTTTCTTTGGTGTAGAGTCTCAAAGATGACTTCACTTAAAGTAATCATTGTTGGCATTGTGATGTCCAATTTTATAGCCCTTCTCACTAATACATCATTAACGGTGGAGAGATTGTCTTCTGGAGAGACCCTAGCTGGAAGAGTGGCCATTAAGGTTGGATAGTAATTTCTTATAGAAGATCATGAGGTAGTTGAAGCAGAATAACTTCTATGGTGAGATTGAGACCTTGCTGATCCTCTACCTAATCATCTATAATGAGAAGCGGTTGATCTTGCAGTAGATGGTCTTCTAGATCTAGTTCTAGATCTAGCAGAAGTTTTATTCCTTCTTCTCGGTGATCCCAGTCATCTTGGAGGAGCTGTCTGACTTTTGAAGGAGCAGACATGGCTTCTCCTAACAGTCTTGGAGATGTGACTGGCCCAGGTGACAGCAAAATAGAACAAACCGTCTCTAGTGAGTTCCTTGAAGGCAAATATGTTTGAGAATTATCCGAAGCAGGAGTACCCCTTCTCTGTTTACTTAAGCTTTACAGCCATCTTGGTGATAAGTGGACTGATGGAGATCTAGGCCTTGCGGGCACAGATGTTGGTCTTAACCACGACTGATGTGACAGTGAAGTCTTCATTGATGGAGGAGGACTCAACATCGGCGAGAGATGCTTTGCTGGAGGCAGGGGAATCTTTGATGTCGATGTGGCTGCTTCAAAGTCAGCTTGGTGGTGTCTTCGACAGAGGAAGCTTCAACGTCAACAGGAGTTGCTTTGTTGACGACATTGTCTTTGACGTCGACTGTGGATGCCTTGATGTTGACCTTGGTGGTGTCGATGGGCAGGGCTCAGCGTGGTAGAGGTATTGCAGTTGATAAAGGGGTTCTCAGCATCGACACTTGCCTAAGTGTTGATCGACTATGGTCCCTTGATGTAGAAAGGCGTCTCGAGGTCAACTTCTAAGGAGTCCCTGTCGATGGCAAACAGGTAGGTAGGTAGGTTCTTCAACGTCACAGTCCTTCACGTCATACTCCTCTGTGTTGATCGGGACCAATATCTCTCCGCTTCTCTCGGATCTGCGTCCAAGGGAGTTCTTGGAGTGGCAGGAAAGTGCTTGGGTGGGA
The DNA here is from genome assembly GCF_031143425.1 of Pleurodeles waltl. NCBI lineage: Eukaryota > Metazoa > Chordata > Amphibia > Caudata > Salamandridae > Pleurodeles > Pleurodeles waltl. The sequence continues at coordinate 88,182,851 of NC_090447.1, read as the reverse complement.
GACCGTCTTTCACCATGGCTTCTTGAGGAACAAGCAGTCTTCTTATGGTGGTTTTCTTGCTGTTTTTCTTGTAGTACATGCAGTCTGATGTTTCTTTTTCTCTGTCTCTCAACGTTCTGGATAGCTTTTTCCACTGCCTGCATAAAGTAGGATGGGGATCTTCTAGAAGTCAGTGAATATAGACACTGTATAGATCTGTTTGAGCTATCTTCTTCATACAGGAATAGCGCTTCATAAAAAGTGAAGGCATTCTGACAGAAAAAAGGATCACTTTTAGTCAGAAAAAAGTGTTAAATCACTGTAATCCTAAAAGGATTTGGAATACCCGAAATACAAGTTTTGAAACTTTTCCAAAACGGCAGAGCTCAGTGCCCCAGGATCTTGTTTTCCGGAACTGAAAAAATGACCTGACCTACCTGTCCCGTAGGTAATAATGGCATACTGAGGGTACTGTGAGATTCTTAAAGGCACAGTGCCAGGTTCATTGGCTGAATGTATTACTTGCAGCATATAAGCTAATTATGTCCTGCATTTCTTTGTCTTTTTTATTAAAATTTATGAGAGGTTTGCTATGTTTACCTTTACTTTAGGTTGACTTGTGTGAAAGTAAATGTTTTTCTTTTTTTAAATGAAAATAGAATTTGGACTTCCTAGCCTATATATAGGCTGCAATTTTTTGTGAGTGTAAATATTTTTTTAGATTGATGTATGTATACATACATTTATTTTATAAGTGCTCACGGGTCCCAGGCACATGGGCATGACTATTCAGTGCTTGTGACTTTTGATGAGGATACCCCTGGAAGAGAACTAGGATTACAGTTAAGTAACTGTGCTTTTTCTTCTTGGAGTGCCCCTGATTATGCTGACCTGTTAAAGTAGCAACAGAAAGTTGAGGACACAGCTTGTTCAGCTTTGCCTCAGAAACTCCGGAATTCAAGATCTAACATTTAACAGGAGGCCAAACAATTTGTAAACCTGCCACAGTGAGGAGAAAACTGAGATTGTGTTAAAGGTAAGTCCAGAATGTGATGAAAATTGCACCAAAAATCTAAAAGTAAAATATCCTGAATGAGTGAGAGACAGAATCCTTCTATGAAACTCTGAATGCAGAGACTAAAGTTATTTCTGAATAGATGATAACTCTTTGGAGTGGCATACACAAGTATAAAGTCTCCTCTAAAAAGTATAAGATATAGGCTCACAGATAAGCTGTCATCACAGTGGTTTAAAAAATAATGTTCACCTCTTGCTGAAGGTAAATTACACACTGAACGCCTTGTTTCCCGGGGTCCTATTTTCTGACTCCCTGCACACGTTTCATTTCGGAGCTCTTCTAACTCGACATGATTGCTGATAACTTAGTCTTTGGGCCAGAGCCCAGTTTACCAACTTTACTAGAAATCAGGATTCCAGTCAGTTATTAATCGCTCTGATAACTAAGAATTCTGGTGAAATGTGATGGGTGGAGGACATGGGATTACAGATTGTTAAAATGAAATTCCGACAAATACATTCTATTTTGAACTGAATATTGGAAAGTACCCGTTAGGAGAAGGAAGGTGTATGTGATTTGCCTCAAGAAGACTCTTTTCTTGAGCGTACATGGGGAAGAAGAAGAAAATGAACATTCATCTGAAACTCCTACCTTTCCACAAGCATAGAAAACCTGAATTGTTTTGAACAAAAATAGGCATGCCTTGAGAGGAGGGCAGTTAGTATCAGATCTAACTAACTAGTTGGTTCAATCGACTTGTGCAACGTACAGCTCATATTGTCACCATACAAATTAATGGTAATTCGATGTCTTTGGGTATAACTTCAAAAAGATTTACCTTGTATCAAGAACTTGGTGCAGAATCTGTATCGCCCTCAGATGAGGGCATAGATAGTTTTTCGAAGACTCCCAGTGGAGATTGTTTCATTGGAATAAAGGGCAGAACGCATAGCACTTTTTAGAGAAAAGAGACTAAGGGTGTAAAAGAATCATTAGCTGCTACTAAAATTCCCAGAAAGCGGGATACCAGAAGAAGTATATCAGATTTTTAAAGCTTAAATAATCCCTTTATTTAACATTGTTTTTCTTGATTTAATTCCAGGGGAAAAGGACACCCTCCCTCATTTAAAAAGAGCGAAGTGATACATTTTCTCAAACCAAGTAAAGATAACGAATGGTGGTTGTCACATAGACTTATAACCCTCTCAAAGATGCACTATAACATATTTATAATGTTTCTTGAGAAGCATTCCTAAACTGTTTTGTAGGAGTCAGATGGGTTGTCTTCCAGGCATGTTATTGGGATCAAATATTCACTCCTTCTTGGAAGTAATAAGTCAAACTGAGGTCGGAAATGAACCCATGCTGGTTTCATTTTTAAGTGTGGAAAATTAATTTTACTTGATTAACTGGGTATACTTGATAAAGGTTTTGGTTTATTTATATATTTCTCGAAGATCATCATAGAACTTTATCAGGGAGCAGCTGCTAAATTTCCATTGGAAAATTCAGCACGTAGCATGATTAATATTCATTGTGAGACCTGCCAGGGGTTTTTCCTGTTACTGCTCTTCTTTGCGCTTTTTAATGAAGTTTTGTTGAGAACATAATTAAGGTAAAATAATAGTCCTAATATGCCTTTAATTTCAAAATATTTGTTTATATGTGGACAATGTGGCTCTTTTTCTGTTTGAGAAAACCAAAATTGCACCAGCGGACCAGGTAGCCCTATTTACTCCAGTATTGGAACTTTCATAGATTCACATGCTTGAATCATTCCCCGTCGTCGAGATGGGAGCCCCCAGTACAAATTACACAAGTAGTGTTGAAATATATTAACAAAAGTGCCCTAGGCCTCTTCAATTTAACAGTCTGTCAGAGTCATTTTAGGAAAAGGACCAAACTTGAGCATCCACCAATCAGACAACACCACCCTCTAGAATCCTCCTGAGAGAAGCTCCAGCACCACAGATTTTCTACTGCACGTCGTGCTAGGGAGTCTCCTCAGAGCTCTGCTCTTTATTCACACCTTTTGGACTAGCTTCAACATATTTTTCTCTGAGAAAAACTTCTCTGAACTGATTGCAAAAACATCTTCAACATGTCTGATAAAGAGAAGAAGGGTTTATTCAGAAATTGCAAAACTTGCGGTAAGAAGAGACTACATTCTGAAGACCATCATCAGGATTGTATATACTGCCTCTATCCAGACCACTCAGCCAAAGACTGTAAGGTTTGTCGTACCTTTTCCTCTAAGACTCTTAAGGATAGAGAAGGCAGATTATTGATTTGGCTGCAAAAACTTAAATACAGAGATAATCCAGTCTCTGACTGTGATAGTGATGACTCTTCAACATCTAAAAAGTCATCAAAGAGGGCGAGATCAGACACAAGATCTCCCTCCCAACAATCAAGAAAAGCCCACAAAAAGACTGTCTCAAGGTCTTACAAGGGTCGCAGCCCATCTACTTCACCTCAAAAATCTTCCAGAAAAGGGGAGAGAGGTCATGCCAGCAGTTCTGAGAGGCATAAGAAGTCATCCTCTGTACCTCCATCTGTGCCTTTTAAGAGACCTTCCTGTACTTCTACAAAAAAGGCACCGTCGACGACGGACTCATCGTCGACGAGACCATCAGTGAGTGCTTTTTCACCGCCAACGACGACTGGCACCCTTCCACCGTCGACAACTGTTCTGACGACGACAGCGGCGATGACGAGTACTCCACCGTCGACGGGAGCGGCATCGACGACCTCATCGTCGCCGAACGTCTACACCTCATCATCGTCGACGGCACTTATGACGGTATTGGCTTTACCATCGTCGACGGTAGACTCGTCGGTGAGGCTGTCATCCATCAAAATCTCCATGCGTTCCTCATCGACGACACCACCGTCGACAAAAACTATGTAGACATCGTCGACGACACCATTGACGACTTCGTCGATGAGGGAAAAACATCATAAAACACATGGGAAACTGACCCCAAAGCACACCTCACCTAGTAAGGTGACCTCCCTCATTCCAGTGCATTTGTTAGAGGGAGATGAAGACTCGGACAACGAGGGGCCATATGGAGCAGGCCATAGTCCATCGCAATTAAACGTCAAATATCAGGACGAAGATGAATTTGATGAATCTTATGACCCTCAATTTTATGGAGTAGACCAACAATATCAAGAAGGGGCATACATTCCATCCTCCTTATTGTCTGACCTCAGAGCAATTCTGGCTGATTATAGCAGGCGTTTTCCTCCTCAAGGGGAGCAACCTCCTCCATCGCCTGTCTCTGGGGTTACCACTCCACATCAAAGACCGGTATCTTTACCTCTCACAAATGTGGCTACTCCGGATATGACTCTACTTCAGGACACTGATATGTCAGGAGGTGATCACGAAGAAGGGGAGCTCCTGGACACTCATTCCAAGTGGAATGAATACATCATCCCTGCTCCTACTTCCCAATCAAAGGTGGAGTCCCCCACCAGACATCATCGGATTTCACAATCTCCTAGAAAGAGCAGCTAAGCGTTTTGCTTTGCCAATGCCATCAAAACAGACAGACTGTTTTCTTTATGATTTTAAAGAGCCGTTTCAAAAATCTGTGCGCTCTATTCCGCTGGTCAGTTGTTTATGGGAAGAAGGCCTAAAAGTGATGCACAATCCTGCCACTGTCACAGCAGTGCTGTCTCGTTTGGACAAGATATACAAGGCACCGGACGATGCACCGGCATGTCTAACTGGTCATCCTCATCCGGACTCAGTGGTGGCTCAGGCGGCACAGAGGAAGTCCAAGAATCCGTCTGCTCCAATTTCTGCACCCCCAGACAAAGAGGGTAGTCGACTAAACAACATTGGAAAGAGGTTTTCCTTGATGGTTAGCCTAGTGATAAGAGCTGCTAACTCACTAGCGGTGTTAGCCAGGTTTGACAGACAGCTATGAGCAGACATCGCCCCACATATGAACCAGTTATCAGGACGGAAAATCAGAGGCAAAGAAGACGTTGCAAGAAGGTCAGCGCACATCAGCGGAACTCATAGACTGTGCAATGGACATAGCCACGACTGCATTTCGACAGCTCGTAGGGGCAGCTGTTCTTAGGAAACGAGGTTGGCTAAAGGCTACATCATTCCGGCCTGAGGTACAGAAAAAGATTTTAGACTTACCTTTCGATGGCCAGGTGTTATTTGGCAAACATATTGAAGAGGCCTTACATTCTATCTATCTGGCACTGATACGGCAAGATCATTTGAGGCTCTCCAGTTCCGAAAGCCTTCCTTTCGAGCTAGAGGACGTGGCCAACCTTCATATAGAGGAGGATATCAGCAGTATAGATATTCCACCTATCCTTCCTCTTCTCAACAGTTCCGTCAATATTACCCACAACGGCAGCCGCCGCAAGCAGCTTATGGTAGATCTCGCTCAACTCGCCCTGCTAAAGACTCTGCTCGTAGAGCCTGATACATCCGAGGCGCTGGCTACACCCAACTCTCCTCTGGTTCTAGGCGGAAGGTTCCCTCTTCCTCAAACAATGGCAAGTCATCACATCCGACAAGTGGGTCCTCCAATTACTGAAACAGGGCCACACTCTAGAATTTACCCAACTGCCTCCCTCCAATCCTCCTCGCAGGACTCCTTCAAGGTACCCAGAACAACTCAAGAGGGAGATCAACAAGATGCTCCTCAAAGGAGCCATAGAGAAGGTACCTCGGTCACAGCGAGGAAGAGGGTTTTATTCCAGGTTCTTCCTCATTTGCAAAAAGTGGAAAGATTGGAGGCCGATCCTCGACTTACGGGAACTAAACATCTACTTAAAAAAGCAATTGTTCTGCATGATCAGCCTGCAAGATGTCCTCCTGCGTCTGAACCAGGGAGATTTCATGTCTACATTAGACCTAAAAGACGCATATTTCCACATTCCCATCCACCCTGCCCACAGACAATACCTGAGATTCACTGTAGCCGGAAGCCATTTTCAATTTCGTGTCCTTCCTTTTAGCCTTATATCAGCTCCCAGGATATTCACCAAATGCCTAGCGGCAATCGCAGCCTTCCTCAGGAGGAGGAAACACCCAATTTTTCCATATCTAGACGATTGGCTGATAAAAGCAAGCACCTACGCTGGAGCGTGCAGATCAACAAGAAGGTGCATTTCCTTGCTAAACAGTTTAGGCCTCACCATCAACTGGGAGAAGTCCAAACCGCTGCCAGCACGCAGTATCACCTTTTAAGGGGCAAACCTGGACACGCAATCCACCATGGCGTGTCCCACAGTAGACAGGCAACAAAAGTTACTGACACTAACAAAGTCAATACAGAGAAGAAGCTGTGTTTCTGTCCGCCTGTTCAAATCCCTATTGGGCATGATGTCATCATGCATACCTCTGGTTCCTCTCTGCAGACTAAAAATGCGTCCGTTACAGGAGCAACTCAACCGTCAATGGCTCCAGGTTTCGGGAAGCTTCGAAGATCGAACAGACATAACCCCAGCAATAGCCAAAGCCCTGACATGGTGGTCTCAGAAGCATCATCTGTCCATCGGCCTTTCTTTTTTATGTCGTCCGGCTCCATGGACCATCACTAAGGACGCATCTCTGGAGGGCTGGGGAGCCGTGTTGCAGGATCTTCAAGTAAGTGGCAAGTGGCAACTAGAGTTGAGAGTGATGCACATCAATCTGCTAGAGCTCAGAGCAGTGTACCTCGCTTTGAAGGCTTTTTTCCCAAAAATAGCAGGATCACACGTAGTAATAAGAACAGACAACACCACTACGATGCATTACCTCAACAAACAAGGAGGCACGAGATCTCTCACCCTCTCTAAAGAAGCCCAAAGAATTTGGAATTGGGCCTCGCAGCAAGGCATCACACTCACATCTGTGCATTTGCCAGGGATAGAGAACAAGATAGCGTACTCGCTCAGCAGACAAAGATCGAGCTGCCACAAGTGGGAGCTGGACCAGTCAATAGTGGACTACATCTTTTCCCAGTGGGGAACGCCAACAATAGACCTGTTTGCCAACAAGTGGAATGCCAAATGCTAGTACTTCACAAGCTGGCATCACCAAAAGGGATCTTGGGGGTATGCGTTTTCCATAGTCTGGTCAGACATCTTTGCTTACGCCTTTCCTCCAGTTCCATTGACCCCAAGAGTCCTTATGAAGATGAAGGCAGAGCCGTGCACCCTGATATTGATAGCTCCGTACTGGCCCCGTCAACACTGGTTTGCGGAGCTTCGTCTTCTATCAATCAAGCCTCACATTCCGCTGAAACCATTTCCACAATTGCTAACAATGAACAAAGGACAAGTATCGCACCTGGATCCTCAGTCGATGCGATTGTCAGCATGGCTCCTGGGCAAAGGGAGTTCGCACATCTGAATATCCCACAGGAGTGTAGGGACATTTTCTACAGAGCTAGAGCGGATAGCACTGATAAGGCTCACTCTTGCAAATGGAAATGATTTTGTGTCTGGTGTCATCAGCGGCAGATTGACCCACTATCTTCTCCGCTAGAACAAATATTGCCGTATATTTATTGCAATTAGCTCAAGCAGGCCTGGCACATTCCTCCATTAAAGTACATCTGGCAGCAATAGCATCATACAGACGCTCAGACGCTTCACCCTTGCTGTATTCCTCTCGTTTAATTAAACAGTTTTTGAAAGGACTTTTCAGGGTTTTTACTACATTCAGACCACCTCCTCCTTAGTGGAATCTGAATATTGTTTTAGCACAGTAGATGAAGCATCCGTTTGAACCGATTCATCGTGCTTCTCTGAAATTCCTTTCTTGGAAGGTTGCTTTATTGGTGGCTCTCACATCAGCCAGACGTGTCAGTGAGGTGCAGGCCCTCTCTATACAAGAGCCGTTCTTAAAGATTAAACAAGACAGGCTACTGATGCGTACTAATCCGCATTTCATCCCGAAGGTCCCTTCAGACTTCCACATCAACGAGCCCTTGGTTTTCAAAACCTTCTTTCCACATCCTTCTATTCCTGCGGAAAGAGCATTACACTCCTTAGACGTTAAGAGATGTGTTCAATTCTACTTGGACAGAACTAAGTCCTTTCGACGCTCTAATCAATTGTTCGTAGCATACAGTGCACCTAGACGAGGCCAACCACTCTCCAAGCAGAGTATATCCAGATGGATTGCCTCAGCCATTCGATTCTGCCATCAAGCAGCGGGTAAACCTCTGCATTCATCAGTACACGCTCATTCTACGAGGGCAGTTTCTTTGTCAGCAGCGCTGTTCGCGGGGGTTTCCCTGCAAGACATTTGCAGAGCAGCGACATGGAAGAGCTGTATATATTTACAAGGCACTACTGCTTGGAATCACTATCTCAAGGAGAGATAGCTGTGGGTCAAGCAGTCCTCAGGAACCTCTTCAGGTGAAGGTGAGCCATCTCTTTTATCCCTCCATCCTGGTATGCACATTGTTTATGTCTCTTATGTTCGGATTAGAACTTTTCCAAAAAAAAAAAAAGGGAGAAAAGTGAAGACAAGTAACAATAGTATTGACATACAGTATTTTGTTTGAAGTATTCCTTGATATATATATATATATATATATATATATATATATATAGATGTATATACATATGTTTTATATATGCATGTGTTTTGTATCATACATGGTTACAATGGTACAATGTGCATAAGTACTGCTCACTGCTCACTACTCTAATTCAAGCATGTGAATCTATGAAAGTTCCAATACTGGAGTAAGAAAATGTATTACTTACCTGTAACTGTAGTTCTCCAGTATTGGAATCTTTCATAGATTCACATGCGACTCACCCACCTCCCTGGAGAAGCTCACTTTCATATATATATATATATATATATATATATATATATCTTTTTTTTTCCTCTCTTTAACGCACTTGTGCTTATAAAATCTGAGGGACTGGAGCTTCTCTCAGGAGGATTCTAGAGGGTGGTGTTGTCTGATTGGAGTGGATGCTCAAGTTTGGTCCTTTTCCTAAAATGACTCTGATAGACTGTTAAATTGAAGAGGCCTAGTGCCCTTTTGTTAATATATTTCAACACTACTTGTGTAATTTGTACTGGGGGCTCCCATCTCGACAACGGGGAATGATTCAAGCATGTGAATCTATGAAAGATTCCAATACTGAAGAACTACAGTTACAGGTAAGTAACTAATTTTCTTCTGGTCCACGGAACCAGAAATAGTCCAGGAATCCATCTCTGGTTATAGAATTAATAAAAATAAAGGCAGAAGGTGTATTGGTCAATGCCAGAAAGACTGATAAAGCCCCAGCACTGCAAGGCCTGATATCTTCAAAACCAGTAAGATACATGGAAATAAAAGTTGATGTCCAAGTTGCAGATATTTACAAACCTAATTATGCTTCTTTTGTGTTGGAGCTGTAACAGCATTTTAAGAAAGGAAAGCAATTATCTCCATTCTTTGTAGGAAGGTTGAGCATAGTGATGGTTGTGGCACTACCACAGTGTCTGTTTATTTTTCAGTGCTTACCTTGTAATTGGGAAAAGATTATTTTGGGAATTAAACTGCCTGATTTAATCCTTCATATGTAAGTTTGGGGTGGGGGAGCATGAATTTCTAGAAATAAACTATGTGGTACTTTAAGCAGTGATGCTGGGCTTCGCAATAATTTGAGTACCACTATTTGACAGCTTTGGTCTTCTTCACAACAAGATAGAGTATTCCTTATGAGTGCCCATACTGCTTGGAGAAACTAGAAAAATGATTTTGGTTAAGGGACTAAAATGATGTGCTCTCACATTTGATACAAATATTGATGTGATGTGACAGTGAAGTCTTCATTGATGGAGGAGGACTCAACGTCAGTGCTGGAGGCATGGGTATCTTTGACGTCGACGTGACTGCTTCAAAGTCAGCCTTGGAAGTGTCTTCGACTTAGGAAGCTTTAACGTCACCAGGAGTTGCTTTGTTGATGGTGTTGTCTTTGATGTCCTGGAGACACTAGCAAAATGATCTAGGTAAGGGATTAAAAGGATGTGCTCTCACATTTGATACAAAAACGTCCCTTATAAATTTAAGTTTAAGGCATTGAGGGCAATATGCTAAATAGATTTCCAGTGACGCGCTAGACAACCAGCTTTTACAGGGGGAGACTCCAACTACCAGCAGGCATTGGGCCCCAGGAGGCAGTCCTTTGTCATTATCACACCAGCCCTGACTCTGTACTACTTAATCACCTCATTCTCATAGCAGCGCGGGATGCGCCCAGGCAAATCTAGGGCCAAGGGCAGGTCTGTCCTGTGCCAGTCAGTGACAGGAAGAGGCAGGGCCAGCCCCCCTTGGCTTTACTCGTTCATATTTTCAGAAGGGGTAAGTGCTGAGTGAATCAAGGATCTCCTAGGCGTATCTGGGATATAAATGAGAGCTGATATATTTCAGATTGTTTTGTAACAAAGAACCATCATTACACCAGGTCCTGAAGGCCAATAAACTGCTGTTTGACTGGGTATCCATATAAAAGACTTCTAGTACTTAGTAGGTGAACGATTTTAAGCTGGTATTACCTATCTATAACGCCTGAGTTTGGGCGCATCTGGAATGCACTGGGTGCTGACCTGTTTGATTTGTCTGACAGTGTTAGTATTCAACGTACTCATTGCTTTGTGTGCTCTCCTAATTATGGGCAAAGGTAAAGCTACTGAGAAACCTGCGGAGGCAGCAGGTATAACCAAGATACCAAGGAACTCAGCAGAAAACTGCACAGTAAATAAAATAGATGGTCTAATAGTAGAGGTGAAGGGTATATTGGCATCTAATGTTCCGGTCTTCTCCCAGTGGAAAGGGTCTAGAGACGCTAAACATAAGGGGATACACTCATACTTTATTAAAACTTCCACCAGTCTGGGTAGCATGGCTGGTTTTAGGCAGGATGCCAATAACCCCCTTGTGAAGAACGTCTAGCTAAACGCGGGTCAGTGGCTGAAGGAGATCAGCGTTTGAGGAATTTCCAAATGAAAGCTCATCTGTAATCAATATTGACTGCTCGGGTCACTTTGCTCCTCTAGCCACTGATGCGGGGCTTCACCTGAGAAGGCTTCTTCTGGCACGTCCAAGCCTGTAGTTTTGAGTGACATTAGCCAGTCCAAACTGAGTGAATCTCTTGCACAGTTCCACCTACTAGTAGGAGAGATCAAAAGCTTATGTGAGTGTATGAGCAAGCTGGTTAGCGATTTAGATATAAAGGTGGGGAAACCTTCACTACTGGTGGAGAACATATGTACTAAAGTAGGTGTTGATAAAGTAGTGACTCAGCACAGTAGGCAAACCCCAAGTTCATACTGCAAAAGGGCTCCAGAGTTAGTCCCGGGCAAGGAAGTTTTTTTCTGCCAAAGTAACCACATAACCCCTTAGCTTTCAGAGGTGAGCTTGTTGAGGGAAGATACACTCTTAAGCAGAATAGTAGCCACAGAACACAACCTATTTGGAGAAATGTAAGCCAGAGACACCAGAATCCCTCTGGGTACTGCGGTCCCAGCAGTAACAAGGAGCACACACGAAACTCGAGTGACATCTACTTGATAGATGTCCCTAGAATTCCGCGTGGAGGTAGATAATCACAATATTCCTGTGTGAACAAAGTTATCCATTGGCTTTGTTACACTAGGGGATGTACATCGGTAATTAGGGATGACATCCTGGATGCTACTCGCTGTAGCCCAGCAGGACTCCAAACCAACTATATAGGGCTGAACTTAAGGAGCCATAAAATGATGGATGCGTTGTTAGCCTGGGAGTTAAGATTCAACCCCCATTCAAGCTCAAATACAAGACTCAAACTCACGGCCCCTAACCCAGCGAAGGGCGACCTAAATTCACCAGCATACAATTCCCTAGCTCCTCTACACTGCCCTGCTTTTAAGGACGAGTATTCCATGTTAACCGAGGTTGATTGACAACAAGGGAATGCAGGGCTTGAAGCTACCTGTAACCAACTCACATATGGTGGCTTGGATGGGCCGACTAGAGTACTGCTGACAAGGGACACCGTGATAGGTGCCAATAGAGACAAAGGAAGGGAAAAAGGTTTCAATTCAGAGGCTAACTTCATTCTGAAATCTCAGGGTCCTACTAGTAGGGGAAGGATGATACCAGACTCAGAGCTAGGTGCTAAGAGTGATAGGGGAAGGGATATAGCCTCGTATACAGTGGGAATCCCTGCTCTGGAAGCCCAGGTTAATAATAGTAGGGGGTGGAAGACTGGAAGAGGGTCACCTGTTAACAACTTAATAAGAATACCATCTTGGAATGTGGCAGGTCTTCAAGCTAAGGTAGCAGACCCCGAGTGGTGAGAGTTTGACTCCCATCAAATAATACTTCTGCAGGAAATGTTGGCAGTGGCTTCGCTATTTAGATGTGGGTATGTCACTTTTACAGTTCATTCTACCTCGGGCAGAGCCTCTGGTGGATTGCTTATTGCTTATTTGGTTGAAACTAGATCTCTTTCCAATAATTGTTGTAGCAGGGGGCTAAGGACTTGCTGGGGGTAAATGTAAAAGTAAAGACTTCGATGGGGGTGCTTCAAATTGCTATTATTAATGTCTATATTAGATCTGTCCCCTATAATGTACTCTTCCCCCATAGTGGTCCACCTTGCTGATATTTTGCAGAGCCTTAAAGGTAGTACTCTGAAACGTATTGCTAGAGACTGTAACAATAGGGTTGAGGTGTCTAGATTGCTTGCCATATCCAATTAGTCCAGTGAATAGCCACGGAGTGTTTGATCAAATCATAGAAACCTCGAGTGCGGCCGCAACTCAATTGGAAGATCTCATCCTTGAGCATGGCTTAAGAATTGTAAATGGCAGCACTAAATCTGATATCCCTCCCAAGCCGGCCTTTAAGAGAAGTCCTACTACCTCTTGCTGGATCAGGATGTGTGGGCCTCTCTAATTGATATGGCTGTCATCTCTAGAGCAGATAGCGACCACGATGTTTTAAGTGCTGTTTTTGCAGTGGCTATGTTCACAAGCAGTAACCTATCCCCAACTTACAATATGAGTACAGTAGAGGCAGGTATTAATAGAAGGAGTGTCAAATGGGCATAAGTTACGGGTAATAAAGCTATCCAAAGCCAAATCTGTGCTATGTTTGTGGACAATTTAGCTGAGGCAACAAACCAGAGAGGATGTATGCCCGAAATGGTCCCTGTGCACTGCCACTTAATGGAACAATTAAGGCCTTTGTTCTTTAAAGATAGGAAGAGAGAACGCTCCCTTAAACACGCCCCAGGGTGGTACCCTAAGGAATGTCAGAATACTAAGACCAAGCTCTTGGAAGTCCTGAGGCCGGGCACCAAAATACAAATAACCTCCGCAAGGAATCACTATAAGTCTACTCTAAAGCGAAAAAGAGTTGGGAGACTGATCAATGGGACGAGCTGACTAACGCACTTAAGAGCAAGAACATGGAGGGATTTTGGAAATTGGTATCATCTAGCTCAAAGATAATTGATAATCATCTTGGAACTGTAGTGCAGCCTGAGGGGTGGGTAGAACACTTCAGGGCCCTGTACAATGAGAAGGGGCAGGAGCAAGTTGGGAATGCATCGGAGGAGCATAATGAGGGAGGTTGCCTTGTTGCTCCAGTGGCTCGAACAAACCTCTTACAGAAGGTGGACAACATTGAGTCAGAATCCCCCTACTTCACCCTGGAAGAAATAAGGGTAGCGTTAATCCAAATGAAGAAGGAAAAGGCCCCCGGGATTGATGGTATTCCAGGTGACCTATTTCTATCCAATCCAGGTGTGGTGTTCCTATCTTAATGCCCTTTGTAATACCATTATGAGGGGTGAACAATTATCGTCCACTTGGTGAGGAGTGCTTATTGTACCAGTCTATAAAAAAAGGGAGTAGGGACCTCCCCGCCAACTATAGACCAATTAGCTTACTGGATGACACCCCAAAAATGTTCTGTAGATGGGTATTGGCAAAGCTACAATCCTGGGTTACAGATAATCATATTCTTGAAGACGCTGAGGCAGGCTTTAGGTCCAACATTAGTACCCTTGATCAGGTCTTCCGGTTCAAGCTGCTGTGCTGGAAGTATATTACCCTTTACTGGAAGTATAGTGCCTTTATAGATCTGCGGTTGGCATTTGATTTAGTCCCAAGGGATAGTTTGTAGAAGGTTATTTAAGCTTATGGGGTCCCATGCGAACTATTATGGATTTTAAGAGCCCTCCATACAAACACCTTTGCAAAAGTTAGGTGGAATTTGGGTGGGGACCTAACGGGCAAGATTCTGATCAAGCAGGAAGTAAAACAAGGATGTGTATTGGCCCCTACATTATTTAGCCTCTACATCATTGGTGCAGATAAATGGCTCTCCCAATGTATGCATGATGCCCTTAAGTTAGCTGGAACTGCAATCCCAATTTTAATGTTCACGGATGATACCTTGTTAATTTCTAGAACCCCTATGGGTCTTCAGGCAGAGCTGGATTCTTTTGTGACCTTCTGCAAGATGCAGGGCCTTGAAATCAATCCTCTGAAAACAACATTTATGGTCATTAATACCCATAAATCGTTGAAGGGGGAATCTTAATTGAAGACTCCACAATTGAACAGGTCAAACACTTTGACTATCTAGGGGTTCTGCTGTCTGACACAGAGAAGAGTCAAAATCGTCCTAATCGGAGAACTAATCCGATTAGTAGGAAACAGAAGTTAGCGGGTGGGGGGGTCCCCCAGTACTTCAGGTTTACAAAGCTGCGGCTTTACTGGCAGCAATGTATGAGGCTCAAATCTGGGGATTTGCAGATGCAACTGCCATCTTAGTGGCTGAAAATAACTTTATAAGGGGTCTATTTAAGATTGGCAAGGGTACGCCCCTAGTCCCACTGAGGTTGGCTTTAGCATTTAAACCTATTAACCTCGAGGTAGCTTTGAAACCCTTATTGTATTGAGTAAGACTGTGGTCAACTGAGGAGCTGGCACCTTATAGGGACTCCCTAACTGATGTGATTTCTTGTGATACAAGGGTAGCTACGCCATGGCTCAGAAATGTTAAGATGCAGTGCGAGAAGCTGAAAATGATAGACCTCTGGAACTCACCAGCAGTTGCTGCTAAGGGAGCTAGGCAGAAAGTGAAAAGTGCCTATTGGAATTGCACCCTGGAACAGATTTGGCTGAACTATGATAATGAGAATATGACCAGGCAATTTTTAAATGTCAAATGTTCTCCAGCTTATGAGGAGTTAATTGATTAAATCTACCCACTCATTGCCAACCGGCTTTATCTCCAATTTAGATATAGGTTTTTACCTTTAAGAACCATAAGGGCTAACTGAGTCAAGCAAGATTCCTCAGTGTTATGCCCCTTTTGTCTATCGGATAAAGAAACTGAGCCGTGCAGAAAATGGTTATTTGCGGTTTGCAAACTTCTGAGTGTCAGGGAGGCCCTGAATATTCTTAAATATGACACAAAGGATGTGATAGTATTCACAGTTGCTAAATACCTAGAGCATGCATGGTACATTAGACGGAGGTTGCCTGGAATTTCAAACTAATTAATTGTACATATTGCATCTTCAGTGTTTAAAGAAGCATGCAACCAGCAGCTGATGATATATTCAATCTCTATTTCCAATAAACGTGTCCCTGGCCTATTCTTTGCATATGCACTTTAAGATTTTACTCTAAGTAGTTCCAATTAATATATTCTGGAGATGGATTGTCTCCTTCCCTCATATATTTGGGTAGAATCTGTGGTTTCCATACATGATAAAATGGAAGAAATATTATTGGTCATTTCTAGGTAATTAATATGGTTCTGTGTATTAGGTCTTGGGCAGCTGACGATCTATCAGATTAGCATTGTATTTAAATAAGCATTCCCTCCCTTTATTTGTATATGTATTTAAAGTTTCATTCTAAGTAGTTTTAAATAATATATTCTTCTTTTGTCCTAAATTATTAAAATCCTATGTGTATTTATTATGGACTGTTTCACAAATTTACATTTTAAATATCTATGTATGCTTTTATGTTTTTTTAACCAAAATAATGTAATTACTACTACTATTTCCAGCGAAGAAAGACATGAGCAAAGGAGATGAGACAAGTTGTACCATTATGTGGGATAATCCAAATATTCTAGAAGAGGGTCCCAAGAGCAAACTTTTAGATAAGAATGCTTTCAGCCTTTTTTCTGTCTTACATCATTAATTTGACATTGAAGTCTGAAAAACATTCTTAACTTATTAAATTTAAGACCTCATTCAAAGAAATAAAAATTAGCAGGAATTGGGCCATTTCGGAAGACTTTTTGTTCTCCCTCTTGAAATAGCTTTTTCACACAGATGTATAAAATGCTACTTGTTGCTCACCCATCTAAATCATCAAAAGTTAACATAAATATATACATGCAAAATGAGGAAAGTGAAAATAAGTGGCAGAATATTGACCTGAAAAGCATCAACTTCAAAATATCCGAGATTAGAGACCCATTGACTATTATTGCATATATGGATTATACTACATGCCAGATCATCTGAAAAAATTGAATTAAAATTTCAGTAATGCCCATGGGCAATAGGACCTACAATTATACATTATGCAAGTGCTCAATGTTCACAGAATGCTGGTCTGTGGTGCTGAGACATATGAGAGTGACACTTGGCAAAAAAACCTGTGAAAGAGGTCAATATAGTCTTGAGAGGAGGAGGATATTAAAGGAGAAAATTATAAAAGTATTTATTTTGCTTATCTTTTTGGTGGCATGTTCACTTATTGCTCAAAGGTGGAAGGATGTTACCCCACGAATTAAACACGATTGGATAGTGAAATTCAGGACAATTATGATTTTTGAATAGTATTTATCAAGACTGGATTTGTGATCAGTAATAACATTGACATATGTTTTCGTTCTCTTATGGTTTTTAAGTCTGGATGCATATTCTGTTTGGAATAGTGTATTCTGCTACATACCTCTAATAAAACAGGGTAATAAGTAACTTATATGTTAAAAAATTATGGAAACAGGTATGTTTTATCTGTCACCCAAATCTATTGTAATATGTTTTGTGCCATGTGGTTGAGCAGAAACCATAAAAGTTTTATTTTCTTAATTGTCTTGAGCATTTTGTTTTACTAGTTTTTAAAGCTGTGCAGTTCTTAATGTGATCTGTAAACCATGCTCATTTTGGTGTCTTTACCATTTTGTTTACTGGAATTTATTAATGTTTATGCTTGTTTATTTGCTGTAAAGATGGTCTTTATAAAATGGCATGTCTTAAATCGTGGGGTTCCTAATACTATAGTATTCTATACTCTGCTTTAAGGCACCAATGTAACATGTTTTTCTACAGTCACTAAATGTAGTCTTCTTTTACAGGGAGCTGAACGCAAAGACGTCTTTAAAGTTTGTCCACACATCTTTTCATGGAGTCGGTCATGACTATGTACAGTCTGCCTTTCAGGTATTTGGATTTCAACCACCTATTCCAGTTCCTGAGCAAATGGATCCCGATCCAGATTTTTCTACTGTAAAATGTCCAAATCCAGAGGAAGGAGAGTCTGTGCTGGTATGTATTTTTCTAATATTTTGCAGTTTATTTAAATAAGCCACCAATATCCTGAGTATTAAAAAGTGATAAAAGGTTATTTTGAATTTGCAGGCTATTACTGAAATGAACACAGTAATACTTTAAGGTATCTTTCATGTTTCATTTTAACTGTGGTGAAAAATAGGTTTGATTTGGTATAGGATTTTTAAAGCTTGCTACTACTCAAAAGCGGTACTGGCAGTGCAAATCATGGAATCAATACACAAAAAGAAAATAATTTAGAAAAAATGCTGTTAGGTGGCATCGGTTGACTCCGTGGGCGTTAATGGCATTGTGCTCGCCGTGATGACATCACAGTAGTATATAGGCGCCACCCGGTGTGCTGACGTCAGTTCTTTTCTTTCTGCGCCAGCCTATGCACAGATACGGAGAAGAGCTAACTCAGTCACTTTTTGACCACTAGGACATTTTTGTCAACAATTTTTGACAAGGTCGTGGTTGCATCGAGACCCGTTTCAAGTCCTGCGACTCATGTCACTGAATGATGTCGTTGATGGATCTGCACCCCGTGTGCCTCTGGAGCCTGCAGCGCGATCACGACCCAAAGTCGTGCTCAGAGTGTCGGCCCATGAACCTGAAAGCTTTGAGGGAGCAGTCCCCAAAGCTAATGGCGGCCCAACAGTCAAATCTGCGCTCATGGTCTCCTTGGAGAGGAAGGTCTCGAGACCAGCCGCGGAGTCACCACCACTCTTCATCCTCGAAGTCATCGGAGCATTCGGGTCATAGGAAAAAGAAGTCGAAGAAGAACAAATGTTCTTCGACTTCACCCAGTCACTCGGATGATGCAGCGCAGGAAGAGCATCAGCGCTCTAGGCCTCCGTCCTCTGAGCCTCCATCTGTGTCCGCCCCGCGCTTCCCCAACTTCCCTTGAGATTGAGCCACCCTAAAAGAGTTTTATGAGGCAATGTGCCTCATTTTTGGGCAGACCTACCCACTCTCTGCACCCTCGGGAACAGGTGAGTCGGTGAGGGCCCCCTTGGGTTCGAAGTCTTTGGCTTCGGCCACGACTCCGGAGGGCTTCTCCGGATCCAATTTTGGATCCGCCTGACGCCATTGTGCCACAGCAACCTTCCCTGGTATTGGGTCCGATGTCAACGCTCCCGATGTCGGTTGGGCCCACAATCGACGTCAACCCTATTCTCATACCCGACGACCTGGAGCCGGATTAACGTAGCTCTGTGCCAATTCCGTTCTCTATGGGCTCTCCTGGGCCCAGGGTTGATCCAGACCCTTATACTTTTACTTATGAGTATGGATACATGGAGAGTTTAGAGGGGCTGCTGACCCTTTAGAATACCAGCTTGACCCCCAAATGGATCGGGTGCAGGGTTTGGGTGATGCCAGTGCTCTAGACACCTCCCCTGCACTGGTATGCTCTCTCTCTCCCCCTACTGTGGCTAAGGAGGAGGGCGCCATGGTGGTGAGAAGGGCAGCTGAGGTCTTGGACCTCGAGTTACCTTCTGTGGAGGTTAGGCCTAATATCATAACCGACGTGCTTCAGCCAGGGTCTTCCACGTCAGAACCCCTTCTCCTTTTTAATGAGGCACAGACGGACGTCCTTTTGGGTACTTGGTCCAGACTCCTCACAGGGTCTCCTGTGAATAGGACGATTGCCCACTGCCATCGGCCTGCGTCAACAGAGCCAAAATTCCTCACCTAACACCCATGCCTGAGAGCCTTGTGATCCAGGCTTCCTCTTCTTCCTCTGGCGCATTCCCCCCCGGATACGGAATCAAAAGGACTGTATAATTTGGGGAAGAAAATATTTTCTTCTTCCATACTAGATCTGCGGTACAGGAGCACTGCATGCCTTTTGGGCCGCTCTTCCCATACACTCAGGGTTACAGTTGCGCAGGTGCTGCCTACAATTCCAGAGGAGGCCCGGACTGTCCTCTCCCAATCGCTGGCAGATGGGAGAGATGCAGCCAAGTTCCTCATTCACTGTGGACACGACCGACTCTCTAGGCAGATCAGATGCATCGACGGTGGCATTAAGACGTAACACCTGGCTGAGAACATCTGGTTTCTCAGGGGATGACCAGCAAATGTAGATGGGCATGCTCTTTGATGGCACCTGTCTCTTTGGAGACAAGGTGGACTCAGCGCTCGAGCCCTTCAAGGATTCACGAGCCACGGCCGAGTCACTTGGCCTCACACCTGCCCCTAGACCCCATCAGTCCGCATCTCGCCCCTTTCAAGGCTTTGAAAGGGGCACCAACTGCGTCATTTTCCACCAAGCCATTGACCCCTGCATGCTGTACAGCCCCTGCGCAGAGGCAGGATCCCACAGTATTGGGGATCAGGGAGCCAGCCGGTTGCCCAGTCCACCCCTGACCCCCCCCCCCCCTCCCCTCAGCCGCCAAACCTTCCTAGTCGGTTAGAACACCTGGAACCAGTTGGCGGCAGGATTCGCCATCATCTGCCCCACTGGAAATCCATTACCACGGACAGGTGGGTCCTCCAGATTGTTTGTAAGGGCTACTCCCTTCCTTTCGAGTCTTCTCCTCCAGCCATGCCACCTTCATTCGACCACATGTGGAGGATCATATGGCACTTCTCTGCGAGGAAGTAAAAGCTCTTTTGGCCAAAGGAGCTATGGAGAGGGTTCCTGCATCAGAAGTAGGTCGTGGTTGTTTATCCCGCTACTTTCTGGTGCCAAAGAAGGACAAGGGCCATCGTCCTGTCTTAGATCTTCGGTCCCTCAATCTCTTCCTCAAAAAGGAGAAGTTGAAGATGCTGACATTGGCTCAGATCTTATCTGCCCTGGACCTGGGAGACTGGATGGTATCATTGGACTTGCAGGATGCATACTTCCACATCCCCGTCTTGCCAGCCCACAGATGTTACCTAAGATTCGTGGCAGGCCACAAGCACTTTCAGTTCACCATGCTCCCTTTTGGTCTTACCAGCGCCCCTCGGGTGTTCACGAACGTGATGGTAGTGGTTGCAGCTCATCTACGCAGGTTAGTGGTCCCAGTCTTCCCCTACCTCGAAGACTGGCTGTTGAAGGCGGTTACGCCCCAGAAAGTAGTCTCCCACCTCCAGACTACAGTGAACCTCTTGCATTTGCTGGGGTTCATTATACACATGCTGAAATCACACCTGACTCCTTTTCAGATGCTCCCTTTCATAGGAGCTGTTCCGGATACAGTGCAGTTTCAGGCTATTCCCCAGGATATTCGGGCTACGATACCGATGTTTCAGCCTCTGTCCTGGATTTCGTGAGAATGACTGAGACTGCTGGGCCTCATGGCCTCCCGCATCCTGTTGGTTCAAAAGGCCAGATGACATATGCAGGCTCTGCAGTGGGACCTGAAGTTCCAGTGGGTGCAGCATCAGGCGAGACTCTCTGACAAAGTCCAGATCTCAGGAAGGAACTGCAAAAGATCTTTAGTGGTGGCTAACAAATCAAGATTGGGTCAAGGTCAGATCCCTCTCCTTTCCCCAACCAGACCTCACAGTAGTGACAGATGCGTCAGTCCTGGGATGGGGCTGCCACATGGGAGAAGCAGAGATCAGAGGCCTGTGGTCTCCAGCAGAATCCGGGCTTTATATCAATCTATTGGAGCTCCGAGCGATTCAACTAGCATTGAAAGCATTTCTTCCCTCTCTCAACGGGAAAGCAGTGCAAGTGTTCACGGACAACCCCACTGCCTTGTGGAACTGCAACAAACAAGGCGGAGTGGGGTCGTGGACTCTGTCAAGAGGCGCTTCGTCTCTGGACTTGGCTGGAACATTAGGGCGTTTCCATGGTGGTTGAACATATGGTGGGCTCTTTAAACGCCAAAGCAGACAATTGATGGCTTTTGACCTTCCAACCGAAGTCTGTAACGCCATCTTGGCAGCCAGGCGTCCGTGCACCAAAACAGTATATGCCTGTCGTTGGAAATAATTTATAGCATGGTGTATCAACAAATCTGTCGATCCTCTCTCTGCACCTCTTTCTGAAGTTCTGCTCTTTGTTCTCTCTCTTGCCCAACAGGGCTCTGCCTTGGGCACCTTCAAGGGCTAACTTTCTTCTATCTCTGCCTTCCTGAGACTACCTGACCAATCTTCTTTATTCAAATCTCCCATTGTCGGAGGTTTCTCAAAGGCCTCGCACATCTCTTCCCACCTATCCCATTTATCATGCCCCAATGGGATTAAAATTGTGTCCTCACATATCTGATGTGCACTCCATTCAAGCCACTTCATAGCTGCCCATTACGGCTCCTAACCATCAAGACTGCCTTCTTGGTTGCCATTAACTCTGCGCGCAGGGTATGTGAGCTCCAAGCTCTGTCATCTAAACCACCTTTTCTTGCAGTACATCCTGACAAAGTGGTACTCCTCATTAGGGCTTCTTTTCTTCCTAAAGTAGTAACACCCTTCCATGTAGGTCAATCCATCACCTTGCCTACTTTTTACCCCCTCCCACATCCCTCATATGAGGAGGAGAGACTCCACCTCCTGGACCCAAAAAGAACGTTGGCGTTCTACCTTGATCGTACTAAAGACTTCCGGGTGGACAATCAACTCTTTGTAGGATATGTGGGGGAGAAGAAAGGCAAGGCAGTGCAAAAGAGAACCATCTCACAATGGGTCTTCCTATGCATCAAAATGTGCTATGCTTTGGCAAAGAGGCAACCCCCTGAGGGCTTGCGACCTCACTTAACCAGAGCAACTGCAGGTACCACAGCGTTAGCACGAGGCGTTCCAGTCCAGGATATCTGTCAGGCAGCCACTTGGGCATCTCTGCACACGTTCACCAAGAACTACTACCTGGACAGTCAGGTCCATAGGGACGGCTACTTTGGTCATTGGTCCTACAGGACTTCCTGGTGTGATCTTGGTTCACAGCCCACCACCGGGGATGGTATTGCTTGGGTATCTATTCAAAAGGTAAGGAATCTGCAACTAGAAATCTCTATCAGATGTACAAGTTACTTACTTTCGGTAACGATATATCTGGTAGAGACATTCTAGAGGAGTGACTACACCGGCTGGACCCAAAAAGGGTGTTGTCGCTCTACCTTGACCGCACAAAGGGAGTTCCGGGTGGATGACCAACTTTTTGTAGAGTACATGGGAGCAAAGAAAAGTCAGGCAGTGCAGAAATGAACCATTTCGCTCTGGGTCATTCTCTGCATTAAGATCTGCTATTCGCTGACCAAGAAGCAGCCTCCTGAGGGCTTGAGAGCCCATTCCAGGGGCAAGGCTGCTACGACTGCGCTAGCACGAGGTGTTCCAGTCCTAGATATCTGTCAAGCAGCAACGTGGGCATACTTCCACACGTTCTCAAGACATTACTGCCTGGACAGTCAGGTCTGTAGAGACGGGTACTTTGGCTGAGAAGCAGCTGCCGAAAAGACTTAAACCTTCAATTGTTTTGTGTTCAGCGCCCAAAGGTGTGGAGAGAATCAAGCAACAAAGTGATGTTGACCTCTTACATGCATCTCTGCTCTGTCACTTCAGTGAGAAAACAAACTCATCACGGAGCTGCATAAAGCCACCTAGAGGGGCTTGGGAGCTCTGCTATGAAAATGTCCACATCCTAGTGCCTAGAGAGTATTCTAATTGCGGAATCTGTGGTTAGATAGAGTTTCCACCGGAAGAGTCTTACCAAAGTTAACTAAACTGTTCTTCTAATCAAGGTTCTTCCTTGTCAAGTAGAAGTTGTGAGAATGGTTGTATCTAAGCAAACTCCCCTGCCAACATTTCTTTTGTATGGCTGCACCCCAGGAAAAACTCCAGCTGCTGAAGGAGGGAGAGGATGTTGTCAAGTAGCTGCTTGGAACTACCAGTGTTGAGTCATTGCTTTTGGCCTGGAATCGGAATGTGACATCTTTAGCAAGCGTTTAACCCCTGGATGTGCACAACTCAGACGTTGGGGCTGTCACATATTCCTATAACTGGATGACTGTTGTCTCTTAGGCAAGAACAGGAAAGAAGCAGTGTTATCCACCTCTGCCTTCCCTGCCTTGTTCAGTCTTTGGGACTCCCAATGAACAGGAGAAAGCCATCCCCGAAACTGCATACCAATATTCAGTTCTTGGGTACCATCCTAGAAATGCAGACTGGGAAAGCTTTCCCTCCAGTGGATCGTTTTGCACGATTAGTTTAGTTTTTGTTAAGCTTGTAAATACCCAGTGGTTACCTGGAGCTGATATTGAGATCTGGAAACATCTGAGCTGAAACGGTTAAGATGAAAACATTTTGAGAGCCTTTCTGAATGGCATGAGGTGGTTTTCTGCTCAGAGTGAGAAGGGCAGAGCATTCCATGCCATTACTGTCTTAACTGCAGACGCTCTACCTCCCATTCTGGCTTTCCTGAATTTAGGCACTTTAACTAGAAAAGCCAAGGCAGAGTAGTGCTCTAATTGGGGCATATTTCTGAAAAAGAGCTGAAATGTAATTTTTAGCATGCTTCTCAGAGTGCACAGCTTTGTGACAGTAACAAAGAGCCTTGAAAGTGTACCTTTTCTCAGTTAAGAGCCAATGAAGTGATCTCGGATATTGAGATATGTGTTTTCCTTTTGGGATGTTGAGAATTAGCCTTGCTATTGCATTCTGTATAACCTGCAGCTTCCTTTGGGCACATTTTGGGAGCTCCATATATAGTACATTCAACTAGTCCAGTCAGCTACTGAAAAGGGCTTGAACAAGTTGTTTATGCTCCTCCAGAATAAGGGGAGGAATCTTTCTCAGCATCTTCATGGTGTAATAGCAGGTGGCAAACAGTTTAGATAGTTGTAGCATGAAAGTAATTTTGCTGTCAAACCCAGACTGTGGGCTTTTTGACAGGTGTAGGGGGTGTTCCTAAAGATTTTGACCACTGAGTCTGGCCAAGCTGAGGGGTTACCTAGAACTACCACCTCTGTTTTGTCAGAGTTCAGTTGCAAAGAGCTGGCATAAATCCAGGATGCAACACTTGTGAGCCCTGACTTAATTTGAATTCCCAGGCTAATCCAGTCTTATAATTACTTGTGTCGTCTGTATAGGGTTAATAATTCTGTCCAAATGACTCAATTAATGTCGCAAGAGGTGCCACATAGAGATTGAAAAGAGTGGGGCTCAAATCTGATCCTTGGGGAACTTCACATGGTTGGGGCACTGATTCTGACTGGAATTGAGCTAGGGCAACTACTTGGTTCCTGTCCCTAAGAAAGAATTTAAACCATTTGAGCACTTATCCCTTCACTCCTAAATCTGGAGGCGATTAAGCAGGATGTTATGGGAGACAGTTTTGAATACTGCCAATAGATCCAACCGGACTGGAGCAGCTGTTCCACCTGCATTGAGGGACATTCTTATTCCATTGGATGCAGCAATCAACACTATCTCCGTGCTCATGGTTGTGAAGAAGTTTGTTATCCTCCGTGTATTCTATCAACATCACAATACGTCAGTTCTCAATCAAATATCTGTACTTGTAGTATCCTCCCGTATTCCCCTGCTACCTAACTACTGCCTGCACATAAGTCTAGCAAGAGGAATTAAACTTCCAGTGGGTCCAGCCTCTGGGCTCTTTCAAACAACTGCCCAAGTCATATACCAAATTATGTCTTCCCTTCTCTGGTGGGCAAACAAAAAGAACATAACTCAAAGCATCCATTTTCAACTATCACCTTTCATCTTTGTATGACAGTAGCCACCTCCATGGAAGATTGGATGTGCAACTGCTGGAACTCAGAGCAAGGGATCTTTAGAAACCAACAAAACATCACTCCTTATGAATATGCTCACACTCCGCAATTCACAGACGCTAGTAATCATTCTTACCAAACATTTATCATTTCTCTGTCTTAAATCGAATCCTTTTAAAGAGATTGTGATCTTGTGTCTTCATATGAGGCATTGGAGTCATGTTCACCGACTGCTTGCTATAATGGGTAGAAACCTTTAATTGCTGGATTCCAACCTAGTGATGTGCACATTGCTTTGTGGTGGAGGTCAGGGTTCATGAAACATTATTTTTTCTATTTGAAATCCCCAGCTCTGAATAGGTCCTTTGGATATGATGGTCCTCTTTCTAAAATTATATATTTTTAATAACCTTTGCCCTGATACGCTTCGAGTTCACAGGGTCTTTAACCATCTTAATTATGTGAATCTTCTCTTCTAATCTTTGGGTGTTTGATGTCACTAGTTGTTACAACATTCCTTAGGCTGTTGCATGTGAAGCCTTGCATTTCTAATTCAAAAATTGCAAAAAGGCAATGTTGCCCTACTTTTATTTCACCTTTCTGGCAGTTACTAACTACACCTTTCGGGCAAGTCTCCTCTGTAATAGTAGTAGAGGAAGTAAAGGCTTTACCTGCCTCTTGTTTGAGAATTACATCCATGATGAACTGCACTCTCGCTGAAAAGAACAGAGAATACGTCTACCATAACCCCAGACAGTTAAGAAGAGATGCTGTTATTTCAGGGAATGTACTGCACCTTTGTAGGTGCTTTTCATAATCAGTCTCTTTTAAATGTAGGGGGTGCCGAAGCTTCACAGTTTGCTTAGAGTACCAACCATCATAAATATCCACTTAGAGAAGACTCTTAGAGATGATTTCAGGCTGAAAGGTATCACACTAAATTGGTAACTGTCTCATGTGGAACCTTTGTTATTTCCTGTTTAAAGGTTAGGATGAGATAGTGAAGAAAGAATCCTGCATGTGTATTGTATGGAATCAGTGGCCCTCTTTTTGGATGGAAGATGTTATTGACTGGGTTACCTTCCAATAACCTTTATTACTCCGAGTCATAGTTTTCCTCATTACAGTGCTAACAAGTGGGAGCTTCATGTCTCACCCACATCACTCTTCTATACTGGAAAAAAACGAATTATACCCCTCCCAACATGGCCACCAAAGGAAATGGTTAGCATAGGACCCTTGTAGGTGTGGCCAAAATGACCAAGGTGTACCAAGCAATAAGAACACGTCAATCAATGTGTACCCCTTTCCCCCAACTTATCCGATGGAAGAAGAGAGGGAACATAACACCGTGTCAAGGAAGACTATGACTAGGAATAATTAAATTTACTTGTAAGTAACTTGGGCATTACCCGCCTCGTCTTCTTTGCCCCAGTTGTAGGAGGCTGGCCTTGTTTGTAGTGGGTACCTTGGGTACTTACACCTTATACCATGTCCAGTTATCCCTTATTATTGAAGTAGTAGTGTTCTAGAAGTTTAGGCTGATAGTGGTAGATATAGCAGAGCAGCTTAGGCTGAACTAGGAGACACGCAAAGCTCATGCAATAACACTTATAGTTACACAGTACTTATACACAAGTAAAGACAATACTCAGTGTTACCAAAAATAAAGGTATTTATTTGGGTGACAGTACCAAAAATATCTTAGAGACAATACTCCTTCTGGAGGTAAGTATTATACAAAATATATACACTAGACACCAAAATTAGACAAGTAAGTAGTCCTAGAACAATGCAAACAATAGGAAATGCTATGGAATGCAATGGGAGAAAGTGGGTCTCGGGGCAACACAAACCATATACTAAGAGAGTGGAATGTGAATCACAAATTCCCCCCTAGACAAGTCTAGAGTGTGCAGAATCGCTGGGAGAATAAGAGTACAGTAAAGGTAAGTAAATTACCCCACCCCAGGGCCCAGAAAAGCAGGAGTAAAGTACTGCAAGTTTCCTTAGGACACACTACACCTCGTTTTGGGGATTTTGCAGCAGCCAACCAAGTCTGCAAAGAACAACTGCTGGATTATTGGACCTGAAGCCCTGCAAAGGAAGGGGACCAAGTCCAGAAGTTGAAAGAAGTTCCAGGAAGGACAGGAGGCCCTGCCAACCCAGAAGAGTGTGCAAAAGAAGAGTCCCTGGTTAGTCGAAAACTGCAGAAATGCACCCTAGGAAGATGCCAGCGCGTTCCTGCGTGATGCAAAAGATGTCCCACGGCGTGAAGATCGTTGCAGACGAGATTTCGTGTTGGAAGGCGCCAACAAGCCTTGGCTACGACAAAAGTGTATTTTTCATCAAAATGGTGCTGGATGGACCCAGGAGAGACCTGGGGGCCTCAATTCTGTGTGAGGAGGAAGAGTGGGCTCTCAGCACTGTAGAGAGCATTCAGGATGCCAGCCAGCACCCCCAGAAGCCGCAGGATCCGGGTTCAAAGGAGGTGCAAAACGCAGTTGATGCAGCACAACAAAAGAAGGTCCCACGCCGCCGGAGAACAGCTCAGCGAGTTGAGCGTCACAGGGTGGAGCGCTGGGGACCTGGACCAGGTTGTGCACGAAGGAAGTTTGCAAAGAGTGCCGTCGTTCTCAGGGAAGGCAAGGTCTCACTTCCTCCAAATTGCGTCAGCAGGACCTCAGGACAGTCTGTCGATTATGTCCACCCTCTGTGTCCTTAGGAGCATGCTCGTCGTTGTGAGAGGAGTCCCAGGGTAACGGTCGTCGTCTTGGAAGGTGACTGCTTGGAGCAGGGGAGTGACTCTGTCACTCCACCGGAGATTTCTTCGGTCCTTCTGGTGCAGGATGAAGACAGGGAGTCCCCAGAGTGTGCACACCGAGGAAACTGTTGCAGTTGCTGACTTGGAGCTGAGGTTGTTGAAGAAAAGTAGATCTTGTAGACACTTTGTTGCAGTTACAGCGTTTCTTGGAGCAGGCTGCGGTTGATCCGAGGTCAGAAGAGTCTGAAGTTGTTGCAGAGGATTTCTGAAGGAAACTTGCAAGCAGAATCTGAAGAGAACCCACAGGAGAGACCCTAAATAGCCCTGAGAGTGAGTATATACCCAAGTTATTTATGAAAAAATTGACACAACATAACAGAAGGTAATGCAGTATTAGATTTTTTTTTTTTTTTTTACAGCCAGATACAGCAAATAATTGTTTAGTAGACCGCAAACAGAACTGCTGTCCCAAACTCTGAAGAAAAAGCTGCGACCATGTGGCCACAACTTTAACAGAGCACCTCTGAAAGCTGCCCATGAGGGAGATATACCTTGAGTTCAGCGCTCTTGAATATTGAAAGGAAGAGAAACTCCAGATTTCTGATAATCCACTGAGATAACCGTCCTGGTTCAGTGACTCAGTGTTGAGGTGGCAGGACAATGGCGCTTATTGGACAAACTAAAAGTAACAAAAAGAAAATCAATCTTTCTAAAGGAAGTGGTTCTCTCAAGATCAGTCAAAAGTGCACTTGGCAGATCCAAAGAATGCTGTAGAATTTCCTGCTCTGAAGAAGTTGATGGAAAAACGCTGGAAGAACTAAATTGTGGGCGAGATAACAGGTAGAAGAAATCATATGGAAAAAGGATCTTCCCTCAAAACAACTCTGCATTAAAACATTTTGGAAAGGGAACATGACAACGTGAGGTCCAATTTCTCCCAATTTTCTGCCAACTATAATGGATATGAGAGAAAAAAAGACGTTAAGACTCAAAAAAACCTCAGAGAACCAGAAGTAAGAGGCTCAAAATGAGGCTCTGCAAGATAGTCTGAACTAAAGGCAGGTCCCATAATGGGACCGGGGAATGGCTAACCGGTCTCTCTTAATGGAAACGTCTGAGAAATTGTGAAGCCGAAGGGCCAAACTGTTCTATGGAAGGGCCTTAATTGCTGTGAAAGATACCCTCTCAATGAACAGAGATGTTCTTCCCGTGTCTCTCATAAATCTTAAGAATTATTTTTTTCCTGGAGTTCTGAATGGAAAGGGGAATTTTTGAGGAACACATGTAGCCTCTAAACTCCTCCTCTCGTACTTGGACTCCAAGGAGTGCCTTTCAAGAGACCTCTGAGAGAGAAGGGATCTGAGAAGGGATGGAACCATCGGGAAAATATAAGGAGGGCTTGAGAAATGATGCAGTAATGGGAGCCAAGGCTGGTGGGTTCAGGCAGTAACCACCAGGAGCACCTCTACCTGGTCCCTCTTGGTCATGGACAGGACCTTGCTGATAAGAACAAAGGGAGGAAAAGTGAAGAGGAGACCCGAGAGCCACTTGAATCTCATTGTAGCCACATTCAGTGCCCACTGGCGTGGAAAGAGAGCAGAAGTTAGGATGAAGAGAATACTGAGGAGAGGCAAAAATGTTCAGGAATGGGGACCCAAACCAATTGCACAATGGATAGGGCAGAGAGACATCAAGACAGAGGAGAGAAATTAGTGGCTGAGCTGGTCTGGATGCCCATTCTCCGTCCCCAGCAGGTAAATTGCTATCAGATACAAAAAGTGCTTCTCCTCCCGACCCCAATTTGTTCCACTAGAACGGCTAGAGTAGGGACTGTGCTGTCCTCCAGACGGGTTACATATGCCCAGGTGATCTAATTGTTTGCCTTTGTCTGTACTTCCTTGCCTTCAATCCAAGGGGCAAATTCCAACAGAGCTTTGTAGACCGCCAGCTCCTTCCAATCGAAGATGTCAGTAACTCTGCTGATGTCCACAAACCCAATCTGTATCTTCTTCAAGTGTTTTCTCCCAACCCAGCATGTTTGTATCTGTTGTTACCACCAGCGGGAGGTGATGGACCAATACTACTCTGCTGAGGTTTGATGTTTGGGCCTTAACAAAAGATGAAGAACAAATTAACTAATCATCCAAATAGGGGAAAACCAATAAACCCATGGAATGTAGGTTGCCCACATAGAGTGCCAGAGACTTAGTAAATGCCCTGGAGTGGATGCAAGACCAAAGGGAAGGACACAGAATTGAAAGTGTTGGCGCAAGGCAAAACATCTAAAATACTTCCGGGAAAGAGGGTGAATACAATGGGAAATAAGCATCCAAGAAGTCAATAGATACCAAAAACATGTCAGAGGAGAGCAGTTCTTGTGCCAACACTTGGAAGTCATGAAGAAGAGACTGGATGGTGTATGTAGTATAGGTGTCTGCTCTAATGGCAGACTTTGATGCCGAGTATTCCCTTTCACTGCATTCTCCGCATTTTTTCCAAGTGATCTGAAGGGGGCGACATCTTCTGAGATTATAGTGTTGCTTGAAGCTAAGCCAGCCATTAGGAAATCAGCAGTTACATTGCAGGGAAAATCCTCCTGAAAGTTCTGAAGAGGGTACGTTTCGTGAGAAATCTTGGAAATTTGATTTTCCTATCTCAATCCATTCCCTGGACAGCAGTTCTCTGACGTCCTTATGAATTGGCAGTGCCTCATGCTATTTGTTCCTAAACTAGGAGAAGATATCCTCTTCCTCAGTTTGAGATACAATAGAAGAAATGTAATTATTGTCCTTTAAATGTGACAGAACTTACCTCAGTTCAAATCCCTGAATATACCATCCCTTCCTTTCCTCATCCTGTGAACCACAGATTCAGGATCTGTATGAGGGGAAACCATATCGATCATTGCAGGAGGCTTGTAGCAAAGGCAGCTTTGACTGCCTTGTTAACCTTTTGTTTGAGGAGCTCTATATTCACCCCAACATCATGTCTTAAGACAGACTGGGCCGAACCCTCCCCACCTGAGCTGGACTTAGGTATGTGTCTCAGCTTAGCTGCTCGCTTTCCCTTCATTATGCTATAGCACCACAAGCATCAATGGTAGGAAGCAAGTGCTTTAATAATCGAGCTAAAACTTGCTGCCAGCACTTCCTGCCTTCTCTCATGGCTAGGTACCTGTGATGTGTTCCTTTCAGAATAAGAAGCGTTCACTTGTTAGGACTGAGACGAGGAAGGCTGACAAGGAGGGTTCAAGTCTACTATTTTGAAATTCTTTTTCTGTTCAATTTAAATCCAAAATGAGCCTATATTATTTTGCTAGATACTTTTTCTGCATCAGGAAGTATCTTGAGGATAGTCCATTTTGTGGGGAATTTTGATCTTTCTCTACTACCTGCGTTTCACACGTGATGTAAATTTTTGCTGAAGTAAGAATACTATTGCACTAGAGGCTATCATGACATTTCATAAAATCGGAGAATGTATAGTTTTGGATATTATTCATATAGATCTCCCTCCTTTCATTAGGAAAGTTGGTTATCTTCAAATAGGGTGTTAAAAGGTGGAAGAGAGATATTCAACTCATAAAATTATTCTGCTTTCTTCAGTCTTTACATATATACAGAAATATGGGGACTGATTACGAGTTTGCTGTCTGAAAAACCTGACTGCTAAACTCAACAAATGAGGAGACCGCCACATTGCTGGCCGGCTCCCCATTGGAACCATTACGAGTTTTCCACTGGACTTTCTGGCAGAAACCAAGGTTTCCGCTGGTCTGCCTAGTGGAAAACGTTCAGTGGCATTGGAATCGCCTTTTTGTGGCAGTTGAACCGCCATGAAAATGCTAGCAGAGAACTTGGTTGTAATCAGCACGGTGGCACTCACTTCAGCACTGCTGTGGCTGATTAAAACCTCGACCGCCATCATCCTGTTGGAATGAAAGATCCTGGAGGAGAGAGCAGTCTTTTGGTAGTCCAACCACCAGGGTCGTAGTGTGGCGTTTGAACTGCCACTGCTGCGGCAGTCGGATCTCCACCGCGAATCAGACTCGTAATAGGACCCATAGTTTGTTTTGGTGCAACTTGCTATCTAAGGAGGACAAGGGGGCAAAAAAGAGATACAAGAAGGACTCTTTAATCTCAAATCACCTCATTCAGTATGAGTGTAGAAAGTTGAAATTGTGATGGGAGCGTTCTGAGCTCATTCAAAAATGAACTATCACAGGGTGAGACAGGATGTGTTAGAGATGTTGTGGGAGCTCTACCACAGTTATATGTTATTTCATGGAAAAACTATTTAAAAGGGATACTATTACTGAGAAACTATCTCACCGAAAGTGTTTAATGGAAATTTGCTGAATGAATGTCCGTTACCTTGTCATCATCATATAATTTCCTTTTTTTAATTAGCTAATTTTTTAGATGCTTATTTTTCAAGGTGTAAATGCATTTGCATTGTTTGCAGGTCTTACTTTCAGAAACATTTTTTCAGAGATCGTTAATTCAATACTTTACTTCAAGGGACATTATCTTGAATATACATCTTACACATTGTAAAACAATTAGTTGAGATTCTTTTAATTTGCTGACCCCTCACCACCCCTAAACACCATCCTTACCCGACCCCCTTACAACCTGTAAACATTATCTATGCCTGCTCCCTAAAAATTCCTCACCATACTTACGCTATAACCATCCCTGGCCCCCAAACCTCACCAATCCCTGAAGCCTAAAAAACCCTCACCACACCTAAGCTCCACCCATCCCTGGCCCCTAAACACTACCCATCCCTAAACGATAAAAGCCCTTTTTACCCTTAAGCTCCACTCAGTTGTAGACCCTAAAACCCCTAAATATCCCTAAACTCCATACATCTCCTAAAGAATGCTTTCGATCTCCAAACCCCAGCCACTGTTGAACCTTTAAAGCTCTTCACCACCCCTAAACAACACCCATTCCTGAGTACTAAAAACCCTTCAGTACCCCTCTACTCTTCCCATCATTGAATCTCAAAACCCCTAATCAGCCTTAATCTCTGCCCATCCCTGAACAGTAAAACCTCCTAAACAGCCCTGCACTTCACCCATCCCTGAACCCTAAAAGCCCCTAACCACACCTAAACTCCACTCATCAAAGACTCTTTTGTGGCCTCCTTGATACAGTGAGAAGGCCAGCTGGAGCAACTTGAGGACCTTTTGCTTGTGGCAAATTCCTGGTTACTTGTCGTCGCACACATGCAGGAGGTACATCCCTGAAACAACGATGGCAGAGTTTTTGTTGATGCAGAGATGTTATTGCCTGCTTCAAGCCCTTGTAAAATGAAATAGACCTACAGGCATGCAACATGGAAGTAGGAGAGGTACTGGGACTGTTGAAATATACATCTCTACTGAAAGAGAGATCTACTTCAATCTGTTTGGCGATGAGGGGGAATCCAAATGGAATGGCAGTCTACAGTTACTCAACTTGTAGTTTTTTTGTTTTTTTTGCAGTATTATATATCACAAACTTGTCACAAAAAATGTGAGTGTTTTACAAGAGCACCTGGTACGTTGCACAAGGACACCTTCATTTTTTGGTAGGCACAGGGAAATTAAGCGATTTGCCCAGAATCACAGGATGTTGAGCCGAAGCCGAGACTCACACCTGGTTCCCCAGGTCAGTCGGCAGCTCAGCCGTCAACAGGGACATGTTTGCTGTTAAGGTGAAGCCTCTCTATGGCATCCCATGAGACTGAATGTCATGTATGATGACAGGACCCATACCTTCTCCCAGGTAGAAGAGTTAGGCTCCTTTCGCGCAACATAATGCTTCAGCCTGGGCCCGATGAGCAAGACGGCACGCAGCAATATAAATAACTGTGGAACATGGGCTTCTTTTACACAGTGTTTTCTGCTCCGTATTTTGCCAGGGTTGGTATCTCAGAAGCATTGTTGAATTTACTGCATAGGTGAAGTCTTTGTTGAATAATATTTGCGTCATTGTGTTGGGCCCATACATTTAAATCAATGCACAAGCCAACATTAAAAAAAAACTTTACATTAAACACAGCCTTTGAATCACATCATTATGTGGGGTAAGTGAAATGTAGGCTCTTGCAGTTCACCATACTTGGGAACAAATTCAAGGCAGAGTTGTAATGAGTTCAAATCCAAATTTCATTCCAATGATAGTTTCTAGTTTCCATGTACTTCAAACTATTCAACCCCTGAGATTTACGCAGAGATGTCTCCACATATTCCAAATGTTAGGGAAGTAGTAATGTATTACATTAAAACATGAAACTGTTACAACATACTCAGTAATTTTTGTTGTACACTCCTGCAAGTCAGGGGAAATCCAGCCACTTAGGAAACAGTTATAAATTGGCTTGTTCTTTCAATTCAAATTGGTTGCAGTTTGGCAGGAAGCAATTTGAATTAAGACCAATAGCTCATTCCACTTGAAATAAAGGAATGTCATTAACATGTGTGGGGATGGCATCAAAGCAATACCTAGTGGCTTCATGGTCATTTACACATCATTTTTACAAATTGAGCAGATGATGCTAAAGCGTTTGTTTGTTGCTACTCAGGCTTTCGTTATGAGTTGTGCAGTTTCAACTAAGTGACAACTCTGGTTTGAGTTTCACCACCCGCATATGCAAGTGTCTCTGGACCTGGAACTATCGGGTCTGCAATCTCCGAACATAATTCCAGGCCTGGAAACACAGGGCCTGTCTTCACTGCTATAGAGGCTGCGAGCCCTAGCACAGCTTGGCCTCCGAGTGACACCTGTAACAGCAGTTTGTGGAGAAAACTGGGAAAAGCTAGAATTTGGTGCAGGAATACTGACTAGAACCAAAGGTACTCCACTCATCTCAGTTAGAAGTGTTTTCCAAACTGCCAAATGTCAGTGAATGCCATCTAAGCTTGTTAGTGACTTTCCACAAAATGATTGCTCTGAAAGCTTCAGTAAACAAACCACTTTATCAAAAGATCGGCTACCTCAGCCCAGACATAAAGGTACAATAAAATGCATAGAGCAGAGAAAAATGCACAACCAGAACATAAAAAACCAGATCATATGATGGTACACAGTTGATAAAGCATCAAAAACCGCAACTCACTATGCATTTCACATATAGCTTGCCAAGTCAAAAATCTATTCAAATTCATCCCGGAATGCAGTCTGCAACTGAAACAGTGCAACCCACTCCCAGGACCTCTGCAACCCGGATCACATTTAATAAACATATAGCAGCCTAGAGACTTATTTCCAATCAAAAGCAATCCGTGACACCCCTTGTGATGAAGGCTGAATCATTGCTTCAGACGTTTGCAGCCTAAACTCTACATTTTTAACAAATGTTCCACAAGAGATGGCTTAATTAAACCAAGTTACCTCCATTGCTGGATCAACAACCAACCTGTGCCCTCCAAATATATTCAAAAACATCCATCTTCTATCATTCACACCAGCCATACTGGTCAAAGTGATCATTAACTTCCCAACTGGAGACTTCCCAACTGAGTGTAAAACATTGTAAACCATCCTTCATTATGTGAAGAATAAAGAAGCAAGGCCTTGTTCAACCTCCACATAGACAGAAAGGTTTCCATCCTGGAAGAGGCAGTGATTCTATACTAATGTTCAGTTTGTGTTAACTTCAAGAATAGGATAGACTCCTAAAGAGATTGCCACCCTTCTCCTTCTTAAGCGATCATTATCCTTTGTCTTTGTGAACCATTGTCACCTACTTAAACATCTAATTGGCACAGAAATTAAAGACACTGGAGTAAGACCTCCCTGGCAGACCTAGCCCAAATTGTCACTCTTCCTCATGTCTGCTGACCACCATACAGCCATTCATTAGGGTCCATGAATGCTCGACCCTAGCATCTAACTTTTTATTGGATACTTGCTTCCACTCCTAAAACTCATTCACTCCTTTAAATGTGGCTACACTATGAGAATCA
Organism: Pleurodeles waltl; assembly: GCF_031143425.1. Taxonomy (NCBI): domain Eukaryota; kingdom Metazoa; phylum Chordata; class Amphibia; order Caudata; family Salamandridae; genus Pleurodeles; species Pleurodeles waltl. The sequence goes on along the minus strand of NC_090447.1, from coordinate 88,146,912 downwards.
ATACTCAGCCAGTGCCTTGAATCAATAGACATTTGAATGCTACAGAGTCACTTCAAGCTCTGTTTGCCACAAGAGTGATGCTCACTTCTGGATTGTTGCTATAGTATGACCCTAATGTACTTTAGCCTCCACCAAATATCTCAACACTGGTAACGAACATTCCATCTTCCTTTTGCACTCTACCCTTAATCTCTTGTTAACCAACGGACAAGAAAATCCTATGCATTATCTTCCCTCACCTGGAACTCTCACATAGGCTTCTGGCCTCAAGAGCTCTAGTTTTGTTGCACTTAGATTATGCCAGTGGGCCCGGGACACTTAATCTGCAAGCTACAACAAATCCAACATTACGCTACCAGGTTCCCTCTGTCCTGATGACCACTTCCTGGAAAGTGCAGCATCTGCCTATCCCAAGATACACCATTCTGTTCACTCCCAGGCTGCAGAACCCCTCTCTCGGTCTCCAGAGCTCCCTAGCCCAATCCAAAGGTGTGGCTACATGCCCATGAAAAACCTGTTTGACAACAAGTTTCCCCTCCCCCATTTGCTCTTCCACAGCAGTTTCAACATTGAAGCTCTCCTAGGCCAACACATTTCCTTCCTGGAATTAGTTGGAGAAAGATTCTTGTCAGGAGGGGAAAATTCCTTTTCCAGTTGGGAATGGGCTGCTAACGCCAAAATAAATTGGTTAAGGTTCTCGCTACGGAGCAAAAAAAAGAAAAGGGAGAAAATGTGCAAATATATAGCCAAAGGCATTTTCAAACACAAAGCTATACAATACTATCATTTACGCAACTGTAATTGCCTCCACCTTGACATAATTAAAAATTAGCAAAACCTGACCAGAAATACTCCTGGAAGCCTGCAACTCTCACAGGATTCCAGGAATGCTCTTCAAAAGATTTGTGAATTCTACAGTTCTTAAATCTGCATACGTGTTACATCAGAATTCTGCGTTTGTGGATTTATGAAAATCTTTATAATACGGGCTTCTTATCTTTAAAAGAGATCACCCTCGACCCAAGGAAATTAGCAGAAATCAATTGATGAACATCCACTTATGTTATAAGTTGATCATTCCCCTTCTACACATAGCCTAGCTAGATATCATTCCTTAATATGTGTTTTTACTTGAGTTTCCTTTTAACCTCAGCAAACAGTTTTAACACTTCATGCACAGTAATGGTAATCTTAGGAAAGACGAAGATACAGATAGTGACCTCTTGATAAGCACATCTCTGAGGAACAAATCTTGATCCTGCTATTTAATCACCTTTAATGTTGGCTATTTTAGGCTTTAGGAAGCGGTCTGACTTGCTGAGAGGAATGCAGTCAGATAGGAATCAAGTGCTGGTGCGGTACCATACATCTGTGTAAGATGTCCTGATTACCCAAAGCCTCCTTTTCTTTTTATAATTTGTTCGTCAGTTTATAGAGGTAGACTGCCACGTTGTTAAATTGCCAGCCACTCTTACTTTCAATGGAGTGTGTATAAGCGATTAAAGAATAAAATATTGGTTGAAGGGAGCAGAGGAAGGTTGTGAAAAAAGGAGGAGGATGACAGGTGGAGAAAGGGAGACGCAAGAAAAGTAAATTCTGAATGATGACCCTAAGTCAACATTATACTCAGGTCAACAAAAGCATAGGATATCTCATGGAAATCCTAATGTGTCTGTATCTGTAGTATTTGTAGACAGGTTGGTGGCCTCCAGAAAGATTGGATCAAAGTGAGTGTACAGTGAGGCATATTGTAAAACATACTGTACTGTATCTGTTTATGTTCAGGGCTCCCATATACATTGAAAAATTGGCAGTTGATCCTACAGCATGTATATTGTTTTATTAGCAGTAAGGTTCCCTACTCAGCTTGCCCTTCTTTGTCCCACAGCTTACAATATGAGGTGTGTCCTACCTCCACGCAGCTCCAGGTGACCTGGCAAAAGAAACAATGTTTCCTTCCTTCTGACCGAATCCTCTCAGTCTCCATCCCTAAATATGCATATACAGTCCATTGTGTTTTTCCCACGTACCCAGGTTCAAGGTTCTGAACTGGAGCGGGTGGATGGAATATAAGTACTGAGACAGGAAGGTTAATCATAGTGAAGAAAATGATCAGTGGGTAATTGTTACAGTAGCTCCCTAACCCCTACCTTGTCTCCGTCTTTAGAATATACGGGTATACCATACCAGTATACCCACCACCCGTTCGGAACGAATTATTCCAGCTTGTCCTTAATATAACATATATAACTATTTATAGTACAATGCCAGAAGATGTATTCTGAAGTAACAGCTGCATGGAACCTAATTACAAAATACAACAATCTTTCAACCCCTACATCCAGACGATAATGAAAGATGAAAGTGCAGGAAGTTGTCTCAATACCTGTCCAACAGATATCCTGGAGATAAGCCACCTCATTCCTAGCCTCTGCCCACGAGTCCGCCATTCTGAGAGTTCCAGAGCAGGCATAGAATACTTTGAAATTCCTATTGAAAGAGGTTGCAGATTTGGCCCAGCAGCTTGAGGAGAAGAAAGTCTTGTGTTCCTTAATTAAGAAAGTGACTGTCGCATAGTTTGTACTCTGAGATTTAAACCTCAGCGTTTCTAGTTACATTCATGAGGTGCACTGTTCTGACAATGAAGGATTATGTAGCAAAAATTGGCAAAGCTAGTAGGTCTTGCCTTTGAGACCCATTGGTTTTGCCAATGTCTTTTAGCCATGCTGTACATCATCATGGCTAAAAGTTAGTGGTGGGGCTTAAAGGACAACAGAGTAGAGTGGCACAGAGTAGAGTGGCGTAGAATGGAGTGGCCTAACTTGGAATGACATAGGATAAAAGGGCATAAACTAGAGCAGAATGGTGTCCAGTAATGTACAGTCAAGTGGCATATAGTGGAGTGGCATATAGTGGTGTGACATAGCGGAGTGGAGTACAGTGGAGTGGAATGGAGTGCATAGGGTGGGGAGACGTAGAGAGAAGTGGAGTGGTGTAAAGTGGCCTAGACTAGGGCAACATGGAGTAAGTGGAATTGTGTGGCATATAGTGGGGTGGGGGTAAAGTGGAGTGAAGTGACTAAGAGTAGACTGCCGTAGAGTGCCATAAAGTGGCATTGTGTGAAGCAGAGTGGCATAGAGTGGAGTGGCGTAGACTTGACTGGCAATGGTGTAGAGTGGCGTAGAGTATATTGCTATCGAGTGGCATGGTGGTGGTGGTGTAGTGTGCCATTGAGTACCATTGTGTGGTGTGGAGTAAAGTGACATGGAATGAAGTGAAGTATATTAGCATGGAATACAGTATTGTAGAGTAGAATGGCATAAAGTCGAGTGAAATACAATGGAGTGGTGTAGTTGAGTAAAGTAGAGTGCCCGTAGAGTGGCACAGAGTGAGGTTGAGTGGTATGGAGTAAAGTGGAGTGGCATAGAGTAGAATCGCATGGAGTGGCATAGGGTGGCATTTTGGGAAGTGGACTGGTATAGAGTAGAGTGGCGTAGAATGAAGTGGCGTAGAGTGGAATGGAGTTGTGTAGAGTAGTGTTGAGTACAGTGGCCTGGAGTGGTCAGAGTGAAATAGAGTAGAATGGCATGGAGTGGTGTAGAATAGCTTGGAGTAGCATGGAGTGCTGAAGTGGCGTTGTGTAGAGTGGCATAGGGTGCCGTGCTGTAGAGTACAGTGGCTTACAGTCGAGTAGCATGGAGTGGCATAGAGTGTAGTGGTGTGGAGTGGAGTAGCGTACAGTAGAGTGGTGCAGAGTAGTACAGTTTTGGGTGTAAGTAACTAGAGCTCGAATAGACACTGCAGATAGGGTGAAAGCAACATATATTCAAAGTTGAATACCTGTGTCAGAAGAACCAGGAAAGCATACAGCACTCCCAGGAATAAAACTAAAACACTTATTAAAACAAGCATTTTCAATGCAACGGGCTTCGCATTTGCTCGAGTTGGAGCTATTTGCGTTGTAAACTCCTAACCTAACTTTTCTTGCCACACAAATTAAAAGAAAAAAAAAAACATAGTGCAATCGCGCTATGTAAAATGCAGCATGTAAACCCCAGGGCAATCGTGCTGCGGGGAAAATGAACAGATAAAGTAGTCCAGAAACCAGGCTCAAAACATCGAGCCTTGTATGTTTCTAGTAGTTTGCTGGTGCTGTGTAGGCGGGCTAAACACCGCAAAAGGCATGACGTATGCATGCCTTTCACAAATGAAAGCAAGCAGATTTTAAAGAGCAAGCCCAGGAACCAATGAAAGAGACTGACATGACCTGGGCTGGTTTGAAGCCCAAAGGGAGATTACTTTATGGACTCCCATAAAAAGTCCTTTGCATAAAGACAAGGAAAACACAGGGAGGAGCTAGCACAAGAAAGGAAGGACAGCCTACGGGAGTGAAACAAATGAAAGATTGCAAATGAGTGACAATGAACATGACTAGTAGTATGCTGTTGGTGGATTGTAAGCCCACTGAATTGTAAAGAATACATCTCGTAGCACAGCGCACATGCTTTGTATGCAAGACTTAAACAGGAGAATAGCGTAATCTGCTCAGTATGAAAAACTGGAACTATCTTAGAACTCAAAACAGGTGCTAATTGTAAATCAATTTCGTTTGGGGCTTTCACTGACCGAGAAGCCACTTCTCCAAGAATACGAGTTGAAGTAAGGCTACCAAAAAGGCCTTCACTACCAAAATCTTAAATTGCACCCCACTCCCTCCAAAACCGATTCAAACAGGGGAAGTTGTAGCACCTTAAACACAAAGGATAAGCCCCACGAAGGTATTACTGACTTAATGGAAATAACCCTCCCTCCCCCAAAGGGGCACATCCTGCCTTTTATTGCAGCTTCCCAAACTCTGAGGGTGGACACAGCTAGACTTCGATCAATATGTTCTGGAGGAATTATAAAACCTAGCGAGGCTCACAGGTTCATGGATCTAAGGAATGAGGCCAGCACTAAGAAGCAAAGGATAAACAGTGATGACTATAGGCTCTAAGTCATTGCAAGACTCCTGCTCAGGGCTGCTAAGAAAAGGAAAGACCTAAATGTTGAAGACCCCCCTCCTTTCTGCCTCCGCACAGAGGGATGAAACCCTTGTCTGTGTACATTGAGTAATGGGACTGGGTGGGCTAAGTAATGGGTAAGTATTAGAGGACGTAAGAAAAATAGATGACCGAAGGTAAAAAACCAGGCCCTGCAATAGTCACCAATGATGCCTTTGGAATGCAGGCTCAAAAAACACACAGGCTGTAATTTTGGGTCATTTATGGGCCAATTTAGGAGTGAGGCCTGAAAGGATTCTGTTGGGAGGAGCAGATATAAATTTGTTTTGCTGCCTCACATGGTGCTTATGTGGAGGGTGGGGGCACACTTCATACTGTATGGATAGGGTTAATAGGTTATATCATTTTCCCTGATACAATAATCTCTTTGAGTTATTTTCCACTTTGAAGTAATTGTTTTCTTAGACTTCCTTAAAGTACACTTTGACCACTTGCAGGAATGTGGCAGCCTGCCTCCTCTACTGGGTTGTAATCTTTCCAGCATTAGATGCATCACTTATTGCGGTTAATGAAGCAGTGTTCCTGAATTTGTAACCAATGTCATTTTTCTTTGGAAAGCACAAACAGCAGGCTCTCACCATTAAATGTAAGGATGTTACATTTGTAGATATGATCTGTGACCATCAAAAATCTGCAGTGACGATTTTGAGTTTGTTGCCATGGGGGAAAGTTGGGTGTGACTGTGGTGTGATTCAATGATCCAATTACTAGCAATTTTCTGTGGCCTAGTATGTCTAATTTTGCCCCTTTCCTCCCACTCCACAATAACATTCACTAAATTTACCTTCAGATTATCCTGCCCAGCAGGCAGGCATGTCCTTCTTTCCTGGGGTGCTGGCCAGTAGTCCTGCCCCTCCTCCTGACCATAACTGGTGTTTGTGTGGTCCTAGTGCCCCTTGCTATTGTCGTTCTGACATCTCTCCCCTTTGTTGATGAAATATACACATTCTCTATGATTACCTTTGTTGGTAACACTGGGCATGTTTCACGCTCTCTTCTTGCAACCAATATATAGAGATGTAGAGATGAGAGAGAAATATGGAGAGAGAGTGAGAGGCTATATCAGCAGTTGTACTTCGAGTCATTCATCATAGTTCTTCAATCAGTATTTTGGGCTTCCTGCTCATTCTCGTTGGACAAGAGCTCTCCTTTCAATGGTCCTTCTCTCCTCTTGCTTCCCTGGCCCAAAGGGGACCCTTCCTGTTTGGGAAGCCTACTTCCATTGGCTCTTCACTCAGAGATTTCTCTTCGGCACAATGCCATGCCCCTTCTTCATCCTCATCTGACATTCTGAACACTCTGAAGTAAGAGTTATTTATAGTGATGGAGTGAGACCCTCCGCTGTCGTGATTATTGACCCTTTGATGTTAGTCCTTTTTTGAGCCAGCCTTGAAAATAACTATCTGATTTTCGTGTTTGCTGTTGGCGTACAAGGACTAGATCTCCCAGTTTTAGTCCAGACATTGTGGCATGATGCCGTGCGTCAGCTTGTCGTTTCATTTTCCTCTTGGGCTCTTGGTCATGTGTGACAATGCCACTGTGTTCTGACAGGGCCTTCGATTCCAGTTGAGGCAGTCTGGTCCTGCTTGCTCTCCCCAGTACAAGTTCTGATGGCCAGCTCCCTGTGGAACTGTGTGGGGTGTTGTGGTAATCCCAAAGTACTTGGCACAGTGCTTGTCCCACAGAGATCTACACCAGCTCTGCTCGTTGGACCACCTTTTTTCTGTTGCCCGTGAACCTTTCCACCATGCTGTTTACTTGCACCTACAGCTGTGTTATCTTCCCGTGATGCACTCACAGATATGCTGTGAATCAGCAAAATTTTACTTATGAGAATGAGGGTCCACTCTCCGTCTTGAGTGTCAGGGGGGTGCTCCAAGCTCCAAAAATATCATCCAGAATTGGTAAAGTGGAGAGGCTGAAGTTGATGACACCTAGCACACTATGGGGGAATCGAGAATTCATTGATGACGACCAGGAGGTAGCCACCAGTGTCCAAGGGCCCATAGAAGTCTGCGACCAGTGTTGTTCATTAGGGCCTCAAGGAGGTCAGACATGTGTAGTTGCTCTGACTTGGGTGTTTTGGCCGTTATCTGCCAGAGATGACCGTTCATAATCATGTTTTCTACCAGATGGTCAAGTCCCAGGAACCATACTTTTTCTCTTAGCATTTTTATTTATTGGCCCCATGCCTCTGTGAGACTCATGTGCAAGGCTGACTGTCCATCTTCGAAGTGTCTTTGGTATGAGCAGCCTCCTGGTGCCTCAGAGCAGTATTCCTTGCTCTGTTGCTGACAGGACCTCCTGCACCTGCTCAAATGCAAATATTTCCTCTCCCCTGATCCCTTCACCTACCGGGCTGCTGTTGGTCATGTGTCTCCACCTCTGCTGCTGCATGAGTGTTTTGACTGCTTGTAGCGTGATGTCAGTCACTATCTCCTGTGTCAGTTCCTCTATCGTATTTGAGGTGGGTGTATTTTGTCACAGCACAAAGGTGAGATATTCCTCAGCCTTGGAGGATGTCTCTGTTGCCTGGGGTAGGGGCTGTCGGGACATGTAGTCGGCAGGGTTGTGCTCCTTTCCTGGTTTGTGCACTATTTTGAAATTGAAGTCCATCAGGCGCATCCCCCACCTTTCTATGTGCAGTGGAATCTTCGCATTGGGATTGCTGTAGATTGTGACCAGTGCCTGGTGGTCTGTCACGATGGTGAATGGTTTCCCGTAGCTGAACATGTGGTAGTGCTTGCATGCCTAGACCACCGCTAAGCTTTCTGTCTCTGGTTGAAAGTATGCCCTTTGTACGTCTGACAGGCTCCTGCTAGCATATGCAGCGATGTGTCTTGTTGAGTCCCTTCCAGGCTTATGTTGTGTGAGAATGGGTCCTATCCCCAAAGGCCTACGGTGAGCTCCATGCATAGGGATGTGTCAACGTATGCGAGGTGATCCACGGCTGTGACAGCATGCTGGATATCCTTGAAAGCCTTGTCACATTCCAAAGTCCAGAGAAATGGCTGCCCTTGTTTAGTTAGTTCACGAAGTGGGGTGCCCGTGGTGGCAAAGTTTTTGATGTAGCAAGCACAGTAACTCGCCAACCCCAGAAACAGCCTCACTCCTGCTACTTCCACTGGAGGTCGTGTTTTGCAGTGTTTCTACCTTGCTGGGGTCTGGCTGCATCCCTTTCTAGGAGAAGATGTAACCAAAGAAAACAAATTCTTTCTTTCCCAGCTTGCACTTGTCCTCATTCAGTGTCAGGCCAGTCGTTTCTAACTGCTTGCATACCTCCTGCAGTGCTGAGTCATGTTCTTCATTTGTGCAACCAAATAGTAGGATGTCATTTCTGAAGTTCTCAGTTTTTTATAGGCCTAATCACTTGTCTCACCGTCTCCTGAAATATTTCTGCTGCTGATGACACCCCAAAGCTTAATCGCTTGTAACGAAATAGCCCTAGGTGAGTGGAAAATGTGGTGATGTAATAGAACTGTGGGTCTAGTTCCAGTTGATGGTAGCCCATGAATAAATCTAGGTTGGAGAACACAGAGGCCCCAATGAGGCAGCTGATCATGTCATTTGGGTGAGGGCCTGGATGCTGTTTTCTTTCGATAGCTGTGTTCGGTACGCACATGTCAAGACATTCGTATTTTCTGTGTGTTTTTCTTTGGGACAGTCACAATGGGGAACACCCATTGAGTTGGTCTTTCCACAGGTTTGATGATGTCCTGTGCTAGAATACTCTTTAGTTCTTCCTCTACGTGCGGTTGGAGGTACACATGGACTCTGTGGTGATTTTGAGCCTCTGGTTTGATTGCTTCATTGCTTTCCAAGCCATTTGAGGATCACAGAATGTTTGTTTAATATTTTGTGATGCTCAGATATGTGATATGTCATGGCTAGGAGGCCGACCACTTGTGCAGTGACGTTGCTGAGCTAGCCCAGCGCTGGAACATCTGTCAGTAGGACCTGTACCTTTTCTTTCACAGACATGTCATTGCAAGTGAGTGTTTCCACAAATTTGCCCACATTCACTACAGGTTGTTTTGTACCCCTTGTAAAGACGTCAACAGTGGAAGGCAACAGCAGAGGCTTGTGTTTAATTTTTTCATGCTCACTCGCCCATGATGTTGCATATGGCACCACTGTTGAATATAAATTGCGTTGTTTGATTTCTGACCTGCAGATCTACTGTTGCTTTTTTCTTTATTCGTCGTTTGTCAGCCAGCTAGACATGTTCAGATGTGCTTTCTTGGGCTAGGGCGTCTGTCATGAGGTATAGACTTTTGTTGGCTTCCTGTGCATTGGCGGCATCTGAGTCAGTGGATGAACTGTGAATATATGCTTCCATGTGTTGTGCCGGGGTTATTTGTGGTCGGGCAGGTTGCCCTCTCTTTGTCTTGGTGTGTCCGCCCATGCAGACGCTTGCAAAGTGATTGTCACTGTTGCATTTCTGACATTTGTGTCCCATGGCCAGTTAGACACTGACGTGTGGGTTTTCCAGGCTGCGGCGATAGCATGTCCTTTCTTGTTTTTCCTTCAGGGACATCAATGGTTTGTCATGTCTGCTGCTGCTTCCAACAATGCCGTGAGCCTGTTCCATGGTTCGCACTTTTCCATTTCCCATTTGGATAGCATGTGATGTGGCCCTGGCTTCCGACCTCACCATGGTCGGTATTTTGTCCAGCATGTACGTTTCAGTATTTTCTTGCAGAATCCAATTGAGTGACACCCTTCAATGATGCGCAGCCTGATGGTTGCCTCATTGTCGAATTTGTCAATTTCACAGTAGGTGACTAGTTTGCGCAGCCGTGTCGCAAAGTCGTTAAGTAATTCAGCTGCTCTTTGGCATGCTGTGTTGAACATGTTGCATTCAAAGTCAACATTTCGCTGGGGGTTGAAAGTGTCTGTGAGGAACTTCATCAGTCCTTTGTATGCGGCAATTAACTCAGGTGGGAAAGTTATGAGCATGTATTCAACACACCGTCCTGATACCCCAAGGCTGATAAGCCGCACTGTAGAAGTACTGATTGATTGATTGATCATCCCACCCCATGTTCAGAAAAAGGTCCCTTGCCTGATCATCTGTATGATTTTTTACAGATAGCGCACAGGTAACGTTCAAAATGACTGATCCATTTCTCCCAATGAGCGCCTTTCGTTTGAGAGTCAGAGAGGTCAAACGGCAGAGGGCGTCTGAACATTGCACTTGAAATTGCCCCATCATTGCATTCTTCAGTCATGGTTGTAAACTGCTATGGTTGTGGCTGTAACTTGGTAATGTATAATTGTTGCCACAATTGCAATTTATTTGCCAGATTTCTTACTTCTGCAATATTTCATTAATATTGTATGCACTCACTGCATTTGTTTTGCCACGGGGGTGCCTGACAGTGGTTACGAAGCTCAGTTACTGTGGGCGCCTGACTTTAAAATGGCCACCAGGGCTTCAATGCGGTCATTGGCTTCTCCATCTGACTTTAAGAAAGCCACCGAGGGAGTCACACACTCGCAAGATCTCGCCAGAGCTCAACACAGGAGGTTCAGTCAGCGAGGCAAATTCTAGCAGTACTTACCGCTTGTTTGTGAGCTCTTTGTTGTTGCAGGCAGCTGCGCGACCAGGGGTACTCGAGGTTGCACTGGTGTATTGGATTCGTGTAGGTGCCCATGCTGATCCAGAAGCAGGGAGCGCATTGTGGTGTGCGACTGCTTGGGTCTTGGTCTGGATGGCGGGTCCCACCCTTGTCACCAGATGTCATGTGTAGACTTTTTAAGCCCAGGTAGGTTGGTGTACGCCCAAGCTGAGCTTCACAGCTGGAACTTCAGGCTAGCCAGGAAGTGTGTTCTCTCTCTCTCCTCGGATAGCCCATTGGGTAAATGCGAGCACTACAATTTTGTTTATATTACCAACGAGGCTATGAAACCCTTGAAACCCGTATTGTCATTTGAAAATAAAAATGTCTGCAGCAAGTACAGATCAGGCCAGGGAAATGCATCCCCAACTTAATTTAAGTTTTCAGATGTTACCAGTAAAATGCAGATCATTGCTTAAACACAAATGGGAAGTGTGTACCCATGTTACAGGATTCAGCCCCTGATATAGTCTTTGTTAGACTTTTCATCCTTGGAGTGTTTTCCCTTAACTTTTGGCCTCTGTTTCCCAGGTTGTTGAAGTTTGCTGGATTCTGTTTTTGCTGTTTTTGTTACTCTGGACACTTTACCACTGCTAACCAGTGCAAAAGTGCAAGTGCTCCTTTACAAAATGTGTTTGTAATTGGTTCATCCATGATTGGCATATTTGATTTACTAGTAAGTCCCTAGTACAGTGCACTAGAGGTGCCCAGGGCCTGTAAATCAAATGCTACTAGTGGGGTTGCAGCACTGGCTGTGCCACCCACATGAGTAGCTCTGTAATCATGTCTCAGACCTGCCACTACAGTGTCTGTGTGTGCAGTTTTAACTGTAAATTCGACTTGGCAAGTATGCCCACTTGCCAGGTCTAAACCTTCCATTTTCTTACATGTAAGACACCCCTAAGGTAGGTCCTAGGTAGCCCCAAGGGCAGGGTGCAGTATATGGTTAAGGTAGGACATATAGTAATGTGTTTTATATGTCCTGACAGTGAAATATTGCTAAACTTGTGTTTCACTGTTGCAAGGCCTGTCCCTCTCATAGGTTAACATGGGGGCTACCTTTATATCTGATTAAAGTGTAGATTATCTTTGGGAGCGGATGGACATGTGGAGTTTGGGGTCTCTGAGCTCACAATTTAAAAATAAATCTTTTAGTAAAGTTGATTTTAAAGATTGTGTGTTTGAAAATGCCACTTTTGGAAAGTTTGACAGTTGGGCTGGTTGCACCTCACACTAGACAGTGACACAAAGGGAGCTGGGGTGTAGTCTGCATTTCCTGATGAGCCATCTGTGCTAGGAGGGAGTGGAGGAGTGGTCACTCGCACCTGAAAGGGCTGTACCTGCCCTCACACAGTGCAGTATCCAACCCCCTGGTGAGTGTCTGGGGCCTGGCCTGGGCAAGGCAGGATTTCACAATCAAGAGAGACTTTGCTTTGAAGTAGGCCTACTTCAAATGCGAAAATGGGTATAAGAAGGGCACCCAAAACCACAGACTTAAGAACACTTCTGGAAACCAAGAGGAACCTCTGCCTGGAGAAGAGCTGAGGAAGAAGAGCTGCCCTGCCTGTGACTGTGCTTTGTGGAGCCCTCCTGCAGTTGCTGCTTCTGCCTGTGTTAGAGGACAAATAATGGACTTTGTGTTGCCTTCCTTCTTGTGAAGATCTCCAAGGGTTTAATCTAGAGCTTTCCTCCTATTGTTTGAAGTCTCAGGGACAGCAAAGACTTCTCTCTGCCAGCACCTGGAGCCTCTGGAGAGACTCCTACTCTGCCAAGTGGTCCCCATCCAGTTCATGGGACCCTGAGAAGAGAAGCTGGCAGCCCAAGAGTGAGAAATCCACGCACAGACCGCCGTGCGGGGAAAAGATAGACGCAACTCCGATCTGCGGCTGAAAAATCAACGCGCCACCGGCTTTGCGGCTGAAAATCGACGCTCACCCCCGACATGACCTGAAAATCGACAAACCTAGGGCTGGAGAAACAACACCCAGCATCGCTGACGGAGGCTGGTGAGATCGCAACCTGCGGTGCGTGGTTTTTTTATCATCGCGCGGCTGGATTTCCGATGCAAACACCGTTGGGCGTGTAAAAACAATGCAAGGCCTGCTCGGACCCAAGAGTGCTGACCGGATCGACGCATCGTACTCCTGCGGAGAGAAGAAACGACGCACACTGACCCGACTAAAGGAGAAACGACGCAAGTTCTTGCTCGTGAGTGATATAGACACATCGCAAGCCCTTTTTGATGCACACTCGCCTGTGTGGGGTTATTTTTGATGCGCACAAGGTACATTTTCACGCTAACAGTGTTAGCGTTGTGTTTAAAATTACATGAAGACTCTTTTTGCTTTTTTTGTGATAACTTGACTTGTGTATTGTCGTTTTTTGTCATTTTGGTCTTGTTTGATTTAGGTAAATATTCCCTATTTTTCTAAACCTGTGTTGTCATTTTGTAGTGATTTCGTTAAGTAACTGTGTGTGTTGGTGCCAAACTACCAAGGGGGTAAGCAAGGGTTAGCTGAGGGCGATACTCTGTTACTCTGACTAGAGTGAGGGTCCTTGCTTGGACAGGGGGTAACCTGACTGCCAACCGAAGACCCCATTTCTAACCCTCTTCCTTACTGCAGCATGTCTCAGGGAGGAGAGCAAGCCAGACACCATGGTCGCTCTGCCAGTGAGTTAACAGATCAGATCGGGTGGGGAAAGTAGTTGGAGGTGTTGCTGTTACTACTAAGCAAACCCTAGACTTAAAACCACTCCTGACATCTTCCCAGACTGTGACAGCCTACTTTTCTCGATTAAACTCTCCCATCCCTTTATCTTTTCAGGGTCTCTGGTCTGTCGACCTCAGGGTCCACATCCAATTTTGTAAAGGCAGTTCCAGAAACTTTAGCTACTCTGTCCCTCCAGTCTGTTGATTTCACTCTGCTGGAGGGTTTTAATATGTATATAGAGGATACATCATCTCAAGTAGTATCTTCCTTTCTAGAGGACCTACAGGGCTTTCAGCTAGTTCAGCGAGTGACCTTACCAGCCCACAATAGGGGTCATACCCTTGATCCCATATTTTCAAATGTGGACAACCTGGAGGTAAGCCCCCGATATAAACAGTCTGGACAGAACAGTTTGTAATTCCTTTCAGTATCAAGCTGCCATCAATACTACTTCATAACTCTGGAACGGTTATTAACTCCTGTCAATGGTCCAAGTTACATGTAGCCAGTTGGGAGAATATCTCTGGGAGGACCATTCCGCCGCCGTAACTGAGGCACTTGAGGAGTGAGATGCCTCATTATGCTTAAAGGCTTTGAGCTTGGGGATCACCAGGGCACTGAATGAAGTAATCCAGTTCAAAACCTGCAAGAGGGCCAAACTTGCAGATAGGGCGAGTTGGTTCTCTGCCGAATTGAAACTTCTAAAAAAAGGGTTGTAAGGTGTGGGAAAGAAGGTAGAGAAGAGATTACAAAGTAGAGGAAAAAGCCAGGTACAAATTTATGTTGAAAAAATGTCATCATGCAATCTGCAAAGCACAGATAGAGGATTTAGCGAATAGGATAAGTGCAACCCCAAATTCCAGCAAAGGAACCTATCGGATCGTGAAGACCTTTTTGAAGGGCAACCCCACCCCCCAAGGAAGGCCCTCCTCCTTCAGAACAGCACTGAGGCACTGACCAAGTACTTTCTTGAGAACTTGAACTTGATAAGTTCATCAGGGCACCAGGACGATTTATTAAATCCTGATTTCCCTAGCTGTGGTCTTTCGTGTTTTCCCATCATTAATCAAGTTGAAGTAGTTAACATAGCCAGATCGGTAACTTGAGTTTCTCCACTGGCCCCTGCCCCGATAGACATATTAATGAAGGGCGGGACCTGCTACTATAGACTTTGACCAAGCTCTACATTCTTTCCTTACAAAGTGGTCTAGTCCCTACAGAGTGGAAACACACCATTATCTGTCCTTTGTTTAAAAACAAAATTAAATCACTGGACCCCTTGGTGGTGGCGAATTATAGACCTATCTCCCGCTTACCAGGGCCTAGTAAGATTCTAGAAAAGTTTGTCAATGACAAGTGATCAACTTTCTTGGAGTCCAATAATATCCTTCATCCCACCCAGACAGGTTTTCAAGTGGGTCACAGCACAGAAACTGCTTTATTAGGAGCAAATGAAGACCTCAAGCAGACCCTTTACTCTGGTGGTTCGGCAGCACTCATTCTTCCTGACTTGTGCCGCATTTGACAGTCTCTCATGTTGGACTAATGCAGCGCCTGGGAAAACCTTGATATCTCCGGTTCTGTGCTAAGCTGGCTAACGTAGTTTTTTGAGCGAGACGGACTTTCAGGTCCTTGAAGGACTTTGTTGCTCTTCTAGTTACAAGTTGAAATGTGGTGCCCCACAGGGTTCATCGCTTAGTCCTACCCTCCTCAATATTTATGTGCGTTCATTATCTGATAATGTAGGGGTGTCTGGATTTGCGATGGTTCCTTACGCGGATGATACTCAATTAGTCATCTCACTATCCCAGGATATTCAGAGTACCTCCAGGAGGCTCAATAGCTGTCTGACAGAGGTAGCCAAATGGATGGGAGATAGTTGTCTTAAATTAAATGGTGAGAAAACTGAGGTACTGGTGGTTGGCAATAACTCGTCCACTTGGCAGCAAATCAGCTGGCCATCTATGTTGGGTGAGCGTCCTCAACCAAAAACTGAAGTAAAAAGCCTGAGCTTTTAGATCACAAACTGCCCATGGCTTCATAGGCAAATAGAAGTACAGGAACCCGTTTTGGCCTGTTAAGAGCCCTCCGTTAAATCTGAAATGGCTTCCATTTGAAGCGAGAAGGATTATCATCCAGGGACTGATATTATCACACCTGGACTATGGTAAGTCTATCTACCAAGGCAGTCCTAAAGCAGTCATTAGGAAATTGCAACTTATTCAAAATGCGGCAGCCAGGATTGTTATGTGGGTTCCTAAGTTTTGTTTTGCAACTGGTGCTCTCAGATCCCTGCACTGGCACCCTAATTGGAGTAGGAGCCGGTTATCTGTCTGGTTCATCGGGCCAAACACAAGCAGGGCACAAAAGATATTCAACAACCGATTTTCCCTAATCTACCGAGGAGATCCCTGAGATTGTCCTCCCTGGATCTCCTTGTCATACTTAAGATAAGGAGAGCCAGGGGCAGTGCTCGGTCCTTTTCCTACTTGGCACCTATGTTACAGAATTCTCTCCTGGTGAGACTGAGAAGCGAAAAAAATTGGCTATGCTTTCGCCAGCAAATAAAAACTTAACTTTTTCTAAAAACAGAGTAAAAGTTGGTCGTCTTCCGGTATTCTTCAGCGCTGGGAAACGTGTTTTTTGGTAGCCATGCATTTTATAAATCTGGTAATGAATGAATGAATGAATGAATGAACCTTTGGGGCTCTCTGGTTTTCACTCATTCCTTGCCACTTCTGTCTCACCTCTTAGCATCAGTAATTTGTACTGTCCTTCTGTGAGGCTCACAAATTGCAATAAAATTGCCAATGAACAACAGCTTTGGCAATACTCACATCTTTTTATAGTCAGCTTAATGGTCATGGAATTCTACATTCACTTGTCTTTTTCATTTTCTCCTTTGCTTCCATGGCAGAGATTACTGTTTTGATTTGGTAAACTTGTGCAGCACACTGGTCCCAACTTATGTTTCTCCAGCAGTGGATGTGAATTTGGTGGTCATGACACTTGGATTTCTTTTGGATCCAACTCAAAAGGTTATCTTTTCGATCTTTGTAGGTTTTTTTTCAGACAAATTCTCTACAAATCTCGCAGTCTTTGACATTATGATGATAGTCTCATTGAAATCAAATTCTAAAGACAGTGATCCGAAACGGAGAGTCCCAGTAGAGATAACATCCAGTGAGAGATTAGAAAATCAGTATCTAGAAGAACATAGAGCAGATGGGATTTACGTTCACCCGACATGCAGCAGCAAATTTAAGGTTTGGGAGCTCAGCTGATAAGCTGAAATGTAGTTTTTATTTTTGAGATTGTTTAGTTACTGAAGTGACAGCGTTTGTAGGGCATTCTTAAGGTATACTGACGTTTGAACGTTACTGTGCCGCTCCCTGTTTAATGTCCAGGAATGATTCAATTTGCGAATCTGTGAAAGCTATCCACGATGATGAACTGTAGTTACAGATATGTAACCTGTTTCTGAACTGTTTTTATGTTTGTGCATGTATTGAAAGTTATATACACAACCTAGCTAAAACAGAAAGTCAGAGTTGTTGGAGAAATGATTCAGGGTCGTGTACAATTTTTTTGGTTGGAAGATTAGGCAATGGGGTTCTCTTTACAGCTAAATCTAAGAGACCAGAAGGTTTCCTTGCCAATGATAATTGTTTATTCCGCCTGGTATCCAACAGTCTAAAGTATTTGCAAGTTTGCACTGGCTTTTCCACAATATAGCCATTCACAAACAATGCCTCCCTCCTAGAAAGAATCAACAACCCACTGCACTGGTTCTGAGGTACATAGAGGTTCCACAGCACATCAGCTCCCCTCCAGTGGCCTGCACGCAGTTTAGCTGCCTTGGTAAATGTGCAATGTCTCCTCCAACTCAGATCCCGGTATTGAGTCTCTGCTCTTCCTCCAGCTTCTTCTGTAGAGGTGGTTGAGAACGTCAGTGATAAAGATAGTAATGGAGGTTCAAACAGGTAGGCTACAACTCTGTATAGGCATCATGGACAGTTAGCAGCGGAGCTACAACTCCCTACACTGGCCAATCCAGCTACCCGTACAGGGAGGCTCAGTAATCCTTTGTCTTCCTTCTCAACTAAAGTCACTGATGGAAAACATTTATATAGTACCTACTACCCGATTGGGTCCCTTGGCAGATGTATAGCTGGCATACTAGCTGTCTAAAAGTAGCCAGCCAAGCCCCCACAGCAAAGTATTGGTAAGCAAAGGTTTTTACCCAGGTGTTCCTTTGGAGAATATGGCCTCCTCGACTCTGATACTGTAGTGGCACAGGTGAGCTCAAACAAAATAGGACAGCGTCCTCCATGTGGATACACACTCTGCTTGGGCATCAGTTAGCTGTAGTTGGGAAGGATGATGACTGATCCCATCTTGTTCATGCCGCAACATGAGTGTGTAGGTTGCACTTTTGACTTGTTCTAGTCTGAATGAACCAACAGGTTTCTCTTTTTTCATTGATAATGTTTTAACTGTTTAAGGAGCTGTCCCTCAGGCTCGCTGAAAAAGAAGGTGCAAGAGTCGTGGTGGCTACTGATCCAGATGCAGACCGGTTGGCAGTGGCTGAAATTCTAGATACGTGAGTACTACCTTTATTTTAAGGACACCTCTAAGATGAGGATTCTGTTTCATCAGTTGAATGAAGGGGGTTGTTGGGCTTCCACTCTAAACTACAGTTGGTTGCTGTATCCTAAAATATATCCCTTTTTGTATCAATACGGCTGAGCAGTGTGAAGCCATTTTATAGTTTGAATTTTACCACAATAAATTATAGAGCCATTGAATAATTACTCACACGGAAATAGTGCTCTAATAACTTTTTTCATCTTTGCTTGTTTGAGAAGATGCAGCGGCAGCAACTTTTTTTGTACATTCTCTACTGCTTGCCTTTTGCGAATGGGTGACCTCCCCATCTTTATGGTCGCTAAAATATCCATGTTTTGGGACTGGATAAACCCCTTTGTACATCTGGCCGACAGTGTTCCACATACGTAATGACGTGTTATTGCCATTTAGTATTACTTACAAACCGGAAACCAAAATGTGCAAGCGTGCATTCTGGTTTGTTTTTTGGGTGGATAGGAAACTCAAGTATGTAAGTAACATGATTATCCTGTATTTGCTTAAATTATTTATCCAAAAAATTGGAAGATTTCGTGTGCGTGCGTGCTTGTTGTTTTTGTGTACTGGAGTATTATTGGCTTCAGAGGACTCTGCCTTTAATGTAGCACTGATCATATTTTGCTCAGATGTCTCCAAAACCTAGCATTTATGTCCGGATTTGCTTAACCAGAGGAACGACAAGGCGAATTGCCTTTCTGCAAGTTTGGCATCTGTGTGTTACGCTTTCCGATAGAGGGCTTCTTTCTGAGCTGGATAGACTGTCATGACCCAAGCATGCACCCACGGGCCCCATTCGAATTTCAACCTCCTGTGGTGTGTGCCTGATTTTGGTTTCTAGGCCAGCTAGTGCTTTTGGCTTAGCATGATATGTTTCTGGTCCCATTTACCTGATGGATAAACGTATGGGCAGATATTTACAGGTTCGAAGTGATGTTTGAAATGAAAAAAGTGTGCCAGTCAGACAAACTCGTATTACAAGTACATCTAGAGGCCATTTGAAAAGGGTTGTCAATGTACGGCATTGCTCACAAAAAAACACACAAACAATCTAACAGAGCACTTTCAATGAAAAACAGTGAGTGAGGCAAAAAAAATATTGCTTCAGAAATCAATTTTTCTGAAGAAACAATAGGTGGCGTGCCAGAAGCAAGTGTATGGGGTTATTTTTCAAGAGTGGATAAATCCGTTTTGCATGATCGAGCAGAATGCTGCCTTAAAAGTGAATTTGTTAAGATGTCTTTAATCTCTCATCTATCTCTCCATCTACATTTTCTGGATTTTTTTTTATTTAGGAATGGTTGATTTATAATATTTCCAGTCTAATTAATCGTTTTTTTAAATTATTTTTTATTACAATCCTATTGTTTATAAAGTAGAATTTAAATCTCTTATTTTAGAGACTTCTAGTGCAGATTCCTCGTCTTTTAAATATTCCTCAATTATCAGACTGGATTCGGAAACTTTTCAGCTGCATCTCTGCGTGCCGATAGGTGGTGCCTTATGGCTCCAAACTGAGGCCGTTCCACTACGGAAATGAGGTGCGGGGTTTATATAAGCACCACTTCAACGTACTGACGTCCACTCCTTTCTTTTTGCACCATCAGACATGAATCCGGACCTACCTCTCGCCTCTTTCAGACCTAACCTTGATCAAAAATGCCTTGGGGCATCTCACCTTCGAAACGCCAGTTTTTTAGCCCTAAAAGGACTGTTGTAAACAATCTGTGACTGATCCTCACCAGATTTGCCTGATGTGCCTGGCGTCGAGTATCTATGAACCCAAAGGCCATTCAAAATAGCGAGGGGAAACTGCACATCTCAAAGCATGGAAGAAAGACTCTGCGAAAGCTTGTACCCGTCCTATTTCTTTAAATTTGTATCGACTCCCTCTAGCTTGCCTGTAGGCCCCACGGAGCTGAGAGGTTCTCCACCTGGATTACTGCTAATGGGTTCACCCTGTAAACCAGCTGGATCCTCCGAACCCTCATTTGGGTCACCTCTGGCTCCACTCCTGGCTATGACTTTGGCACCATTGTCAGCACCAGTTCCTGGTACTGTGACACCTATACCAACTCCCATGGACATCCGAAGATGGGGCTCGAGTTGTCCTCCGTGACATAGTCCGTGCTGGTCCATCCTCAATGGAGGCTGAGCTTGGCTACTGTAGAGGCCAGCCGCACTTCCTCCACTAGATTTACCTCCATATAGATGAATTACACCCCACATTTCCTTTTTGGCATGGATTCGAACAATGACTACAATGAGGGTGATGAGGTTGGCCAACCAATCACAAGGACAATCAGCATGTCGACTTGCAGGAGGCTAGTAGCCCTGAGTCTTGGTTCCTCTCACTCTCTGGTCCTGCCACTGAGGTGATTGCTTCTTATGACATGGTGACAGAAGTGCTTGACCTACAGCTCCCCAAATCTTGCTCATGACCCTCCCCCCATTGTCCCCAATCAACCACCAGATTGCATGATGCCACCACCCAGACCCTAGTGACCCATCATTTATTTATCTGAGAACCCCTCCCCTGAAAGCTTGGTGGTTGCAGACATCTGCAAGCAAGACTAACTCCAACAGGTTCCCAACTACTTCCCCTGATAGGGAGTCAAAATAGGCGGAGACATTCAGGAAAAGAGTATTTTCATCCACATGTCTGGTGCTTCAATCAAGTAAATGCCAGCTGCCTGATGGGGAGCTATTCCCACTCCTTTTGGGATTTGGAGCGGTTGAGGCTGTAGTTCCCACCGCTTCCACAGTCAAGGTGAACTGACCACCCAGTACATTATTTCCTCCCTGAACCCTCACCTGCCAAACCCCTTTATCATGCCTTAGGTGGGGCACCTCCAACCATTGGGAGGAAGGATCCGATGATTCTTGCCAGTTTGGCAGGCCATACCATCAGACTGGTGGATCCCACAAATTGTTCAGAAGGGCTATACCCTACCCTTCCTTTTCATACAGCTACACCTTCCCCCATCTCCCCAGCTACTGACAGAGGACTGTCTATCTATTGCGTTTTGTGGCTGGAATTGCAAGTTCTTTTGTGGCTATTGAGAGGGTGCGCGTGCCAGAAGTAGGATGTGATTTTTAATCCATCTATTTTCTGGTGCTTAAGAAGGATGGAGGACTTTGACCTCTTTTAAAACTGCACCCTTTCAGCGCCTTCCCCAGGAATGAAAAATTCAAAATGGTCACACTAGCCCAGGTCTTGTCTCCTCTTGCCCTGGGGACTAGATGGTGGAATTGGACCTGCGGGAAAACCATTCCGGTATACCTGTCCTGCAGGCCCATTTGCACTACCTGGAGTTTGTGGTGGGACAGGAGCCTTTTCAATTTGCTGTGCTCCCCCATGGTCTCATCATTGTTCGCAAAAGTGTTGGTGATGGTGGCAGGCGGCCTTCATAGGTCACGGGTTCTAGTCTTCCCCTACTTCAATAGCTGGCTATTAAAGGTAGGCACACCCCAGGCAGTCGTCAACCACATCCAGGCGAAGGCTAACCACCCGTCATCTTTGGGGTTCACTATCAATGTACCAAAGTCACACCTGACTCCTTCTCAGATACTCCCCTTCATCACAGTCATTTGAACATGATTGGGTTTTGGGCCTTTCCAACAGGAAAGAAAAAATCCACAACTATAATCCTGCTCTTTCAGCTTCAGCCCTGGATTTCAGTTAGGTCCACTCTGAGGCTGCTGGTACTGGTGTCCTCCTGCATCTTGCTAGTCGAGCACACCAGGTGGCATATTTGGGCTCTGCAGTGGCATCTAAGCCTCAGTAGGTCCAACATCAAGGGGACCTCTCCAACCATGTTCAGATTTCGGAGGAGACTGCTAAAGATCTACAGTGGTGGTTGCTAGACCGCGATAAGGCCAGTGGAAGACCAGTCTCCATTCTCTTCCAGGGGATCCTCATCAATAGTCATAAACATTGAATATTCCCGCCCTTGTGCGGGGACCCCGGAGCATATATAAAATACACACATATAAAGTATGAAATATGCACGAAAAATATACATATAGCATTTTTAGTAGACATATCTTTCAGACTAAACTCATATATACATGTGTAAAACAGCAATGCAGGCTATAATCATAAACAGGCTAAAATGCTTTATTTCTATGAAGTTTTTTTTGTTTTTTTTTTATCATTATAAAATTACAATAGAGAATAAATATCTACCCAAGCCCCCAAAACTGGGCTTAGGGAAATAAGCAGTAGTAATCACTAGAGAAAAAGAGAAACAAACTACATTGAAAAACAATGGAGCATTCTTAGCCAATAGGCTGCATGCAGGTTAACACAGGAGAACCATAAAAACTTTGGCACCGTGCCTTTAAGACCCTGAGCACCTCCAGTATCCCACCATGCCTCAGGGGTGAAGGAGAGGTGACAGTTGGTTCACAGTTAGGTCAGTTCTTTTTTCTGGCTTCTTCTGAGAGGATCCTGGAGCATTGAGCTCTCAGTTTTTCTGAGTTTTTCTCAGAAAAATACTTTAAAACAGCGTTTTTTTCCTGTTTTACTCGACATCTAACATCATTGTCTGAGTTTGGCAGTTTTTTCCTGACAGAAAAATGCCTTCCCTTTTTGTCAAATGCCCTTCTTGTGGGAAGAAGAAGGCCCAGTCAGATCCACACACTCTTTGTATTGTGTGCCTGCCTCAGAGTCACTGCCCTGACACTTGCAAACACTGCAAGAACATGTCAAAGAGGACTCTGAAGGACAGAGAAAAGATCAGGCTTCATGGGCTTCACGAGAGGCAGAAAACATCATCCTCTTCGCTTCCCAGGCAGCCAACAAGCCACTCTCAGGAGAGAATGGCTAGGTCGACGTCAGCAGGTAGGAAAGTACCTGTTTGTTCCCCGTCGTCGTCGTCGCTGCCACCATCTCACCGCCATAGATCGCCGTCGACGGCGACCCGCCCGACGTCGAAGGATACGGCGTCGAGGGAACATGGCCATCGCAGGGGCATATCTCCGTCGACGGCAGCCTGCCGATCGACGTCGAGCCATCACCGGCGTGCCCGTTCGCCGCCGAAGGCCTCACGCCCCCGACGTCAAGAGACACGACGTCGAAATCGCCACGACGGCAAGAGCGTCATCCGCCGTCGGCCTCCCACCGCTCCACGTCGAGGCACACGACGGCGAGTAGATCGAGGTCCAGAGATCGCCGTTCGACGTCGAGGCACTCAACGTCGAGGCACTCAACGTCAAGGCAAGAACACCGACCACGAGGCCTGGGCGCTCTGTTACAGCATCTCGCAGCAGGTCACGTTCCCAGCGACGATCTAGGTCACGATCACGACACAGAAGATCGCCCTCTTGGTCGTCGTCAGGGTCATCCGTCGGACGTTACTCCCCCACCTTAACAGATTCTCCACCAGCTAGAGTCTCACCGGTGGATGACATCACTACTTTTAATGAGGTACTTTTCAGGGGAGCACAGAAGTTAAATATAGAGGTTCCAGAACCATCTACCTCCTCGTCAGTCATTTTTGAGACTCTGCAACATAGAGCAGTTTCGAAAAAGCTGCTGCCGCTAGTGCCTGGTCTGTTGCAGCCAACCATGGACACTTTTTTAGCACCAGCCACCCTCAAATCTGCTCCGGCGAGGATTTTGAAAAAATATAAAGCGCCTGAACAGGATCCTTTATTCCTAAGAACGGATCCGCCACCGGACTCAGTAATATTGGCCGCAGCCCGAAAAACTCACTCGGTGACATCATCCTCCACGGTCCCACCGGACAAAGAGAGCAGGCATCTAGACTCTCTGGGGAGAAAAATGTGCGGCACGGCGGCATCTATAATGAAGGTCTCCAGCGCGTCTGCACTCCTGGGCAGGTATGCCCGTTCTCTGTGGGACTCTCTCAACAGGTTCACAGAAAAGTTACCTAGGGAAGACAGACAGGACTTCCAAGAGATCCTACAAGAGGGATGTCTGGTATCCAACCAAGTCATCAGCGAAGCGGCAGATGGGGCAGACTTAGCTGCACATGGGTAGGCACATGGAATCTGTGCAAGAAGGTCTTCCTGGCTGAGACTGACTGGTTTAAAACAGGAACCACAACAGCGCATCCTAAATCTTCCATTTAACGGGAACTCGCTGTTTGGTGCCCATACGGATGAAGAAATGGCACGCATGAAGACCGAAGTGGACACCATGAGGGCAGTAGGCCTGGACTTCAGGCGGAGGTATAGGCCTTATGACAGGCGCCCTTTCCAGCAGAGGGTTCAAACCCCTCACTGGTCCCAGAGGCCACAGCAAAGGCAGGGACGCCCTCTTTTTCAGGCTCGTAAGGCCACCAGGGAACGCGGGTCAAGTAGACCTCAACAGTCCACACCAAAAGCGCCGGCCAAGCAATGAGATCTCGCTTCCCTCAACACTGTGCACCACTCCGGTGGGGGGAAGTATCACAGATTTTCTTCACGAGTGGCACTCTATCACAAAAGACAAATGGGTGCTCAACATTGTCGAAAATGGCTACTCTCTTCTTTTCAAACAACCTCCACCGCACTTGCCACCAGCCAAATGCAAACCATCTCATCTCAGCCTACTGCGCAAAGAGGCTCTCGCCCTCTTACGAAAGAAGGCAATAGAAAAGGTTCCACTTGCGCACAGAGGTAAGGGGGTTTACTCCCGTTATTTTCTGGTGGCGAAAAAAGGCCGAGAGGGCGTTTTCAGACCGATTCTGGACTTACGGCTTCTGAACAAGTACATAAGAAAACAGAAGTTCAGGATGCTGGCTCTTCACCAGATTTTCCCTCAGCTACATCAGGGAGACTGGGTGTGTTCCATCGACCTGCAGGATGCATATTTTCACATCCCGATAGCTCCCAAGCATTGGAAATTCTTGCGCTTCCAGATAGCCTCACAGCACTATCAGTTCAGAGTGCTACCATTCGGCCTGAAATCTGCCCCCGCGTCTTCTCAAAATGTGTGGCAGTGGTAGCGGCACATCTTCGAAAACAAAAAATCTTCATCTACCCATACCTAGACGACTGGCTACTGAAAGCTTCCTCTCCGGATCAGGCGAGAAACCATCGGGACATTGTACTCAAGGTTTTCGAGTCTCTAGGTCTTCAAGTAAACTACCAAAAGTCCACCTTGACTCCAACACAGAACCTCCACTACCTGGGAGCTATACTAAACACAGAGCTCCAAAGAGTATATCCTTCGGAGGAACGACTATTATCAATAAAGAGGAAGTGTCAAGACCTGTTAAAATCCAACGCACCTACGGCCCGTCAGGTGACATCTCTGCTGGGCTCCATGGCATCATGCATTTTCATTGTCCCAAATGCCAGGCTGCACATGAGGCCCCTCCAAGAGGCGTTGGAGAACAACTGGAGCCAAAGGACAGGTCGCTGGGAGGACAGAGTGCGGCTACCGATAGCAGCACATCAGTCATTGCAATGGTGGATGCACAGACCTCACCTGTCAGTAGGGGTGCCGTTTCACCAGGTAATTCCATCCGACACTCTGGTAACGGATGCGTCTCTTCAGGGATGGGGGGCTCATCTAGGTCCCCTTCAAGCTCAGGGCCTGTTGTCCGACAACGAAAAGAAGTACCACATCAATCTGCTGGAGCTCAGAGCGGTCCATCTGGCTCTCAAGTCTTTTGCTCCATCGATTCAGGGGAAATCTCTCCTAATACAAACGGACAATACAACCACAATGTATTATTTGAACAGACAGGGGGGAACGAGATCCCTACCCCTATCTCAGGAGTCCCAAACAATCTGGCATTGGCTCCTGGCCAGAGGAATGTCACTTACAGCGGTTCACCTACCAGGTCAACAAAACGTGGAAGCAGATTTCCTGAGCAGACACCTAGAGGACGCCCACGATTGGGTCCTACACGGCGAAGTCGTCGAAGACATCTTCGCTCAATGGGGTCGGCCTCAATTGGATCTCGCATCCAGGTTCTACCGTCCGGGATATCGAGGGAATGACCTGTTGATCGACTGGTCAGGGATATTTCTCTACGCTTTTCCACCGATTCCCCTCATACCGGTAGTGATCAACAAACTTTACAGATCAAGCACCAGAATGATTCTCATAGCGCCGCAATGGCCCCGTCAATTCTGGTACACAGATCTCCTCCACCTATCGGAACAACCTCACAGGAGGCTGCCGTGCAGACCGGATCTTCTGAGCAGGATGGAGGGCAGGGTTCTGCATCCCAACCTACCCTCTCTGAGCTTGACAGCATGGCTCCTGAATTCCTGCAGTATGGGCACCTAGGGCTCTCGCAGGAGTGCATGAACATCTTGAAACGAGTCCAGACGACCTTCCACGCGGCGTTCTTACGCGTTTAAGTGGAAGAGGTTCTACATATGGTGCTGTCAACAAGGTCAGAATCCCATACGGGTTCAGGAGGATGTCATATTGTCTTACTTACTCCATCTGGCAAAGTCCGGTCTGCAGGTATCATCTATTAAGGTACATTTGTCTGCCATTACAGCCTATCGTAAATCACCTTCTCAGGAATCCTTCTTTACGAAACCAGTAGTCAAGGATTTCTTAGAAGGTTTGAAAAAAGTTTTTCCGCCCATTCGGAGACCCTCTCCTCCATGGGAGCTGAACATAGTATTGTCAAAACTTATGGGCACTGCTTTCGAACCTATACACAAAGCCTCTTTGCAGCACCTTACGTGGAAGACGGCTTTTTTTAGTAGCCATTACTTCCGCGAGGAGGGTCAGTGAAATTCAGGCTTTGTCTTCCAAAGAACCGTACACAGTTTTTCACGACAATAGAGTGGTTCTGCGAACTCACCCGTCATTCCTACCGAAGGTGGTGTCAGAATTCCACATCAATCAGACTCTCTCTCTACCGACTTTCTTCCCCAATCCGGAGACTCCGGCGGAGAAAGCGTTGCACTCCCTAGATTTGAAAAGAGTGCTGAAATTTTATTTGGATAAAACAAAATTGATTAGACATTCCAACCACTTGTTTGTAAATTATGGTCATTTGAGGACAGGAGAGGCAGCATCTAAACGAACAATATCAAGATGGATAGTTTCTTGTATTGTTAATGCTTACCAGTTGGCTAACAAACAACTACTAGCTAGACCTAAAGCACATTCCACAAGGGGAAAAGCGGCTACTGCTGCCCTCCTTAACAATTTCCCAATATCTGAGATTTGTAAGGCTGCTACATGGAAGTCTGTACATACATTTACTAGACATTACTGTTTGGACTCAGATGGAAGAGCAGATGCCCAAGTGGGGCAGGCCTCTCTGAGAAATTTGTTTGCATGATACATATCTATTCCTGCACTTCTATTAGACAGTCCGCAGAGTTTAGGGATGGGCTTGCTAATCTATTCAATGTTTATGACTATTGATGAGGATCCCCTAGAAGAGAAGGATAAGTTACTTACCTGTAAATCCTAGTTCTCTTCCAGGGGTATCCTCATCAAAGTCATAAACAACCCACCCTCCTCCCCGGACGCACGTCTCCTAGAAGTGCAGGACAGACTATCTTTCGAATCAGTTACACAGATTGTCACCGTAAAAAAGTACTGACCTAACTGTGAACCAACTGTCACCTCTCCTTCACCCCTGAGGCATGGTGGGATACTGGAGGTGCTCAGGGTCTTAAAGGCACGGTGCCAAAGTTTTTATGGTTCTCCTGTGTTAACCTGCATGCAGCCTATTGGCTAAGAATGCTCCATTGTTTTTCAATGTAGTTTTTTTCTCTTTTTCTCTAGTGATTACTACTGCTTATTTCCCTAAGCCCAGTTTTGGGGGCTTGGGTAGATATTTATTCTCTATTGTAATTTTATAATGATTAAAAAAACAAAAAAAAAACTTCATAGAAATAAAGCATTTTAGCCTGTTTATGATTATAGCCTGCATTGCTGTTTTACACGTGTATATATGAGTTTAGTATGAAAGATATGTCTACTAAAAATGCTATATGTATATTTTTCATGCATATTTCATACTTTATATGTGTGTATTTTATATATGCTCCGGGGTCCCTGCACAAGGGCGGGAATATTCAATGTTTATGACTTTGATGAGGATACCCCTGGAAGAGAACTAGGATTTACAGGTAAGTAACTTATCCTTCCTCACCTATAACTGATAGAGGTGACTGATGCTTAACTCCTGGGTTGGGGTGGCCATCTGAAAGAGGTGAAGATCATAGGCCTGTGGTCCCTGGCAGGGTCCTGGCACCATCTCAGCCATCTGGAGCTGAGGGCCATCCGCTTTGCGTTGAAAGCCTTTGATCGATCAAGGGGAAGCTGTTACATGGGCTCACAGGCAACACCACTGCCATGTGATACTGCAACAAACAGGCTGGGCTGGGGCCACAGACAGTGCGCCTGGATGCCCTGGCGCCTGGAAGTGGCTGGAGCGCCAAGGAATGTTCCTGGCACCGAACTACCTCACCGATCATTGAATGCCGGGACCTATGACTCCAGCCATCATCTCCTAGTGGATCATAAACGGCAGTTGCAGTCAGAGGTGACACAAGGTCTCTACATGAATGGGCAGAACCTTCGCTCTAGCTGTTCTTGCCAGTAACACATTATGTCAGCGCTTCTGCACATGGGAATTCCAGGGTGTCTGTTGCTCAGAGATGCGAGTGGTACTCAAGGCTCCTGTATGCATTTCTGCCGATACCACTCCTGTCCTAGTTGTCAGGAAGATCAGAACCAACGTGGCCTAAGTCAAACTAGTGGACCCAAGTAACCCTGGCGTCCCCTGATTGGGCACAGAAAGTACAGTATCCAGAATTTTTGGGCTTGAGCATCTGTCCGTCAATAGGCTGTCCCTCCAGGAGGATCTGTTATCGCAGCAGCAGGGAAAAGTTCTGCACCCGGGCCTTTACAACTCCACTTTCAGGGGTAGAGATTGAGCAGTGACAGCTGAACACCTTCAACCGTTCTCCGGAGGTGGCTGATGTCATCTTGGCAGCTAGACATCCCTTGACAAAACCTCTATGTGCCTGTCGTTTTAAAAACAAATTTTTTATAAATATTTCTTTATTGGCTTTTTCTAGTCGGTACAACAGTGATCAAGACACTTGTAAAGAATAACAGTTATGGCAATACACCGATCAGCAAACAGTAAAAATCAAGACAGTATAACTATGGGGTGTGGGTGGAGCTTTGTGAGGAAACTCACATATGTAGACCAGGCAGCAGTCAGCTGGTGTAAGCCTCTACCTGTGGGGAGGTGGGGAGGTCAATGTAGTCCCCAAAACAGTGGCAAAAACATAAAGCCATACTACTGCAATGACCTACAACTATACAACCTAAAGTGTGTGTGTGAACAATCCGGGAGACGGGGGTACCCATCAGAACTTGTGGTATTTTCCAAATGGAAGCAGCAGACAGTCGGTGTGAACTGGGGTAATGTGAGAGAGCAGCTGTGTGTAGCTGTGCTTGTGAAGTAGAGATAAAGTACTTCCTGCTCAGTCAGCAGGACGTCCAGGGGTAATGGATCCTCTCCGCCCGATGAGGGCGAAAGTTAAAATCCCACTGCAGAGGGTCCCTAAATCAGTATCCACCCCTACAGTGTCAGTATCTGGAAGTATTTGGGGCTGTGTCAGTGATTAAGGGTCAGGTAGGGGCATTGCATTTGTCCTGCAGTTTGAGCACAAAAGTGTCTCATAGTGTGGCAGCATCTCTTCAGCGCTCCCCACCCCGTGCTCTTAGATCACATGTTATAGCGTCAGCAGTTGCCCACCTAAGCACAACCCGGTGCCAGCACTTGATCTCTAGCTGTGGCACTGTTTTCCAGGACATGCCTATAAGTTGCTTAAAGAGGGCCATCGCCAGGTTGGTGAGTTTTAGGTAATGTTTGTAGACTCTCTAAATAAGAAATCGCAAATAAGGATTCCTTATTTGCGATTTCTTAGCACATGTATGAAGCCATTCCTAAATGCGATTTGGGCATTTAGGAATCGCTAATTACCACCAGGTTGAACCTGGTGGTAACCATGTGCAAAATTTTAAAATGCATTTGAAATGCATTTTTAAAATGTACATGTAAAGCACACATGCCCTTTTGGCATGTGTGCACCTTACATGTCCCCCCAATTTTTTTTGGGGTGCAGAAGAGGGGGCCTTAGGCCCCCAGCACCCTAGGGTTTTGCATTTCCAAAATTGCGATTTCTGGTTAAGAAATCGCAATTTTGGAAATGCAAAAAATTCGCAGAAATGGGCCAGCAGGCCCATAGGTGTGAATAGCGACAGATTCTCTATTTGCGATTCGGTAATAGCATTTGCGATTTTTAAGAAATCGCTATTACCGAATCGCAAAAACCATACATACCTTTTTGCATTTCTGAAATAGCGATTTCTTAAAAATCGCTATTTGAGAATCGCAAATCTGGCCCTTAGTGACAGTAGCTGACCTGTGGGAGGTGTAAGACAACAGGAACATAGCTTGACGGTTAGGTGGTAGCACTGAGTCACTAGATCTAGTACAGTGACATTCTAACTCTCTAACTACATCATGAAATCGTATCAGAGTGATTTAGCGCACTGGAAAAGTAGGTCGAAAGCTTATAACTAGGGTTCCTGGTTTTATGGTAATTATTTTATTATCATTTCACTCTGTAAGTATCCATATTTTTTTTTTGTCCATCTTATTGGTGTATTTTGTGTTTTGACAATAAATGGCGTCATAAAATTGTGTATTTCCACATTTATTTAACTTATAAACATATTTTTTTTAACTTTATTTTCATTTTGCATAACTATCAGACAGCTTATAAGGTCATATAGGTCACTGGCAGGCCACAGTACATGAGAAAGTGAAAATTGTAGGCTTACAGTAGGCGCATTAAATCAAGAATATGAATGAAACAGCCCAGTGGATTTTATGCGGTAGAGAAGCATGCATGACTGTAGGAAGCCCAACAGCAGTATAAAAGTATACGCCACAACTAACTGAAAAGCTGACAAGAATAACATGTCAAGTTGCCCAACCCATAAATTCACTATCCATCAGCATCACACTGTACAGGCACAACCCCTCACAGCTTGTCCACCTCAGTACCCCATAGTCCGCAGGCCCAGAAGTGTCAGCCGGCTGCCCAGGTCTTTGATAAGCATCCGATTGATATTTAATGGTTAAACATGCATTCATGTTTTAGCAAATTCTCGATTTAGCAATTCAATCCGAACCGTACACCCACAGGCAAATATTAGCAATATACTGCAAACATATGTTCACATATGCCTGTATTTAAGGAAATTCCATCTGTTTTTTTAACTCACTGTGCTGTCTATTGGCTCAGCTGTTGGACTGAAATTCACAAAGGACAACATGGAGAGTCACTGGGAAGAGGCTCGAATGTCAGTATTAATCTGCTACTAAAAATAAATACAGACAGGAAACAGACACATTGTTTCTGTCTGTCTTTATCTGTGGGAACCAGTAAAAACGGAAAAACTGGAGTTTTCCTTATAACTCAGGATGGGTGTTAAGGTTGCATGATAAAGGATGACTAGTGAATTGTGGTGGCATGAGACATCTTCACATTTAAGACTATTTTCGTATCTCGGAGAAATGTAATAAAGAATTAAAGATCTATTTGTTTGAGTCTGTGCCCTGTGGTATCTGAGCTGGCCCTTGGGGTGCCTTATAAGTAACACTTAACGTTATGCATCTGGAGCCCATTGTGTGAAAAGAAGCAAGGAGCAGACGGTTATTTACTCATAATATTATGTATTCAACAAACAAACACAAAACACCAACTTGGCTACTCCACTTTTCCTTTTTGCAGTGTTCGTTTTGTTGTGTTAACCCCTGACCCTGATGGGGAGAAAAGGACTGTTAGATCTGTGGTAGTTACTTCTTATTAGTGCGGAAGAAATGGCTTAGAGTAGTGCAGACTTTCTAGATGTTCCATCTTACATATGGAAACAACTAAATCTTCCCTTTAATGTCTGCAAAATTAATTATATTACTTTTTGTTTGCAGTGGACGATGGAAAGTATTTACAGGGAATGAGCTGGCTGCTTTACTTGGATGGTGGATGTTTACATGCTGGAAGGAGAACAATCAGAGGAAAATTGATGTGAAGGATATTTATATGTTGGCAACAACAGTCTCTTCTAAAATCTTGTCAGCAATTGCACTTAATGAAGGATTTCATTTTGAAGTAAGGACCTGCTATCTTGTAATTAAATGTTGAGATAATTGTTTTGTCACTGAGCTTCTAATACTATTGTCTGGTGGAGCTTGGATTTTATATGTGTTGGCTAACCACCTCCATCACTCCCCATAAAAAGAAAAACAGTCAGAAACATTTTTCAGATAGTATTATTCATAAACATTTTTCAGAAAGTTGATCAGCAGGCAACTCACGTCCTTTGGTACCTTTTGGGTTATCATTGGCGGCCACTGGAATGTCACATTGGACAGATTAAGCAGACCAGATGTACACCATGACCGTGACAGAAGTGCATTACGAGACCTGATGCAGGATCATACCCTTCGCCACCCCCCTGGAGACACTTACATCCACAGACTATGGAAACTGATTACACTGTTGCCCTCGTAGCATCCAAACTCTAATTAACTATTTTGTCTACACCCTTCTCACCCCTCTCTTGTCTCAACATTTGTCTAACACGATTATAATCTCCTGTGGGATTTCAGGTCACCACTTCATAGATGTATGCCCGGACCTGGGGCTGCTACAGCTCTTGCGGGCCCCTGGCGCTTAAATGCCTCTCACTACAAAGACCTAGAGGCAAAATCCTGCCTTGCAGGATACGTGCAGAGATATTTGGTAGAAAAGCTTCCCAAATGGAAGCTCTTAGAATCATAATCTGGTCTGGAATCCCAGATTGGGTCCTTGACCTCTACTTACTTCTCATCTCCGAACCAGGTGCTTCTTAGGGAGCTCCTATTGGCCAAATATCAATTGAACCCTCTTTGAACAACAGAAGCAGAGAAATGCCTTTCCCACATCCTATGAATTGGAAGGAAAAGTGGGCCACCTACTGGTCCATCAACTTAGATAGCAAGATTCCTATAGAGCGAACCCAATCCTTTGCACCTGTTAATCCATCCAATGGCTATTGCAGCAGGGTTTCAGAAATATTATGAGAATCTCAATACTTCTGGAGTGCCCCAACCATAGATTCCAAAACTGCATTTTTTTGAAACCCCAATCTGCCAAAGCTGACCCCAGCCCAATCGGCACAAATAGAAGGTGTGATTTCGGTGGAAGGGGTCTCCTTGGTGATTGATGCTATGCCTACCAGGAAGGCCACCAGAGTAGGCGGTTTCCTGGCTGAATTTTAGAAAGCCACCAAACCTCAGACCATCCCAGTACGCATTTTGGCATACAAGGAGGCCCTATAAATTGACACCAATCCCCGATTTGCTCAGTACCAGAATTTCGGCTCTGAGCAAGACTTGAAAGACTTGAGAAGGGTACCCTAGAATACTCCAGATATAGGCGAATTTCATTGAGAAAATGCTGATGCTCAAATACTGGCCAAGATTTCATGGACGCTCCTATACAAGACATCACAGCCCTTATACTCCCTTCACAGCTGGGTTGTGTCACCAGTCGCTCCTGCACCAACCACATTTGTACTCTCTCACACACTCTGGCAGGTGAGAGATGATGTGGACGAAAAAGTCCTCCTCTCCCTGAATGTCGAAAAGGCCTTTGACCTAGTCAACTGGGGCTATTGTTTTCGGTCCAGTAGAGGAATGACATAGGCCACAATTTTCTTACCCTTACCAAAGGCATGTACCACGAACCCACTGCATCTGCCGCCTATAAAGTGTGCCCCTCCTCATCTTTTACCATACATTGAGGTATTCAGAAAGAGTGTTTGCTATCACTGCCATTATTCCTACTCAACTGGGTTGTGTCACCAGTCGCTCCTGCACCAACCACATTTGTACTCTCTCACGCACTCTGGCAGGTGAGAGATGATGTGGACGAAAAAGTCCTCCTCTCCCCGATTGTCGAAAAGGCCTTTGACCTAGTCAACTGGGGCTATTGTTTTCGGTCCAGTAGAGGAATGACATAGGCCACAATTTTCTTACCCTTACCGAAGGCATGTACCACAAACCCACTGCATCTGCCGCCTATAAAGTGTGCCCCTTCTCATCTTTTACAATGCATTGAGGTATTCAGAAAGAGTGTTTGCTATCACTGCCATTATTCCTACTGTCTCAAGAGCCCCTGGCGATTGCCATGAACTCTGACAACATTAAGGGCGTAAACAAAGTGGCAAGACGGGTCAAAGCGTTCTATTAAGCGGATTAATTTCACCTGACTTTTGCCTTCTTCTGAACCAGCACCCTCCCTAATGTCCCAACTGAATTCCTTTTCCCAGTTTTCTGCATATAAAATAAATTATTTGCTATAAGTGGCTAAGTACAAAAAAAAAAAGAAATATCTTGGTGTACATATACCGGGGCTTGCTGGACATGGTCCCTGACAATGCTCAACCGAGTATAGATAGTATGGGAAGCGATTTTCGCAGGTGGTCTGCCATGAATCTGCCCCTGTGGGGGAAAGGTTCAAGTCATCACGATGAACATAATCCACAAATTTAACTACATTTTCAGCATGTTGTCCCTTCTTATACCACCATCCTGTCTGAAATGAGCCAAGCTCCACTCCTCCCAGGAGAAGGGCGATCTACATCTCCCACACTTGGAGGGCTATTGGTTAGCGAAACATTCACTCATTTGGTTTATCTGCTTCCCACATTCAAGATGACGTCCACTTGGGTGCCATTGGAACATCTTATGCCATACACATCTGGCAACCTTGTTGTGTATGACACCTAATACATCTCACAACCACCCATTACCCCTCTCTAACTTTATCATCCACGCCTCATGATACATGTGGCACAGAGCCTATACACTGATAAAGTTCCCCCTCCAAAGCTCCATTATGACGCAATGTGCCTATCACAATGGTGGGGGGGAAGTAGAAATCCATTGGTCTATTTGGATCATACAAGACATTTGTCATATTGATGACCTGGTCTCCAATGGTTCCATAAAGACATTTCCCATACAGAGACGAGAATTTGACATCCCCCGATCGTACATGACATTCGTCATATTGATGACATGGTCTCCAATGGTTCCATAAAGACATTTCCAATACAGAGATGAGAATTTGACATCCCCCATTCTCAGCTGAATAGCATGTATGATATGACACTCTTTGAGTGAATAATTTACACGTTGAATGACATATTGCAGTCCTTCGAAGAAGTCTGGGGCTTGGTCTTCAAGAGCTGATGACACTTATAAATCTTCCTACCTCAGGGATACATTATATCTACTGCCTTACCCCTGATATCTAAGAGATCCCCTACTAAAGATTCCTTGCTTCTCTAGTGTCTCCCTAGCTTGCAACATGGTTTAGCCCTGCTTGACAGAACTTGCCCGCTATATGTTTTCCCTTAGAGGGCTTAAGCGGAAAGGCCTGCGACCTGTCAAAAGTTGCTGGCAGGCCTGCCAATTCCAGATTTGCGATTAGGCCCCGGACGGGACTGCGGGAGTGTGATTGTCCATACGCTTGTTTCCCACGGAGAGGAACCGCTGCCATTCCCATTAGAGTTTTTGCATTCCACATTTATTGGATATTAAACCAGTTTCTGTTATTGTTGTCTGAAGTTTATACCAAGTTACTTATTGATCTCCTTCTCATCATTGTCAACCCCTCTGGGGTGTCATGGTATGCTTCTTGAGCAGAGGTTTGTATTTTGGTTGTTGTTACTGTATTGCCTTATATAGTGACCAATACATGAATTCTGTGTTGTACTTTTGAACCTGTCACGACAAAATTAATAAAAATTTAAATACGAATAGTTACCAGATCATGGGGGTGGGTTCCTCTGTGCCCCATGGTGTTCAATACACCAGCCATTAATACGTAGTGAAAGCATACTGCAACCATTAATACATAATGAAAGTTTACAAAAAATACCCACTGTCTGGCTTTATTCTGTGTGACTCTAGGATACTTTTATGTTATAGTATGAATAAGTTCTAGTTGTTAGGACAGGACTCGAACACGATTTAGAAATAAAATGCAAAGGCCTTGTACCATACGTGATTTCAATGTGACCATATTTTCTTCTTCTTCTCAGCGTTGGTAGGTTGTTAAAGTATAGAGAAACATTGGCTCCCATGCTTTGTTACGATTTCCCACACTGGAACACACTCCCTGTTGTCCTAAGAATGGCCTAGAGCAGTGGTTCCCAACCTGTGGTCCAGGGACGCATTGGGGGTCCGCAAAGCCTCCTGAGGGGGTCCGCGACTGCTTAGAAAATTAAATAATATTAACAGATTAGGTCCCCAGCTTTCAGTAATGACTCATTGGGGGGGTCCCCGGATTCCAGTAATGATTCTGTGGGGGGCCCCGGGTTCCAATAATGATAAAGTGGGGGACCACATAAGTCAAAAGGTTAGGCACTATTGGCCTAGAGGGTATCTTACAGTATTGGTGAATAGTTATTTATAAGTGTCTGTTGGATGAGATTCGTGGTTGATCTTGGGAGATAATGTGTATGGATGTAAATGTGACAATAAACAAAATAGTTGCTGTGAAAACAATTAATACACAAAACAGCTGACATTTTTGCAACATTATGAGGGTATTTCATGGGTTCATTGTATTGAACAATGGAACCAGTCTTTGTTTGCCAGCCTCTCCCTCTAGCCTGTAGCTAAGTTGTTTTCTCACCAAAAGTGCCTGTCTGAATTTCTTGAGGTGACCTCGAGCCCTCATACATCAGTCGAAGAACAGGCCTATTTTGTACTTTGAGAAGGACCATTTGTGCTGTTATCGCATTTCCTAGCAAGTTTATAAGGCCAGGCGTGCACTAAGACACATATGGCCTTTATTGAAGACGTTTACAGATACAGCTCGCACGAACCAAGTCTCCCGGAAAGCTGAAGATTCCCCTCTGCCTAATGCATGTTTGTACCAAAGTACAGTCCTCTTTCAGAATGAGGTAAAGTGTTAACTTATTGTAAATCATATGAATACATATGAATAGTTGATGCACCCTCAAACTATTACATAGTAAATGTTTTCTATTGTACATGTGCAATCAAAAGCTAAATGCAACACACATTTATAAAAGAAAAATTGTGCACTTGGATACATGAATATATTGAATGCATGAACAGAACAGTGCAAAGATTATGTCAAGGACCTGCTCACACAATCAGAAATAAGAAGTCAGAAAAAATAGACTGTCATACTTTCAGGCTTTGCTTTTACTCTTTATAGTTTCTAATGGATATGCGCTTTTCAGATTCCAGACTCCAGCACCAGTTGAGAGACTGGATGTGGAAATTTTAAAGCCATTCCTAGATGATAGGTGGCACTGTTTTTCATGATGAGTGTTGCAAGACAGTGATGGTAGTGTTGCATGTAGTCCGTATATAGCAAACTTGCTACAGCAATGTCTGTTCCTTTTTTCTGTTCCTCCACAGGTACAGGGCCTTTTAGTCAGTCTCTCGACAATGTTTTTTATATTTTATCGATTATTTTGAAATTTTGAGATGTTTCCTCCAAAACTGTTGTGCTTTATACTATGCATAACAGACCAATGTTGAAGAAATATCTGACATTGAATGTTTGTACTGCCTGGATCCTCCGCACAATGCAGTCTTATGATCACTGCTTCAAAAACTGTAGGAGTGCAGGTGAAATTAAAGAAGTGCACTTTGAAGGTCATTTGAGGTCTTTCTGGAGGCATAGGACCAGGACTTGCTCCAGGTTGAGAAAAAGATCTTGAATCTAATCTCTTTGAGAAAAAAAAAAAGTATAATAATGTACATAGTTGTCCTTGATCCACGTAGGGCCGTAAGTCATTACATTCACAGGTTCACAGGGCTAAAGATTTTAGAGAAGATGGTAATCTGTTTACTGGCTTTTTTGGTGCACATAAAAAGTAAAGAACGCAGAAAACAGACTATATGCTGATGGATTTTATTGATGGTGGCTCATGGTTATGAGGTTGCTGATTAACCAGCATCACAAAGTTTCAGAGTCTATTCCACAAAGATTACTGCAGCTAATCCTGCCCTCTTTAGTTGGGTCAGGGGGTCAAACCCTACTCAGGCAGGAACTACAATTCTTGTCAGGGTGGAACACAAGCAAATTCTGAATTAACCCTTGCTTGACTGCTTTCTAGCTTGCCACAAAGCAGTCAGGCTTAACTTAGGGGCAATGAGTAAACCTTTTATGTGACACTTCAAACAGTAATAAAGTGAAAACCCAACACAAAATAATTCCCACAATATTTTTTTTTAAATAGTGTAAAATGTAATACGTTATTTGAGACCAAAACAACAAAATTCCAATCAGTAGAATCTTAGATATGCAACTTTAAAGATGTAACTCAAAATAGTGCCTATATGCACAAAGCCACCATCTATGGTAATCTAGTCGCACCGGACCTGGACAAAGTCACAAGTTCAGACTGACCGCGATGTAACACGAGCTGGATACGGAACCAGGTTAGGCAAGGTACCTTTAATTGTGGTTGTGGAATGGTGCGAGATCCTGTGTCGAGGATGCATTGCGTAGCAGCAGTTCAGAGGAAGCTGCAGGCTGCGAAGCAGAGTCCTTTGTCATCAGTGAAGATGCTGTTGACGAGGGGCTTGTGAAGAGAAGGTCTGCGTTGAGAATGCGTCGCACATCAGCGGTTCCAAGGAAGCTGCGGACTGTGACGCGAGGCCTTGTGTCAGACTTGTTGGGCAGAGGCGGCTCCAATGAGGCTGTGAGGAGATGCGTTGCGCTGCACCTGTTCTGCTCACAGGAGCACAGCTGGGGTGACAGCGCACATTCAGGCTCACTTTCAAGGGTCCAGACCTGAGGTAGCCCCATTTGGGGTAGGGCTCCCAGCAGGCAGAGTCCAGGTGCTGGGTTCAAGGTGGTTTGAGCCTTTTCTTTCCCTAAGGCTCTGATCAGGAGGCCAGCCAAGTAGCTGTTGGAGTCACACTGGTGGTCCTGGGTTCAAGATGCTGGTCCAGTCCTTTTCACTCAGGCCGCAGAGCAGCACAGTAGTCCTTCTGAGTCATCTACAGATCCAGAGGTGTACTGAAGAGTTGGGTCTTAGTGTCCAGTGTTTATACTTGGTGCCATCTTTGAAGTTGGAGAAGTTTCTGGAGGTGTCCACTCCCAGGGGTGCTTGTTATTTTCTGTCACCCTACCCTGGTCCCAGCTAGTATAGAGGCACACAAGACTAGTGTCAAACCCTTTGTGAATGTGCTTAGGCAGCGGCTTTGTGATGTGTAAGCGTGGTTGGTGATAGCTCCTCCCCCTCATCAAGCCAGAGATGCTCATCCGGCTAACACTTTCCCCCTTTGTCTTACTGTCTAGGAGAAGTACAACAAGGCCAACTGCCAGCTACAGCTACTCATGGCCCAGGATACAGGCACTAAATGGCTAGGACAGGAACGTTTCAATGTGAAAGGGACATTTTCATAATTGTGAATTAAATCTGACTTTTCCATTAAAGAGGTTTTAAATTAAAATTCTTCAGACACCAAACTCGAACTTCCTATCTGCTACCAAATGAAATTTACCACTTATTAACTGTAATAATACGGTAACCCAATATTATCCTTTGGGAGAGGTATGTCTTGCTGTAGTGAAAAACATATTTGTGAGTCTTTCATTACCAGGACATGTAAAACCTCAAAGTACATGTCCAGCCGCAGCCTGCTCACTGGGCTGTTTAGGGTCTACCTTAGGGGCAACTTGTATATATAAAAAATAAAGTTTACTCCTAGCAATAAGGTTTATTTTGTGAGATCGAACTAGCTGTTTAAAATTGTACATACTGGCTGCAATGGCAAGCCAGAAACATATTTAGAAGGCTATGTAAGTGGATGGCAACATTAGTTCCACAGGCCCACTAATAGCATTTAATTTACAGACCCTAGGTACATGTAGTACCATTTTGCTAGGGAGTTATAAGTAAATTAAATGTGCCATTTAGGTGTAGCCAATTTTTCCATGTCTAACCGAGAGAACATTCACTTTAGCACTGGTTAGCTGTGGTAAAGTGCATAGAGTCCTGAAACCATCAAAAACGAAGTCTGCAAAAGGTTGGGGGAAACCACGCCAAGGATGTCAGGTCCAACAGTATTGCATTGAAAAACCACACCAAAGATGTTAGGTCCAACAGTATTGTATTGCATTTGATGAACAAGAGCATTCTTGATGGGGCAGGGAAGTTTTTAATTATTTAATGTGTGGTAACAATTCTCACCCCACGTCCCTAGTACTTAGTGAGGTTTTATCTTAGGAAGTTGCAGGGATCAGTATCTCTGAATCAACCTTTTGTAACATTCTTTCTGATTAGTATGATAGCTCTTGCAAATAACCTACCTGCCGGTCTTCATTGAGGAATCTTTTATAATGGTTGTTTATTTTGGCTACTTCTTGTATACTCAACCCTCACACAAGGGCTCAGATAAATTCCAGATGTAAATAATCTCATTGGTGCGCCTGTGCCTTATATGGACTCTGTATGTGTGTTCCAGCACTGTGTGGTGATGATGATCGGGATGTTCGAAACAAGTGCATTTCCCATGTTAATTCCCATAGACTCTTTAGACACGCCTGCAGCCTGAACCGCTCGATGGAATTACACCACAGGTAGCTTTTGGCCCGCAGATCACCCTTTTCTTAATTTGGTGTAAATCTGTTCAGTAGTTTTTGAGATATTAAAGGGCAAAGACATTTTTATATCTAGGACCGCAGATCAAGGGAGATCTCCTGCTGATATATGATTGTCTGCCAATGCTTCTTGATTCAGCTTCAGCCGCGTCCCCCCAAAAAAACATTAAAGAAAAGGGGGCAGGGTAAGTTTGCCCTCAACACCTGTCCTTGGCCGACTCCCCCCTCCCCAGCTTAAAAGCATATTTTTCTTTAAATCACAGAGAAATCCGCAGCTAAAAGAGGAGAGGACGACCGCCTAGGACTTAATAAAGCCCCGGGGACCACCACCTCCCTGGAGCTGAACAATTGAATATCGGGGGGGCATGTAGGGACTGCCCCTGGGACCTCCACCTCCCCACGGCAACAACATTACACTTCTAAGGGGGTGGAGGGCACGTTGGCCCCTCAGCCCCTGGGGACTATCACCTCTCCAGGGCCACAATAACCAAATAAAACTGGGGCAGCACTGTACCATCCGCCACGCCTCTGTGCCCCGGGGACCAAGACCTTCCCCGGGCAGCACTTAAAATACAATGGGGAACTGCTGACCCTGGGGACCACCTCCTCCACGAGGCCAATAACTTGATTAAAAAAAATATATATAAGAAGGGGTGCCACCACCTCCCCGGTGCCTGTCTGTGCCGATGAAAGGAGGGGAGCAGCATGGCCCCCCTCCGGGAGCCATATATGGCAATCCGGACAGTCACATCCAGGGCCAGCTCCTGCTACCTCCTGCGGTGCCCATCCTCAGCTTAAAGATCCCAGCAATCAAAAGCAAACACTCCGCTTTCACCAAGTGGGAGCTTTAAAAAATGCTCCCGCTTGCTGAAAGAGGAGATTTCATCTCTTTTTCTGCCCGCTGTCATGCGGGCAGGGAAAGAGATGAAATTACTGCTCTTGCATATAGAGAGCTGCTATTTGCAGCATCTCCCTGCGTGCAGGAGCAATGTTGGCTCCTGCAGGAGAGGGGAGCTAGTGGGACCACTGGGGCCTTGAGGCTCCCCCGTGGTCTCTTCCATCAAATAGAAAAATAGAAGCACTTGGTTCTATAAATTACAACTCTTCCAAGTGTGTTTTCTATATTGTTCAACCTCATAAAGTTATCTGAATTAAATGCTTGAGGAACAATCGCAATGGCAAAGTTACATACACACAACGTCACTGGAGACATTACCTCAGCTTCCTTTACCGAGTTGTAGTGTTGGAGATGCACTGTACATTTACCCAAGTAGTGCTTACTAATTCTAATTAGCTAGTAGAAAGTACTCCAGTCGGGTAGGCAGGCATTCTGCACAAAATATTGGCCTCTTCTTGGATAAATAAGCAGGGTAGGATTTATTCTGGCATGATGCTCATTTCACAGAAATAAAAACTCAGAGCAAAGTATTTACACATGTAAACAAAGCAAGTGTTCAAGTTGAAGCTCTACTTCTCTAAACTAAGAACCATCAAAATGTCTTGGGCAAAGTGAAGGCAAAGCAAGTGTTTTTTTGTTTTTGTTTTACCTTCTCACAAAAGATATAACTTCCCCCTAAGATTTCACTGTGGTTTTGGGCACTGACTAACCCACTTGTCCAACCCAATATACCCACTGGCATGGGTGATACGGTGGTGGCTTTGAAACTGGTATAAACCTCTACTACTGTGTTGTATCTCCCTTTTCTTTATGATGCTGGTGGCGGCTGTCTGCTGTTACCCATTAAAGGAAAGAAAAGAGAAGAGTAGAAGATTTCCAACTATAGGAAACCTAATGTCAGTAACTGCATCGGAATAAGATACATATCCTAATAGAGATGGAATAATTTTCCTGCAGTATTATCTTGTTTGTTGTGAGACTACTAAATAAATGCCAAAATTCACAACCAGACCAAGCCTCCTAAGCCGTATTTCTGCCCTTCCCGCCTAAAAGCGGTGTAAGAAGTGAGTTTGGAGGAAATGGAGGCTGTGGTTAACAAATTGGCGGAAGGACACCAAAGACTAGAATAGATAATTGAGCAATTCCTAACAGCTGCAGCAGAAGATAAGGAAACTCTACAAAAAGCCATAATGGGATAAGCTGAAAAACTGGATGAAGTCGCCCAGTCTCAGGAAATGATCATAGGGAAATTGGCAGATGTTTTGGGCCAGCAGTGAGGACACACTGCCTTGCCTTCTGTTATATTTCAGAATACGGAAGGGAAAGATCCAGGCTATTTCTTCAATAACTTCGAAAGTATGGCCCAGGTGTCCGCCTGGCCTGTTGATCGGTGGGCCAGTTTGTGTGTCCCTTGCTCACTGGGAAGCCACAAATTGCCTATCAAGCCTCAAATCCCGAGGAGTCACCTCATATGCGGAGATTAAGAAAAGTATCTTAGAACAACTAGGGATGGACAGCGAGACCTACCGTATTAGCCTCTGACAGATTAAGGAGGGCCCCCTGAAGTCGCCCAGGGCCCTCTACTATAGAGTCCAGGACATGACGGATAGGTGTCTCAACCCTGAGTCTGCTACTAAGGAGGAAATATTGGAAAATATTTATTTAGAACAATTTCTCAACTCCCTGCATCCTCCCATTCAAAAGTGGTCAGACAACATAGTCAACTTATTCTAGAGTCTGCTGTTGAGATAGCA
This sequence comes from Pleurodeles waltl, assembly GCF_031143425.1. Lineage (NCBI taxonomy): Eukaryota > Metazoa > Chordata > Amphibia > Caudata > Salamandridae > Pleurodeles > Pleurodeles waltl. The sequence goes on along the minus strand of NC_090447.1, from coordinate 88,103,550 downwards.
AGCGCCTATAGTCGGGCTCAAGAAACCTATAAAGGAAGAGGACACAGGGTGGAAAGGGAAAGTCACCAGCATTCCAAGATCTATAAAAGCCTCTGCCCCCTGAAAATCTGAAGTTGTGCCCATGCTCTCAGGGCCAAGCCCCAAACCCCAAACCCCCAAAACCAGGTCCCCAGTGCTTCCATTGTGGAGAACTGAGACCTATTGCACGACTATGTCCACAGAAAGAAGAGCCAATGGAAGTTGGGATGGCTAGGTCCTCTTACTACACTACCACTGGGCCCAAACCCCCTTAAGAAAGTCAATGGAAGCCCAGTCCCTGCCCTTTTAGACTCTGGGTGCCATCAGAGCTTTATAAGATCCTATGACATCTCGGGTGGGGTCCCACAGCCTATGGGACAAGTGACTATACAGTGTGCCTATGAGGATAAAAATAAATATCCTCCTGTCAAAGATTACACTACAACATGGAGATGGCCCGTTGTTCCCCTCTAAGTGGAAGTGATACCCCGACTTCCGGAGCCCCTGATTGTCGGATTGACCATCTGGAGTTAGAGAACTTGGTCCAAGACTCCTGGAAGGAGACAGGGTCTTGGTGAGAAACCGCCCCTTTTGCTTAAATGGAGGAGGATGAATGGCCCACCTTGAAACTACGTAAAAGCAGTAGTCAAAGGAAAAAGGAGAAGCATACTGTGTTAAAGGCCCTACCAACCAACAAAGAAGAAATATGTCAAGGAGTCAGACAGGACTTTCCAGGCAGCAGAATGGGAGGAACCCCAGTTTCAGGGAGCGTGGAGAGTGGCAAAAAAAGACAACTCTCAGGCATAGGCCCTAATTCTTTTATCAGCCAGGGTTACCGTACAGAAAGGGAGGGCTCAACCAGCCAAAGCAATTACTAATCTCCACCCATTTCCAGGATAAAGTTCTCTGTCTGGCACATAGCCATGTTCTGGGTGGTTGTTTTGGTCTGGAAAAAAGAGAAAACCATCACAGATTGGTTCTACCCCGGCCTGGCATATATAGCCAAGTTAAGAAGTATTGTAAAGAATGCCTTATGTGTCAAAAACCTAGAACTCCGGGAAGAGCACCCCTAAAGTCCCTGCTCATTATAGAGGACCCTTTTTCCAGGCTGGGATGGCTATCATAGGCCCCATAATTCCAACTAGGAGTGGATATCTTTGCGTATTAGTAGTTGTAGGTTACACCACCCGATATCTGGAGGCCATACCTTTTCATCATCCTACCACTACCTTAATAGCAAAATCTGTGATAGAAGTCTTTTCCTAAGTCAGATTCCCCAGGAGATTCTAACAGCTTAAGGTACTCCCTTTTCATCTAAACTCATGAAACAAATTTGTGGAGAATGAGATATTAAACAGATCCGAACTGCTGCATACCACCACCAAATAAATTGGCTAGTAGAACGTTATACAGCCACAAAAAAAAAAAACACCTTGAAGAAGCTGCTAGAATTGGAAGCAAGAAAATGGGATCAGATGTTACTTCTAGCCCGATTGGCTATTAGGTGTAAAGAACAAAGTAGTACCAGATTCTCAGGTTTTTAATTAATCTTTGGGCGCACAATATGCACTTTACTAGATATGGCTCTAAAATCCTGGGAACAAGAAAAGGGTGAGTCAAAGCCTTTATTGGAATGTGTCACAGGTTTAAAGACCCATTTAAACCATGGGAAATAACTAGGCAGAACCTTGAAAAGGCTCAGCAGGCACAAAATAACCAGTACGATAAACAAACGAACCTACGAGAATTTGACATCGAAGATCTAGTCTTGTTGATGCTGCCCTCCTCTCCTAACAAGATGTTATGCCAGTGGCAGGTATCCTACAAAGTAGTGAAAGGCTTACCCTAGTGACCTATAAATTAGAAATAAAGAGACGAAAGAGACCAGAATTTACCATGTCAATTTGTTAAAGAAATGGGAGGGATCATCCCATGTCCCTTGTGTCCCTCCTGAGGAAGAGACCTGCTTGCTTAACAAATGTATTACACCTTACTTAAAAGTCTTTAAACCCTACATAAAGAACTTCTTACTGGTCTACAAACCTACAACCACTCCCCCCCCCCCCCCCCCCCCCACCGTCCCAGGAATCAGACTGGATTTGGAGATTTTTCTTCAAGCAGTACCCTTGTGGCGCCGCCAGGTGCTGTCGGTCGACTCTGTATCTTTCATAGCATTGTGGTCACTGTGATGACATCACGGTCGTACTTAAGCACCACCCCTGCGCGCTGACGTCAGTTCTTTTCTTTCCACGCCACACGCAGATCGAGAGAAGAGCAACTCTGGTCATTTTTTATCAAATTCACCCTTTTGGTCGATCTTTGGACTCCTTTGGTGCATCGAGGGATGTCTTGAAAGGCCGTCCTCAAACCTTGCGACGCCTGTCACCGCATGATGTTGGTGATGGACTAGCACTTGTGTGTTTGTGATGTCTGGAGCGCAACCATGACCTGAAGTTGTGCTCAGAGTGCCGGGTCAGGAACCCGAAGGCTTGGAGAGAGTGGTCACTAAAGCTTATGGTGGCCTGGCGCTTGACTCCGCGTAGCTCCCGGTCTCAATCGTGAGGTAGGTCTTGAGGCCCGCCTGTGGAGTCATCAACACGCATCAATGTCCCATTCAAAATCATCTGGACATTCGGGTTCACAAGAAAAAGAAGTTAAAGAAGTCTAAACGTTCTTCAACTTCACCCCGCCGCTCGGCCGATGTGACACAGGAAGAGCGTCAACGCTCGAGGCCACAGAGCTTTATTCTGGGTCCACTCCGCGCCTCCTCGAGTTTCTAGGAGCTGGAGCCACCCCTGCTCACCTTAAATAATTTTATGAAGCCATGTGCCTCATCTTTAGGCAGACCGAACCCCCAGCAGCGCCTTTGAGGCCTGGGGCCTTGGGTGGGGGCCCTTCAGGTTCCATGCCAGCGGCTCCAGCCCTGACCTCCGAGGGCCCCTCCGGATCCGTTCACTGATCCGTGCCAATGTCAGTCGTACCATTGCGACCTTCCCCAATGCTGACTAAGGCGTTGATGCTCCCAACTTTGGTTGAGCTCATAACCGACGTTGACCCAATCCTGATCCATAACGATCCGGAGCCAGAATGGCGTTGATCCACGCTGCTTCTGACTTTGACGGGCCTATTCACCCCAGGTTGGATTCAGACCCTTTTTATTATGGGTTTGAATGAGAAAGGATTGGAGGTGATGCTGGACCCTCTAGAATACCAGCTAGACAACCCCGACATGGACTGGGCACAGGAATTTTTGCGAGGCTACTTCTCCAGATGCTAACATGTTTCTCCTCCTACTGTGGTTACGGTAGAGCAGAACCTCTTACTCATTGGTGGTCAGTAGGGCGGCTGAGGACCTTGGCCTTGAGCTTCCCTCTGTAGCAGTCTGGACTAACCTACTGACAGAGGTGCTTCAGCCTTGGGCTTCCACTTCGGAGCCTCTTTCCATTTAATGAAGCCCTCAAATACGTCCTTCTGGGTACTTCGTCCAGACCTAGCACAGGGGCTCCTGTGAATAGGACAATCACCCGCCACTGTTGGCCCGCCCGAAGGTCCCTGAATTCCAGTCCCAACACCCCACGCCTGAGAGCCTTGTCATACAGGCTTTTTCATTAACAGGCACATTCCCATCTCCTCCCCTGGATAGGGAGTCAAAGAAGCTGGATCAATTTGGGAAGAAGATCTTTTGTTCCACCAGTCTAACACTGCATGCCTTTTGGGCCACTACACCCATTCCTTATGGGATACGGTCAACCAGGTATTGCCACAGGTCTGGGACGCGGCCCAGCCTATCATCTCTCAAGCCGTTGCTGATGGGAGGGATGCGGCTAAGTCCATGATTCGTGTAGGCTGGACACGACCGACTCACTGGCCTTGAGGTGCCATGCCTGGTTGAGGATGTCTGTTTTTTCGGGGGATGTCCAACATTCTCTCATGGACGTGCCCTTCGATGGCACCCATCTCTTCGGAGACAAAGCGGACTCGACCCTGGAGAGGTTCAAGGAGTCCCGAGTTACGGCTCAATCCCTTGGCCTAGTGACTGCGCCTCACCCACCACAGTCCGCTTTTCATCCCTTTTCCTGGCCACAGAAGGGACTCCCTGTCGCGTCCTTACCCTGCCAGCCACAGAGCTGCACATGCTACCCAGCTACTACCGGGCTTTGGATACGGAATCCCACAGGCTTGTGGGACTGGGAACCAGCGGTCTGCCCCGTCCACCCCAACCCTTGCCACAGTCTCCAAGCCTTCCTAGTCCATCCTCCATCTCTGACCAGTTGGAGGCGGGATTCGCTATTACCTGCCCCACTGGGAATCCATCACGACAGACAGGTGGTTTTGCAGATCGTCTAATATTGGTTACTCCCTCCCCTTCAAGACTGCCCCTCCGGCCATTCCACCATCCTACGACCGCTTACTGGAGGATCATCTGGCACTTCTCTGTGAGGAAGTCGTGGCTCTTTTGGTAAAGAGCCCTGCACCAGAAACAGGTTGCAGTTGTTATTCCTGCTACTTTCTGGTGCCCAAAAAGGACAAGGGCCCATGTCCTATCCTATAGCTTCTGGCCCTCAATCTCTTCCTCAAGCAGGAGAAGTTCAAAATGCTCACTCTGGCTCAGGTCCTGTCGGACTTGGACCCAGGAGACTGGATGGTAGCATTGGACTTGCAGGACGCATACTTCCATATGCCCGTCTTGCCTGCCCACAGGCCCTACTTGCTATTCGTGGTAGGTCTCAAGCATTTTCAATTTACCGTGCTCCCTGTCAGCCTTAACAGCCCCCCCCGGGTGTTCACGAAAGTGATGGTGGTGGTTACAGCCCATCTGTGCAGGTTAGAGGTGTAGGAAAATGGCTCCCTGTTGCGGTTAACCCCCACTTTTTGCCTGATATTGATGCTGACTTGACTGAGAAGTGTGCTGGGACCCTGCTAACCAGGCCCCATCACCAGTGTTCCTTCACTAAAAATGTACCATTGTTTCCACAATTGGCACACCTCTGGCACACAGATAAGTCCCTTGTAAAAGGTACCAGTGGTACCAAAGGCCCTGTGACCAGGGAAGGTCTCTAAGGGCTGCAGCATGTGTTGTGCCACCCTTAGGGACCCCTCACCTAATACATGCACACTGCCTTTGCAGATTGTGTGTGTTGGTGGGGAGAAAAAAGCAAAGTCGACATGGCATTCCCCTCAGGATGCCATGCACATAAAATACTGCCTGTGGCATAGGTAAGTCACCCCTCTAGCAGGCCTTACAGCCCTAAGGCAGGGTGCACTATACCACATGTGAGGGCATAGCTGCATGAGCAATATGCCCCTACAGTGTCTACGTCTATTCTTAGACATTGTAAGTACAGTTGTGTCCATATTAAGTATATGGTCTGGGAGTTTGTCAAAAACGAACTCCAGAGCTCCATAATGGCTACAGTGAATACTGGGAAGTTTGGTATCAAACTTCTCATAATAATAAACCCACACTGATGCCAGTGTTAGATTTATTAAAAAATGCACACAGAGGGCATTTTAGAGATGCCCCCTGTATTTTACCCAATCGTTCAGTGCAGGACTGACTTGTCTGTGCCAGCCTGCTGCTGAGAGACGAGTTTCTGACCCCCTGGGGTGAGGGCCTTCGTGCCCTCTGGGGTCAGAAACAATGCCTACTCTGGGTGGAGGTGCTTCACACCTCCCCCCTGCAGGAACTGTAACACCTAACAGTGAGCCTCAGAGGCTTAGGCTTCGTGGTACAATGCCCCAGGTCACTCCAGCTAGTAGAGATGCCCACCCCCTGGACACAGCCCCACTTTTGGTGGCAAGTCCAGGGGAGCTAATGAGAAAAACAAGGAGTCACCCACCAGTCAGGACAGCCCCTAAGGTGTCCTGAGCTGAGGTGACCCCTGCCTTTAGAAATCCTCCATCTTGATTTTGTAGGATTCCCCCAATAGGATTAGGGATGTGCCCCCCTCCCCTCAGGAAGAAGGCACAAAGGGGGTGTAGCCACCCACCAGGACAGTAGCCATTGGCTACTGCCCCCCAGACTTAAACACACCACTTAATTTAGTATTTAGGTGCACCTCATAACCCAGGAAATCAGATTCCTGCAACCTGAAGAAACCAGGAGGACTGCTGACCTACAAGCCTGCAGAGAAGGAGGAAGACGACAACTGCTTTGGCCCCAGCCCTACCGACCTGTCTCCAACTTCGAAAATCTGCAACCAGCGACGCATCCCACAGGGACCAGCGACCTCTGAAGCCTCAGGTGACTGCCCTGGACTAAAGGACCAAGAAACTCCCCTGAACAGCGGCCTTGTTCAAAACCAGCTACTTCTTTGCAACAAAGAAGCAACTTTCAAAGACTGCACGTTTCCTGCCGGAAGTGTGAGACTTCACACTCTGCACCCGACGCCCCCGGCTCGAGATTGAGAGAACAAACACCACAGGGAGGACTCCCCAGCGACTGCGAGCCCGTGAGTAACAAGAGACGAACCCCCACAGCGACGCCTGCAGAGAGAATGCAGAGGACCCCCCTGACCGCGACTGCCTGTAACAGAGGACCTGACGCCTGGAACGAGCACTGCACCCGAAGCCCCCAGGGCCTGAAGGAACCGAACCTCAGCGCAGGAGTGACCCCCAGGCTACCCTCTGCCTTGCCCAGGTGGTGGCTGTCCCGAAAAGCCCCCCCTGTGCCTGCCTGCACCGCTAGAGTGACCCCTGGGTCCCTCCATTGTTTCCTACCTGAAACCCGACGCCTGCTTTGCACACTGCACCCGGCCGCCCCTGTGCCGCTGAGTGTGTGTTTTGTGTGCCTACTTGTGTCCCCTCCCCTGCCTAACCTTCCCCCCCCCCCCCCCCATCTAGTGCTCTACAAAACCTCCCTGGTCTGCCCCCCCCGAGGATGCAGGTACTTACCTGCTGGCAGACTGGAACCGGAGCACCCCTGTTCTCCATAGGCGCCTAAGTGTTTTGGGCATCTCTTTGACCTCTGCACCTGACCGTCCCTGAGCTGCTGGTGTGGTAACTTTGGGGTTGCCTTGAACCCCCAACGGTGGGCTTTCTATGCCCCTGAACTGAGACTTGTAAGTGTTTTACTTAGCTCTTAATCTAACCGGTATTTACCTCCCCCAGGAACTGTTGATTTTTGCACTGTGTCCACTTTGAAAATAGCTTATTGCCATTTTTACAAAGACTGTACATGATATTGCTTTTATTCAAAGTTCCTAAAGTATTTAAGTGAAGTACCTTAAATTTAAAGTGTTTACTGTAAATCTTGAACCTGTGGTTCTTAAAATAAACTAAGAAAATATATTTTTCTATATAAAAACCTATTGGCCTGGAGTTAAGTCTTTGAGTGTGTGTTCCTCATTTGTTGCCTGTGTGTGTACAACAAATGCTTAACACTACCCTCTGATAAGCCTACTGCTCGACCACACCAACACAAAATAGAGCATTAGAATTATCTAGTTTTGCCACTATCTTACCTCTAAGGGGATCCCTTGGACTCTGTGCACACTATCTCCTTACTTTGAGATAGTATATACAGAGCCAACTTCCTACAAAGACGATTTAGGTCCTCTGCTAGTATACTTCTTGAAGATTGTGTGACTACAGATCATAGTACCTCCTACCAGACCATGAAGCTCTAGTTCCCTAGAGTCAGGGAGCCCTGATTTCCCGGGTTGTCAGGGTAGGATCCACATTTTGACAACTATGCATATTATACTCAATCATGTAGAGCAAGGAATTGAGATAGGGATCCCCTTCGGCCCCGGTGAATGCCCCAGGCAAACTTTGTGGGCAGAAACATGTTGGCTTAAAGATAGATAGTAGGGTCATTGATCCTACATACCATCCCAATTTTCGGTTTTACTTGTGCCTAAGGTACCCATTATTACTGTCCTGTGTTTGCCTTAAGGTATTTTTAGTATATCTGGATCCCGTCTTGTCCAGTTCACTTTTATTAAGAACTCCCTCTTGTTGAGGTTGTCTGCCTGGTAGTACCATCTTAACAGGGTGGGGTGAGGTTGCCGATGATGAAGCATGCCACAACTAGTGGATGACACTTCTTCATCCAATCTAATTGGCCCTCTTGGCTCAAACTAAATATTTCCTTCTGATCCTAAATCGGGTTCTCTTTTTCAATCTTTCTCTGAAATAACTTTGAAGGGGCCAAAATGTGCTTTATTTCACTTGGCCTTTGCACTTTTATATGCTTGCTTTAAGTCCATGTATTATAACTGTTCTTCTATGTTTAAAACTGTGTTAAAGCTCAGTCAGTTGAGCCTCCTTGATGAAGTGGGCTGAGACAGAGGTAGGACATAGCTCATAAGAAGATACCCCTACATCTGCTAGAAATGTCCGGTTAGCTTGCCCAGAACCCTGAAGAGGCTTGTTGTTCAGAAAGGTAAATCTTTCATCAATCATCGCTGCTAGCTTGTTTGGTCATTCTTGATATTGTTACTGCTTAGAGTGGCAAGGTTATTAGTGGATGATTGTACTTGTTTTGTTCTCTTCTGAGGGCCTCACCGGTTCTGGAGGCCCTTGTGCAGCTGTTCCAGATTCTTTGTTTTGTCACCAATTAGGACATCCAAAGGTTTGAACCATGTGTCTCATTTTAGATGCGATTTACTTCATTACTAAGTATCAGCTAGCAACAATTGCCTTGTTTGGGCTAGAGGCAATTGGCTGCAACATATAGCTCTGAAGTCAGAGTCCCTTCTCAGATGCATATCCCAAGAAATTAGACCAGGGATATTAACTTGTTTTATGTTTAGTGGCCCATGTGTTACTGATATTTATTCTACCTGAGACTCCAAATCAAGTCTTCCATGGGGACGTTTTGACCAGAGAACCCTCCTATTATCACCTAGGGCTCTTCTCGGGTGCAGCAAGGTAATCCTAATGTAAGCTTCTGCTGTCATCTGTTGCGGATCAGGGATCGCCTACTTTTACCTTTAACTTTAATGTTTGAGTGGCAAAAACACATCTATGCTTTTGAGGTCGAAGGGGCCTGTGCCCTGTACTTGTGACTAGAAAAACCAAAGGTTTATGTCCTACATTGCCAGCTTCACCTGCATCGGGAAGCAAATCCCTACTATACACATCATTTATGCTCATTAATGACATTGTTGGTGCTTGCCTCGGGCTATCAGTCAGGTTCCTTTTTACAGGGTTAATATTCTGACCCTCCACCAAGGTAGTACAGTAGCCTGCACTGGCTGAGAAATAGGTCTATTTGTGGCCTGTTCTAATCCGTCCTGCAAGTCTTTTTTTTCGTTTCTAAGTGTAAAGTTGTTGCTGGAATATTACAAATAGATTTTTGACCGTATGTGTCAGGTACCACATGCCCAACCAGGAATGGCTCAAGAGCCTTGCTTGTGCGAGCACCCTCCTTAATCCCACATGTTTTCTCACTCACTTTTGTGGACAGATTTTGATCAGAGATTTTCTACTAATTACCATCTCTACTTTAAATTATATGAGACACGTTGGGTGCTCCTGCTTCCTTCATATTTAATGTATTTGTACCATGAAGGTGAATTGTTATAAACTATTTGTAAGTTGTCCTAATAAAACCTCCCCAAGCTGTTTTGCATGGTTTCTGGTACCATGTCACAACCCACCACCACTACCCATCACCACCGGAGACACAGAACAAGCAGCAGACAACCTCTGGAACTGGCTTACGGCAGGCGCTGACAAAGTTGCACTGCAGAAACACACCAATACCAAGAAACAAACATGACACTCCAACTGGTTCATGGAGGAATTCAAAACTCAGAAACTGGAATGCAGACAGAAGTAAAGAAAATGGCGCACCAGTAAAACCCCAGGGGACCGTAAACGCTTCAAAGAAGCCGTCAACAGATACTTCCACCTCCTGAAGAACACAAAGAAAATCATCTTAGCCACATGCATCATGAACGGCGCCTACAACAGCAAGAAACTCTTCAACATAGTCTGAGTTTACCAACCCATCGGCAACAGGAAACATTAATCTCTCGCAAGCTCTTTGCAACACCCTTGCAGACTTTTTTCACAACAAAATCAATACCATCTACCAAGACTTCACACCCCAAGCCCCTGCTGAGGACAGCATCAACAGCATCACACCAACCGACGCACACCCACACCAGCTAAACTTGTGGAACATCCTCTCAAAGAAGGAAACCATGTTCATCATGAGATCCATCCACTCCGGTTCATCATGAGATCCATCCACTCCGGAGCCACAGCAGACCCCTGCCCACACCATATCTTCAACCTCGGCAATCAACCCATCAGCAAAGAATTCACCAAATTCCTCAACTCCCCAATCACCACCGCCCAATTCCACCAGAAATGGAAGCACGCCATTGTGAAGCCACTGCTAAAGAAACCTTCCGCAGACCCAGAGGAGCCGAAGAACTACTGACCTGCCTACCTCCTCCCTTTCCCTGTCATGGTTATCGAGAAAGCCATCAATATCCAGCTCACCAGACACTTGGAGAACTACAACCTCTGGACCCCTCCCAATCAGGCTTCGTAGCAAACCACAGCACAGAGACAGCCTTAATCGCAGCCATGGACGACATCAGAATGCTACTCGACCGCGGAGAAATGGCAGTCTTTATTCTCCTCGACCACTCAACAGCCTTCAACACCGTATCCCACCACACACCTCTAAACAGACTCCACCAGATGAGCATCCGAGGAGCAGCCCTAAAGTGGATTTGCATCCTACCTTACAGGTAGAACACAAAAGGTCATCCTCCCGCTCTACTCCTCGCTCCCCAAGAATATCTCCTGTGGTGTACCCCAAGGCTTGTCCCTCAGCCCAACGTCTTCAACGTATACATGACACCCCTGGAAAACATCATCAGGAGTCATGGACTCAACATCTCCTACATGTACGACACCCAACTCATCCTCTCCCTTATCAACTACCACCAGGAACAAGTTCCAAAGATGCATGAAAGACGTAGCCATCTGAATGAACACCAACTGTCTCAAACTCAGCACCGACAAGACAGAAGTGCTTACTTTCAGGAAAGGCAAAGACACCCTCTGGAACAACGATCGGTGGCCTCCGGAGCTGGGACCAACCCCCAAACCCACCGAACACGCCCGCAAACATGGCATCATCCCCGACAGCCAGCTCTCCATGAATAAGCAGGTCAACGCCTTCTCCACCTCTTGCTTCCACATCCTCTGAATGCTCAGGAAGATCTTCATATTGCTCCCATCCAAAACCAGGAAAAGAGTCACACAAGCTCTTGTCACCAGCAGACTATACTAGGGCAACTCCCTCTATGTTGGAACTACCACCCACTCATGACGAAACTCAAGATTATCCAGAATACCGCAGCTAGACTCATCCTCGACCTCCCCAGATGGACTCGCATCACCCTTCACCTCAAGAAATTCCTCTGGCTACCAGAAGTTAAGAGATGCCAGTTCAAGCTTCTCACCCACGCCTGCAGGACTGTACACATTGAAGGACTGGCGTACCTCAACACTTGAGTGAACTTTCACTAACCTACCAGGAAACTCCACTCTGATTCCCTCTCCCTTGCAGCCACACGTTGCATCCATCGGGCGAGAATCCGAGGTTGCTCCTTCTCCCACCTGATGGCGAAGACCTGGAATTACCTCCCTCTGCACATCAAAGCCTCACCATCGCTCCAGTAGTTTAGGAGGGACCCATTACTTGAATGTTCAACCAATAGAAGATCAGGCAGTTCCTCGCCCCAGTGTCTCGAGACCCTCACGGGTGATGCTGCAGCACTCTGCAAATTTGATTGATTGACAGAAGGTATTTTTTGAGAGGTTTTGTTCATCCTACATTAAACCTGATGATCACATAGAGCGAACACCAGCGGCATTTGAGTGAGTTGATAGTAAAGGTTGAGGGTAGAGGTTGAGAGGTAATATTGTAATGGTAGCATTGCCTGAGAAATCTAAAAGGCTGTGGAGTCTGCTTCATCAAGTAAGTCCCACTACTCATTTTCAGCCTGGTCTCTCCCTGTACACAGTAAAGACTGCATGCAGGACCTGCTATGGAAGGAATCCATTTATTGACCGCTAGTGCAAGACTTCAAAGTCAAAAAATTACAACATGACAAGACGTTAAAGCAATCACAGTAAGAAATCCCACCAACACAGGCACAAGTTATACTAAGCAAAATTACACTAGGTATATCAGTTACGAATTTTACAATTCCGGAAGTGAGCCAGAAAGCCTTCTGCAAACATCAGGTTGTCAGAACTTTACGATGTACCTCTGCTTCTCTGATCTAACCTGTGCATCCCGGTTAATGGAATGCCAGTTCGAGGCAAATCCTGACGCATTCGAACCACAGAAAATTACCAATTGTCTTCTGAAGGCCTTTTAAGGAGTGTCTTGGTTGTGGATGAGTCTTGATAATGGCATGGGATTCAGTATGAGTTGTTGTATCTCAGGAATGGATTCTGCACTGGACGCTAGTAAAGTTTAAGATGCTGTGTGGGGACAAGACATCTGTGTTTCTAATTCTTGTGTTCTTGGGCAGTCTGTTATGTTGAATTGCCACAGGGTGGAAATAATGTCATAACAACTGAAATCATAAGGTATCCTTATCTGTTGTCCACCCCTTTAAGGATATCTTATAGGCCTGGAGTACCACCCACTTACAGTACAGTAGGCTGAAAGAATGTTCTCTCTTCCACATGTGGAAAGAGAGGGTACCTCATGACAGACTAGAACAAAAGTATCTGTGTAGGGAGTGAAAAATAGTCACTTTACCCATCTCTGTTCCAAATGGCTTCACTAAGAGAATCTCATGAAGGGACTTAACATGCTTGCTACAGTTACTGAAGTGGCACGGTGGTAAAACAAGCGAAGGGTGGGAATGCTACGCTGAGTAATTGTCAGTGGTTAGACTTATTGCAAGCATTCCTCCCATCACCCCTTGTCTGTTTCTAGTTACTGAAGCCAATACCCGGTGAAGACAATAGGCATCATAATGAAGAATAACAGATGCAGCGCTAGCACCAGTACTGAATATCAACCTGCAACGCACCTTCCAGGGGACCCTAATAACAATCTATCCTGCTAGTCCTCAAAACAATTAACCTGGACCCCGAAGAACTTGCCATGCACCAACCAGTTAAGCATTTACCATTCCTCCGAAAATGGATGAGGAAATTATCAGCAACGCGCTCCATGACCATATCAAGAGCAACCCACAGACTACAACAATCTACATAGAAGGTGATGCCACACAGAGCACGCAGTGCCTACTACCTTCTCATCCTTTTCAACCTCTCTACATTTCTCATTATTTACACTCATGAACTATGGGGCTGCAAACGATGCTGAGGCCAGTGGATAGGTCAGCTATGTGGTGAAGTAAAGCAAGAGTACCCAACCCCTGTTGCTTGAATACATATTTGCTAATGTAAAATACTCACCCTATGTCGAACGGGATAACATATTCTAAGGTTCTTTTTTTAAAACGTTTGCAATACATTTTGTCTTTTGTTCTACAAGATATTAATTCGTACTACATGTAAACTATAGACCTTCACTATTTTTCACTTATGTAGTTTCCGCATCGTTAATTACAGAACATTATCTGTATTATTTTTTCATCTCATAGGAGATTCTTCCGAAAAAGAAACACAAGCATGAAATTGATTACCCATTGCTTAGGTAGGATTTTTATAATTGGTTTACGATACACACTTGTGGCCCACAAACACTCACAACTATTACAAGTGTATATTATCAATCATCAATTCACTTAATGTTTTAATATTAATCAAATCAGTCAACTAATTTCTCCATGTGCACGTGTTAATCAGATGTTTTGAAGTCCTTCGTTGTCCAATCACTACTGAAATAAATATTAAATGGGTGGTCTCAATACTCTGTACTTAAAAATACAATTTTTTTAACTAATTTTATTAGTTTTGTGAATGAACACACAAGCATAGATCTGTGTATGCTTCTTGCATCTGGATAATAAATTGCACATGCCTCTCAGCTTGATGTCAGAGGATGGGCACCGCTGTTAACGGCGAGCGAAATGCATTCCTAGGTCAACTTTCTGAAGGCCCCTAAGATGCCTTTAGCAAACCAGACAGCTGCACTGTCTGGTAGACTGCGACCTAAAAACTGTTACAGTTACCGGGTGACGTCATGAGGGTGGCAAAGGACAACGGGCAGCTGCAATTAAATAGAATTTGAACATCGGGGCCCACACGTTAACAAGAGACTTGTACAAGTCACCAGACACCCCATCGGGGCCAGGGGCCTTCCCTCAGTAGAAGGTAAAAATAGCTGTTCTCACCTCTTCCCCCCCGAAAAATAATCCTCTGATGTACTCGGGGACGGGGTGAAGGGAGATCCTGGCCCTCATGGTTGGAAATGGGCTTGAAATTATCAATCCGTGCCTCTACCGCAATGGTTGAGGTCTGATTAGACAACGGATTGGAGCTGAACAGAGTGTGATTTACCACCCACCAGAGGGGATACTCTTTCCCTCACAGAGCTCACAGCAAGTAAGTTCTCTTGTTCCTCCTTCTCTAGATGACTCTTGCGCTCTTTGCGGACCGAGCTATATATTGCACTGGACTTCCTCACCTCTTTCCGGATATGTATGTTTTTTTGCTCAAGGCTACTAACAAATCCTTATGCGCCCGCAAGCATCTCTCATCAAACCATTCATCATGAGGTGGAGAAGACGGCGTCCGAGACCTGGAGAGTGCAGATTTAATGAATCTACAAATGTTTGAAAAAGACGCCAGAATAGTGGCATCAGGAGCATCCTCATTCAGACAGGTTGAAAAGTCAGATTGACATGTAGTGACCAATTTGCAGGTAAAACCAGTTGGAATAATCATGGCCCATTTAATCCTGTGTCCCTTATCAGTAATTAGTACCGGATCCTTAAATAATTATGCCTTATTCACTGGCTTTACATCCCATAACCAGGTGGCTGTCAAATGGTTGTGATCGCTGTGAGCATCCCAATCTACCTTAAAATTTGTAAGAGAAAGATATTGAAAGCAGAAACAAAAATATAATCATTAATGTAACTAGCACCCCTCTCCTTGAACATTTTCGTCCACTCTTCGGCACAGGTTTCCCCTCATTTCAAAAGGTTAATTAAGTTATAATCTGATCAAATTATTCATCATATTCTTTCCCAGTTGTGCTTGAGCTGGACCTGATCGGTGAGTGGTGACATAATATCACTCGCCATTTGTGTGACAAGCCATACAGGGATGTAGGTTAAAATCCCCCAACAACAAAATCATCGTAAACAAAGAATGGAAGAAATTATCTAAAAACCTTACAAGACTTATGACATTGTCATGATCATTTCTAACTGATGCAGAATTATAAACATTCACTATTAACATCCTGTACATATTTGGAAAGGTCAAAAGAACGCCAAGAATGTTGGGTGAGTTAGATGATCAACTCTACTTTACGGTTCAAACCCAGGTTGATGTGTCACTAGACCCTCTCTGGCAGGACTGCTAGATTAGGGAATGGCAGTGGCGGCAAGCATAATGTAACCGTCCATATGCAAACAACCCTGAGCATCCCAAGTTTTTGGGAGACAGATTATTTCATAGGTACACAACATCTTGGTCCATCCAACGTCAGATATTTTGCCATGGACCCCAGCTACACTCCAAGTTATCACTCTTATGTCATTGGGCAGGCTAGATGCATCGGGCATTACCAGTTCCTTTGCCTCAGATGTTAAGACCAGTCAGTCAGGGTCGTCAGGCTGAGCCAAAGGCTCAAAACGAATACTGAGCAACAAGCTAAGGGTCATGCCCGGGTGGAGAAGGCTGGCAGCACCACGGTGCAGCCCTGGGTATGCCCCCTCCCGTCACCCTCCTAAGGCCTCTCAGTGTGAGGCTGGTAGAAAAAAAACAGAAGAAATACTTAGATTCTATTGCTCAGAGCAACACTCTTCCTGAGAGTATATATACTGTGGCCCACCCACATGGCGTTGTGGAAATTTACGATTATGCAATCACCAGGGAATGTTGTCTTAGAGGACCCTATCCATCCAACTCTATAGTCTATAATGATCTCTTTGAATAAGAACTGTGCAGGTTTAACCCTATTTGACAGCCAATGAGTGACCTTGTTTTTGAGCTACTCAAAACAGTTTTCTTATTAAGAGGGGAAACATTTGTCATTATGAGTACATTGGGGGTCGAGGCAAGGGACAGCTGATAACCATCACATTGACTCTCTCCAGAAGCTGCCATTGGAGTGGGCAAATTTAGCAACGCAGAGTTTTTTGTATTTGCTCTAGCGCCTTCCCTGCATACTCTGTCCAAATTATTAATAGAAGGGGGCTCGGAATCCATGGATGGGGTTACCTGCATAACCACATTTGCAGGACGGAGCAATAGACAACAATAATCGAGAGAAGCCTCAGAGGGCATGATGGTAGACAAATACTTCACAGGACCTCCGAGGGGAGTAATGTTGCAACAATTTAGATCCAACTGATCTTCCATATTCGTGATCTTCTCTGTGAGAAGCCCCACTGTAAGGAAGGACAGTGTAGTCTTGTTTGTTCTAGGTCTTTTGTCAGCCACATTGGTGGATTCAAACTGCCTCTTCCCCATGACCGAGTTGACCTTGATAATACTAATGGGATTACCACCCAGATTCTACAGGACTCCGCAAAACAGAAGGGGACCTTATCAGCAAATGCTGCCACATCAAAGAACTCACCGGTAGATCAATAATCCTGGTACAAATGTTGGAGTAGTGGCCCAGCGCAGCCTCTTCCAGTTTCTGATGGGCCCGCGCCTGGCCTTCACCTCATATGTCCCCAGCGCAGCGGGACAACTACAGCACTTAAAAGTGCATCCTCCAGGTCCACGCGCTCAGCTTAGGTGTGTATTGCGAGGAAACGTTGTTCAATGACAGCAGAACATACTTTTTGGTTTTGGAGAATCATCCTGTAACAGTACTTGTTCGACAGTAGTTAGTGGCTCTGCTGTCCCCCTTCAGGCATTTTGAGAAACACAAGCACCTCGATGATGGGAGCTGCAGACAGGGACCCTGGCGGGTGCCTTCCTGCATACTACAGTTAAATGCCTTCTTTAATCCATTTATCACATATATTCACAATTTTGCAGTTATAGGAAAAATAAAGTTAGTATGAGAGGAGGAGGATGGACCTGGTTGGAGCCTGTATTGATATATGTGCTAAAGTTTCAAGAATCAGTCTTTTTTGATGGATGTAATGGCAAAGTGACACATATTCATTACATGGCCATGATCACCTATAAACGTTCAATACAAACACTCTGTACTGTGCTACATTGTTGCTTGAAAATAGTCTTAAAGAAATATTTCTACACAACCGTCGTTCCAAATTACTTGTACTACTCTTCTACCTAAACCTTTGCCTAACTCTGGTTTTATTATTGCCTTTTTTTTTTTTTTTTTTTTTAAGGAAACTTTACCTGGCTTCAAATGGATTGGCAATCGCACGAAAGAGCTTCTGGATGATGGAAAAGACGTTCTCTTTGCATTCGAAGAGTCTATTGGTATGTTGTACTTTGTAGTACTCAGCTGGTGTTTGTTTCTAGTGGAATGATGTCATGTGAGGGAATATTAGAAATGTGAGTTATTAGCTGCCACCCCTTTCATCTTGCAGATCCAAGATATGCATTGATAACATAAAAAAAGCTATGCATTTAAATCTGAAACATTTTTACTGTACAGGGGGATTTGTCATTAACATACAATTCTAACACGCTTGCAATGACATACAGAAGAATTGTCATTCTTAGGTGATCTAAAACATTATCCCATGATAGCATTTCTCCTTTCGTATATGTGAACATGAGCAACCTTTTCTCATTATGTTCTCTTTTGAGAAGACCAATGCTTAATTTGTGTTGGTGATTTTCACCAGCAAGTAGACTTCAATCAAATAATCAATCAATAAATTTGTTGAGCGCGCTACTCACCCGGTAGGGTCTCAAGGTGCTGGGGTGAGAGGGTGTGGGGGGTGCTACTGCTCGAAGAGCCAGGTTTTGAGGCGCTTTCTGAAGGACAGGAGGTCCTGCGTCTTGCGTAAGTTGGTGGGGAGGGAGTTCCAGGTTTAGCGGCGAGGTGGGAGAAGGACCTGCCGCCGGATGTGGTGCAGTGAATGCGAGGGACTGTTGCGAGGTCGGCGGGGCGGAGCTGGCGTGTCAGGATGTGGAAGTTAAGTCGATCGTTGAGGTAGGCCGGTCCGGTGTTGTGGAGGGCTTTGTGAGCGTGGATTAGGATTTTGAAGACGATCCATTTGTTGACAGGTAGCCAGTGAGGGTTCTGAGGTGGGCAGAGATGTGTTCGTGGCGAGGGAGTTTGAGGATGAGATGTGCTGATGTGTTCTGGATGCGCTGGAGTTTTCTCTGGAGCTTGGGCGTAGTTCCTGCGTAGAGGGCGTTGCTGTAGTCCAGTCTGCTGCTGATGAGGGCGTGGGTGACCATTCTTCTGGTTTCTACAGGAATCCACCTGAAGTCTTGTGGAGCATACAAAGGGTGTTGAAGCATGAGGACGAGATGGCGTTGACTTGCTGGGTCATGGAGAGAGAAGAGTCTAGTATGAAGTCAAGCTTGTGTGCGTGGGTGGTGGGTGTCGGGGGCGGCCCCAGAGTGGCCGGCCACCAGGAGTCGTCCCATGCTGACTTGTTGGGTCCAAAGATGATGATCTCGTTTTTTTCTGAGTTCAGCTTGAGGTGGCTTGCTGTCATCTAGGTAGCGATGGCGAGAAGTCCGGGGAGGTTGTTATTGGCGGTTGCAGGGTTCCTCGTGAGGGAGAGGATGAGCTGGGTGTTTTCAGCGTAGGAAATGATGTTGAGGCCGTGGGGTTGGACGATGCTGGTGAGCGGAGCAGTGTAGATATTGAAGAGGGTGGGGCTGAGTGAGGATCCCTGGGGGACTCCGCATATGGTCTTGGTGGCCTTTGACCGGAACGGGGGGAGGCAAACTCTTTGTGTTCTTTCGGAGAGGAAGGAGGTGAGTCAGTCCAGGGCTTTGTGGCGAATTCCGGCATCGAAGAGGCGTGTGCGAAGGGTTTGGTGGCATATGGTGTCGAAGGCTGTGGAAAGGTTGAGAAGGATGAGGGCAACGGTTTCACCTTTGTCAAGCCTGATGTAGGCGATGAGGGTGGTTTCAGTGCTGTGGTTTTTGCGGAATCCAGACTGGGAGACATTGAGCAGGCTGTTGTCCTCCAGGAAGCGTGAAGGTTGGTTGTTGACTATCTTCTCTATGACCTTTGCGGGGAAGGGGAGTAGGGAGATAGGTCAGTAGTTTTTTAGGTCTTCGGGTTTGGCTTTAGGTTTCTTTGAGAAAGGTGTTGACTTCGGCGTGTTTCCAGCTTTCCGGAAAAAAAGTGGCGGTCTCGAAGGACCTGTTGATGATGGTCCAGAGCTGGGGAGTGATGACTTGGCTGGCCTTATTGAAGACATAGTGAGGGCAGGGGTCTGTTGCAGAGCCTGAGTGGATGGTGCTCATGGTTTTGGTGGTTTCTTCATCGTTCGTGGAGGTCCAGGTGCTCAGTACGTTGGAGCGGCAGGGTGCGATGGGGTTGACCGTGTCAGTGGCGGGGGATGGCGCTGCAAAGCTTCCCCGTATGTCTGCGATCTTGCGGTGGAAGTAGATGGAGAGGGAGTCGCACAGGTCTTGTGAGTGGGGAGGGTTGATGGAGCAGGATTTGCGGTTGGTGAGTTCCTTGATGATGTTGTTGAATAGTTCCTTGCTGTTGCTGTGTGCGTTGTTGTCTATCCGCTCTTTGTAGAAGGATCTTTTGGTGGTGCGGATGAGCTGGTGGTGTTTGCGCATGACTGATTTGAGGGCAGTGAAGTTGCTCACTGATTGTTCTTGGCGCCAGGTTTTCTCAGTTTTCCGGCGTTCTCGTTTGGAGGCCTGAAGTTATGCGGTGAACCAGGGAGCTTTATTGTTGATGCAGGTGTTGTTGGTTTTCTTGAGTGGAGCGAGGGTGTTGGCGCAGTTGTTGAGACATCATTTGAGATTGAGGGCGTCGGTGTTGGGGTCGTTGGTTTTGGGTGGTGGGGATTGGGCGAGGTTGGAGATCAGCTGTTCCTTGGAGATCTTGTTCCACTTGCGGTGATGGATCGGATGTTGTTGGTGGTGGGCTTCAGGAAGGAAAAGTGAATGCAGTGGTGGTCGGTCCAGTGGAGTTCAGTGGTGTGAGTGAAGGTGATCTGGCTGCTGGAGGAGAATATGGCGTCAACCGCGTGCCCGGCTGAGTGGGTGGGCGAGGTGACCAGTTGCTTGAGGCCGAGGTTTGCGAGGTTGTCCAACAGGGCAGTGGAGTTGCAGTCGCTGGTGCTCTCCAGGTGGAAATTTAGGTCGCAGAGGAGCAGGTAGTTCGGGGAGGCGAGGGCGTGGGAGCTGATTTTGTCGGCAATGGCGTCGCAGAATTGGGGGTGTGGGCCTGGTGGTCTGTAGATGAGGGTGGTTCCTCTCAGGGGGGTGTTGGCGTTGATGTGTATCTGAAAGTGTAGGTGCTCTGCGGCATCCAGGGTGTTGTTGGTGTTGGTGGAGATCCTGATGAAAGTTCTGTGTACTACGGTCTCTTCGGGTGATTTTGTATCCCTCCGGGATGGCTATGGCAATGTCTGGTTCAGATGAGAGGTTCATCCATGTTTCAGTGAGGAAGGCGATGTAAGGGGAGGCTGTCGGGAGTAGGTCCCAGAGCTCAATGGCATGCTTGTGGATGGAGCGGGTGATGAGGATGCAGCTGAGATGTTTGGGGTGTCTGGCGTTGGTGTGGTGCTTGGTTGGCTTGATTGCAGGAGAAATGGCATGAGCGGCAGATGAAAAGTCTGTGGGTGTGCCTGAGATCAGCCTGGGCGCAGGGGGTTGTGAGGGGGCAGAGCCGCAGGGGACGCAGCGGCGGGGACAGGGAAGCCGGGCAGAACCGGAAAAAGGCAGAGACAGCAGGAAAACTGGCAAAAGGAAAAATGGGAAAAACAGAGCAAAACTGAAAAACGGGCACAGAAAAACAGAAAACACAAGATAACAAGACTAACACACAATACTTACGCCTACCACTAGACACCAGGGATGAGGCGCAGGCGGGTGCCTGCCGGTGGTGGAGGTCCTTGAACCCGCAGCAGCAGCAGCGAGGGCAGGGTCAGGAGCACGAGGGCAGTCCAGTGGCGACTTGGGGAATTATAATTCCACCATCCTCCTTCGTGCGTTAGTCCCCAAGTCCTAATCATTAATGTTCAATTTTTGCTTGTGTCTTTCTGGATCCACTATGGTCCTGGCATCCATGTGATGTTAAGTTCAGTAGCCCCTCTTACCAGAGCATTTTTGTAAATGTAAGGATATCATTTACTGGGGATGTCCTAGATGGGGACTCAAGTGGAGAGTTTAGAGTACAAGAAAAATGTGTTGAATTGGAATATGGTGATCTTGAACATGATCTGAAGCGTGATAAACACATAGATCCTCTGTCAGAAGGTGTTCTTGGTGGTGGTGTCCGAATTGGATATAGAGGTTTCCATTTCCTAATGGGTGACATGGAAGTGGCTTTTGAGTACCTTCTAACTGGCGACAGATTCAAATGCTGTACTTGAGTCTGTAGAGGGTCATCTGCAGGTATTAGAGGCCTTATAGGACAAAGCGGTGTATCCAAATGAGCCATTGGAGCCTCCGACGCCCAAGATGCAGAAGAATGAAAGGAAGGAGACACACCATTCTTGGGAAACGAAAGTCTGATTTGAGAAATTCTTCTATCGAGATATAGGATCGACATTGTGAAAGCCTTTTTTGTCGATAATGTACTCTTTGGCAGCAAAAGGTGTATTTTTTACGTGAAATGCCAGTCTTCGAGGGCGAACGGTGAGATTTTGATGTTGAATGTTGTGATTTTGATGTTGAATGAGAGTGTGATGGCGGTGCAGTTGGAGCCGTTGTGGTTTTCATCATCGATGGTGGTGACAATCTTGACATCGATTTGGATGTGGAACGGTGATGATGTGTTGACGTCAACCCTTCCCTGGAGGGCAAACAAGTCTGCACCATAGCTCTCAACGACGATGTTTTTGACTTCGGTGATGGGTATCGCTGTCTGGGATGACATTTTCTATCTGTAGATCTCCCTCTGTTGGGAGTACATACCAGATTGTTCTATGCTTTTCAGCAGAAGGGCGAGATCATGATCCTTCTATTATTTTCTTTGTTTTTCTCTCATTTTCTGCTTCCATATCTTGCATCAAACCTCACAGGCTAATGCCCTCCCTGTCTAAGGGCCTCATTCTGACCGTGGCGGTAATTACCGCCATGGCAGAGGTCGGCGGTAGCACCGCCAACAGGCTGGCGGTGCACCGCTAGGCATTCTGACCGCGGCAGTTCAGCCGCGGCCAGAAACGGAAAGTCGGCGGTGTACCGCCGACTTCCCGCTGCCCTTGAGAATCCTCCATGGCGGCGGAGCGCGCTCCGCCGCCATGGGGATTCTGACACCCCCTACCGCCATTCGGTTCCTGGCGGGTCTCCCGCCAGGAACAGGATGGCGGTAGGGGGTGCCGCGGGGCCCCCGTCGCACCTTCCCACTCCGCCGGCTCCATTCTGAGCCGGCGTCCTCGTGGGAAGGGTGTTTCCCGCTGGGCTGGCGGGCGGACTTTCGGCGGTCGCCCGCCAGCCCAGTGGGAAAGCCAGAATGACCGCCGCGGTCTTTCGGCGGGAACCGCTTGGCGGGCGGCGACCGCCATCCGCCACAGTCAGAATCACCCCCTAAGTGTCTTCTTTGACATTGTCTTACAACTGTCACACCTTTTTGTATGGTATGATGGTGAAAGACAAATCACACAGACCTTCTGAGCATCCAAGTTTGCATTCTTCCTTCTACATGAAGGGCAATTTGCAAATAGTGAAGGCATTCTGTCTAAAAAATGTGTCAGTATCAGGAAAAATGCATTTTCTCATTAGATAGGATGTTAATATATCGAGTAAAATACTTTGAAAAAGCACTGAAGATGAAAGTACACGTCTTAAAGGGGTGAAAAAATACGTGCTGTGTTCAGAGATCCTACCTGTAGGAGCCAGAAAAAAAGAACTGACTCTCACAGACAAACAGCCTCTACAGTGCTTTGTGGGATACGGTGCTTCTGGGGTTCTTGAAGGAACAGGCTTCTTTTTAACATCTGTCCGTGTTAGTCTATCAGGCTGCATCTTCTCCTCATGTTTTTGGTTGACATTCAGCTTTTTCTATGACAGTGGTGCACATTCAAAAAGCTGTTTAGTGGCTTTGACTCTTGGTTCTGCAGCATTCTTAAGGAAAATACATCTCTGACACACTAAATTTAGACTTTTTAGAAAATTAATCTTGAGTGATGGACATTATTCTATTACATTTTACTAAGATTTAAGTATGTTAAAGAAGGTGCTTTTGGGGGTCGCGAAATAAATCAACGTTTTTATTTCAGTCTTCATACCTACGATGCAGATCTAGAACTACAGGTATGTAACTTTTCCTTACTGGGGCGACCGAAGCTGTGACATCCACGTGCTACATAGGCACACTCCAACATGGCGTGCTGCAGGCCTGCTCTGGCAAAGTGTTGCAGCCAGAAATTCTTGCATCCATGTTTATGGCAAATCACCTTACATAATTATCTCTCTGAGAAGCAAAGACCACTTTTCAGTGTAACATATTTTCCACTTTAAGTAATTGAAATAGCATTTAGTGACTGTTACAATGCACAGTTGAAATTAGTGATTTGTTCTCAATATCTAAAGCAGAGCAGTATGAAGCAATGCTCAAAGTACTGCATGACCACTTTTTGCCTACTCTTAATGAAATTAACAGTTTGCTAAGAACATCAGACCTTCGCATGCATTTTATCTTTTGAATGGTGATCCTTTCGGGGAAAGAATGCTTAGTCGTTTTTTCTAGTGAATGCACTAGAGGAGTCTGTACGATAATTAGTTTTGGAAGCATTGAGCTCATCCTTCGTGACTTCAGTACAGAAGATATGTAGTTCCTATTGCTGGACTTTTTATTTTTTGCTCCTAGGCAGTGCACAAACAGAACTGGGATATTTTGGACATCATGGAGGGAATAATGTAGGCTGATGAGGTGGGATGGAAAGCCAAGCTGGAAACGCATGAAATCAGCAGGGAGGGATTAAAAAGGAAATATTGATAAACACTAGCATACTACAGGAAGGGTGTCTAATTGCACATGAATGGGGGCTTGTAAAAAACTCAGAACAGATTAGGGAGAATAGTAGAACAAGCAGAGAGGGACACCGATGTTGGTAATTCATGGCATGTTGGGAATATACATGGTGTGATGGTGCCCACACATGGCAAAATGCTGTCCATTGTATATTGATGGTAATCCTTGGCATTGTGTGGTGGTGCCCACACTTGACAATGTTGGCCTGTCAACACTGTGGCAGAGGTTGGTATAAGGATAACTTCCATGGCATGATGGTACGCACCACTGGTATTGCTGGCCTTGGCATATTGATGTTAATTATTGCTTTTGGATGGACATCCACCATTTACTGGTGTACTGCAGGCTCCAGCTCTATATTGGTAATTAATGGCATATTGTGAGCATCCATTTGATAAGATGTTGATGCAGGAGCATGCCAGGCAAATTGTTCATACATGGATGTAGCACATGCAAGGGCAAGATGGAAACGAATATTTGAAGTTTGGGCAGCACACCTTGTTCACAAAAAAGAAAAAGGTGCTATCCCAGGATAGAAAGCATGTTTCTGTCTGTGTTTGTATGAAAATAATAAACATTTCTCTTGGAAAATATTTCAAAATGAAAAGCTTATATTTTATTGAAAATGTGCATTTGGTAACAGAGTATCATAACTGCTAATATCTTGCCTCATAAATGCAGGTGACGTCAGGCATTTAGGAGGGTGATCCCAGTAAGGTCAGAGGTGATTTAACACTTTTGGAGGGATAAAGGTTTGAAAAGAAGGTGACTGCATTAAAGTCTGTGGAGGCATTTTGTTTGTCAGGTGGGTGAATAGAAGTAAAAAAAAAAAAGGGTTACATTCGCGAAATGCAGATTAATTGACAGGTATCCATTATTGTTTATAAATATATAAATTCAAGGCAGGCATTTGACTAACATTCACTCACACTGTCTGAAACCCTAATCTGTCTGCTTGCAGGACCTGCAGCAACCCAAACTTAAGCAAGTGAAGTAGAATGGCTAAGTTCTCTTTTGGGCACCACCATAGCTCAGGTTTCTACTGTATGTCACATGTGAATGAGTCCTCGGAATAGCTCTGGGCTCAATTTACATATTGGCTACATTTCACAGGTCTGAACTATTCTTTCACTCTCTTAGACTCCTGTGGGCTACTGCTACAGCTACACCATAACATAGAATGTTTCAGTGGTTAATTCAGTGTTTCTGACCCATGGAAAAGGCTCAACTGTCAAGACAACAGACAAGGAGCAGACATCTACCTTCAGAGATGGATTCTTTTGTGGACAGTGAAAGCTTTGTGCAGATTGCCCCAATGTTAAATGCCTTTATTGCTATCAATCAAAGAATAAGCCTGCTTGATGTGACATTCGTCAGACTTTTTTTTACCAAAGATCTTCAGGAATTAGGAAAGAAGATTGACTTCATATATTCTCTAGAGGAAATATTCCTTCTATAAAGCGGATGCCCCCTCGTCAGGATATGATTCCATGTGCAGTATTCCACTTAGCACTTCCGCAAAGGTTGGCGAACGCGGAAGTATTAAGAATTTCCACTTGTGGAATTTTCCTGTACAGTGTCACAATTCACCTCAGAAAGGTGAGACGAGTTTCCTCTGACAAGGAATCGAGAAAGGGTTTGGAGCACTCTGCATCCAAGATGTGGTAAAAATCCATCTCTTTAAAGTGCTTGTCAGAATTTCCCCCTAACCTGTCAACTAAGGGAAACTTCTCCAGAAAGGAGCACAGTCGACGGTTGCTCCATTGAGGACAAGGAACGCCCCATTGATTACTACCTTGTAAACAGCTACGCCCCCCCCCCCCTCCTTAACTAACCAATTGATAGTTATGAGTCTGTCAAACTTGTCAGTTGACAATGATGAAGACTCTGTCAGCAGCTCTGGAACAGCACTACAATATATCTATCACTTTTTCTAGATTTTCCACTGTCTTTTCCACAAACTCAGACTTTACATTTGAAATTATCTGTACAACTCCCATGTTCTGGCTTTATAGCTAGCTAGGTGCTGACATGATTTGGAGCAGTTGTATGCTGCCTACACACCAGTGCAACTGGATGTGCAGTAAATCCTGGACTGTGATTCCACTGCAGAAGCAGGCTTATGAAGATAGATGTAATAATGACAAGCATCTTAGACATTAGGAGTGTCCATACGGTGCCAGGCAGCACTGTCATCACACACTAATATTGCAGGGGCTGGTAGACTTCCTGAATACCCTGGAACTGATGATTAACACGTTACAGTGGCTGATTCCACAGCTGCAGTCTTGCATTCCAGTTCCTCAGCAGATGCCTGCTCCTGTACCTGAGCAACATCCTCAGCTTTGGTCTAACCCCCATTGGTAGGGCCTTCAAAAAAACAACATAGTTGCTGCTAAAAGCCCCCATTGCTTCCTAAGCAGCCACTTTCCCCAGTACACTCAGTAACTCCTACACCTTGTTACATAGGGGTCGTTCGGATTTTCTGCACCGCGATAAGGGGGACGAACCAGAGGAGGTGGAAGAAGGCGAGCTTTTTTTGGATGAACTGGGCAATGAGAAAGACCAACAAGAGGTCAAAGACTAGATACTTTGTTGTCCCTGATGAAGGCCATAAATCACAGAACCTAGGGCTCATTGCACTCCCTATTGGTTCATATGATTTTTATAAAGTAAAATGAGCAATCTCTGAAAATAATATAGAAAACAGATTGCCCATAGCCAATTTAAGATACACCACCCAATCTACCACTTTCCCCGACACTTAAGAAGAGGGTACCATCCCTTTGTTTGAAAAACACCAAACAAGGAGCCCCTTGGGGGTCCGGGGTTAGGCCGCTGGCTATTGCAGCACCTACCCAGAGAGGAGCACAGCCCAATGATGAAGCATGTCACTTTGTTGGGTGGGGGGCATTACATCCTATAAAACATGTAATTTATGACCACTTAAAATCCACTTACCTCAATGCAGAGTTGGTGCAGCAAAGGAACACTACTTCATTGTTAACCCTTGTGTATGGGGAGGACATGTGCTGGGCCCTAATTTCTTCTCCATCCTCTCTTTTTGTTGATGAAGGCCATAAGTCCCAAACTCGAGTGCAGCCATCTCCAGATATTGCTTGCTTCCATGCTCTTCTAGAGAAGGCAACCACAAAGGTTGGTCTGCCTATAGGATATAGTGGCAAAAGAATGATTTGTCTATGACTTCAGGGAGGGAGCAGTCCATGCAATTGTTTGTCAGTCTCAGTACTGGATTACTTCTAGAAAGAAGGGGTAAAATCAGTAAAGATACCAGCTGAGTACAAGAACCAGCACCTGCATGCCTTACTGGTCATCCTAAAGTGGGTTCCATTATTACTTCCACAGCTAAAAGGACATCCAAAAACACAGTCACACATGCGTCCTTAACCCCAGATAGTAATAAGAAGTGTACTGACCACCTAGAATGAAGAGTCAGTCCATGGTTGCAAACTATATCAAGGCAGACAATGTCGTAGCTATTGTAGGACGATACCATCGGTGTGGCACAGTAGTTCTCTTCTGGTTGATCTCATCCCCAGGACAGAAGGATAGAAGCCAAAAGTGTCACTCCTCAGATAGTGATGAGAAATGTGTTGATCACCTAGAATGAAGAGTCAGTCCATGGTTGTAAACTATATCAAGGCAGCCAATGCCATAGCTATTCTGGGACGATTTGATTGGTGTGGCACAATATTTCTCTTCTGGTTGATCTCCTCCCCAGGACAGGAGGACCAAAGCCAAAACTGTCACTTGAGAAAGTGTGAACGCCACTGCAGTAATAAGATGTGACAATGGATGACACAAAGGTAGGCCTCTATCAATTACTATGACCTGCAGTACTTAAAGACATGGTTTGTAGAAAACCACATCTTTCTGACTTACAGAGCAAGCCAAGATCCTCTATATGCCCTTTCATGGGTATACTCTCTTTGGAAAGTGTGTTGACAATGTCCTCCAATTGATAATGACTGACACGGACACCACACATTCCATGGGACTGGGCTTCAATAAACAAAGCAGGTACCTCTGTGGAGGATTTAGCAGGGATTAGGAGTAAAGAAGCAGACACCCTCAGTTGCTCTCTGTCAGATTGCCACCCCTTGGAGATCCACAGTTGTCAATCTCAGAAAATCCTAAACACATTTTGATAATCTAAATGTCCTTAGTACATCACAAGAAATGACCTTCAAACCAATTAGGCATTGGCAACTGGGCTCCAAGGACAATGTCTTCTTGATGACAGGTATCGTCACCTATGCCTTTGCACTGTTTCCCCTCATTCCTGGGCTTCTTTTGACAGACCAAAGTGGAGATATGTTTCCTAATTCTTATTGCTGCAGCATATCCACTACAGATTTGGTGTCTGATCTAGTTCTATTGACCTAACTTTCACCTATCCCACTGAAGCTTCATCTGTCAGTCCTCTCCAAGAACAACAGACATATTCTACATCATGACTTAAAATCACTTAACCTGACATCTTGGTAACTGATCATCTAGAGTTTGACCACGTGGGCATTTCAGCAAATTGCAGAGCAATACTAGTGCAAACATGCATGCTTGCTACAGCCAAAACCGACAATGCTAAGCAGGAGCGTATCCGCCTAAAGTGCAAGGATGGAGGTCTACCTATTACTTCTATGCAGCATTACCAGATACTGCTGTATCTTCTTCACTTACTTAATGAAGACCTGAAATATTTCTCAGTCTATTTAGCAGCTATATCAAGATACAGAATATCTTATAATTCATTATCTTTGTTTTCTTAAAGGATCATCAACTAGCGCATGAAGGGCATTTTCTGAGCTTTGTCTACAGTTTGATGCCCTCTGCTGAAAACTGCTCAGTCAGATGATGCTTTGAGCCCATCTACAGGGCAGATCTCCAATGGCAGACTTTACTTCTCCTGACTCTGACATTAGCAATAACATTAGAGGGGGGTGCAGGGGGTCACAATGAAAGGAGCTTCATTTCAGAAATACAAAGGTACCTTGTGCACCAATAATATTTCCAGCCCATTGGGGTTTCATTTAAGCATTTAAGGGCCGGTCATTCTACAATCTTTTTCCCCAAACCCTTTGACTTCAGCTAGCAGGACCCTACATTTGCTGAACATATGACGTTTTCCCTGCTTGAACTAATTAGGATTATTCACAGAGTGCATTTCTTAACAAGCAGTACACTGCACAACGATTATCACTGAGTGCTGGCGAGAAGTCAAGCTCCTCCATACTGTCTGCTATTATCAATTTAGCTTTAAAAGCACTGTTCAGTACCCTGTTCTGGCAGTGGACTGGTACCAGTGGTAGGAAAGGACACTGTGTCAGTTTCCTGTCAGTTATATTCTTATACTAATTAGGCATCGGATAAGACCTGATTGAGACTTGTCCCTGCTGGCTTATCATTTTAGCTGTTTATTCCTGTATATCTGATAGAGACTTCTAGCTGCAGCTTCCTTACCTTAGAATTCCCTGGCGTCAGCTTCGAATCCGGAGTTTTTTGTGAGCAGTACACTGCGCGCGCGCCGTCGGACGGCGTCGTTCGGATCCGCGTGCGTCAATCAGCTCCGCGTGCGTCGTCAGCATCGTTGGAGTCATCTATGACGTCACAGTTGTCTATATAGACGCCGTCTCGGCGCGCGTACGTCAGTTATTTTCCTTCCGTGCCGGTTAAGCGCAGTTTTGGAAAGAGCTACCCTGCTTCGTTTGTCGACGCTTTTTTGACTGTTTGTTTGGAGTCATGTCTTCGAGAAAGACCGGATTCAAGCCGTGTGGTGCGTGTCATCGCACCATGTCAGTGACGGATCCGCACCGAGTTTGTCTTTGGTGCCTGGACAAGGACCACAATGCCACCTTGTGCTCCGATTGTCGGGCCCTGGCGCCGAAGGCCTTGAGGGAGAGATCCCTTAAGCTTCTTGCGGCCCGACATTCGTCTTCGGTCGGCGTGTCTCCGCGGAGGTCACGGTCTCGCAGTAGGAGGAGGTCGCAGCACCGCTCCCGGAACCCCAAGTCCTCTTCCTCGCATTCGAGGTCATCGGAAGGTAAGAGGCACAAGAAGAAGAAGAAGAAGAAGTCCAAGCGGACTTCGTCTTCGCCACGCCCGTCGACCGACGAGGCGTCTAGGGAACGTCGACGTTCCGAGCGCGGTTCTGCGGAGCCGTCGCCAGGGTCGACTCCGCGTCTACCCCCCTTTCCGGGGACTGGATCGACCCCTGCTCAAATTAAAGAATTTTACGAGGCCATGCGTCTCGTCTTTGAGCGGGCTGTACCCTCGGGTGGGTCTTCAGGCCCGCGGGGTCAGCAGGGGCCCCTTCGGATTCGACACCGGCGGCTTCGGCCTCGGT
The DNA here is from genome assembly GCF_031143425.1 of Pleurodeles waltl. NCBI lineage: Eukaryota > Metazoa > Chordata > Amphibia > Caudata > Salamandridae > Pleurodeles > Pleurodeles waltl. Next base: position 88,072,975 of record NC_090447.1, on the reverse strand, counting down.
GCCGGTTTCTCACAGTCGACCTCCTTCGGCGCCGGGTCCGACGTCGACGATTCCGCCACCGGCGCCCACCGGTGGCAGCTCTATCCTTATTCCGGAGCGACGTCGATTCTGACTTCGACATAGCCGATTCGGCCCAGATCATTGTCTGAGCATTATTTGGAACAGCCAGACGCAGGAGAGAAATGGGAAGGGTCTGAGGACCCTTTAGAATCAGGATTGCAGCAGGACTGGTATGTGGATCTAGGGGAGGCCAGTGGACTGGACACATCTCCAGATACTGGTATGCTCTCTCCTCCTAATGTGGCTACGGAGGAGGGGGCTTCTTTCGCTATGGTGGTGCGTAGGGCAGCTGAGGTCTTGGACCTAGATTTGCCTACGGTGCCAGTCAGGACAGATATCCTGACAGAAGTGCTTCAGCCGGGGGTGTCAACATTGGAACCGTTGTTGCCCTTCAATGAGGCTCTTACAGACGTCCTTCTGGGTACGTGGTCCAAACCCAGCACAGGGGCTCTTGTGAATAGGACGGTCGACCGCCGCCATAGACCCGCTCCCAGCGACCCTAGTTTCCTGACACAACACCCCACTCCTGAGAGCTTGGTTGTCCAAGCCTCTACTTCACGTGGTGCCTTCCCTTCCGCTCCCCCGGATAGGGAATCCAAGAGGCTGGATCAGCTTGGGAAGAAGATGTTTTCTTTCTCCAGCCTGGCATTGAGGTCTGTAAACACCTCTTGCCTATTGGGCCGTTATTCCCATACTTTATGGGATACGGTGGCGCAAGTGCTGCCCCAGGTCCCGGAGGGCGTACGGGACACTCTCACCCAGGCTATAAAGGATGGGAGAGATGCAGCCAAGTTTACAATCCGGTGTGGCTTGGACACGACCGACTCACTGGGCAGAGCGATTTCATCGTCAGTGGCCCTTCGTCGCCAAGCCTGGCTACTTTCTACTGGTTTTTCGGGGGATGTCCAGTCCAGCTTGATGGACATGCCCTTTGATGGCTCCCACCTTTTTGGCAAAAAGGCAGACTCCGCGCTTGAGAGGTTCAAGGATTCTCGAGCTACGGCCAGATCCTTGGGCCTTTCAACGCCGGCACGACAGCAGTCTGTCTTTCGCCCCTTCCAAGGCTTCCACGCCAGCCACAATTTAGCCACCGTCCTCAGGATTCACAGCATCCCAGAAGAGGACATGGTCGTGGTACCATCAGACCCAGAGGGTCTGGCCAGAGGTCGACCGCCACACAGCCCCCCTGTGTGGTTCTGCAGGATCACATCCGTCCAGTTGGAGGGAGGATTTGTTTTCATCTCCCTCACTGGCATTCCATCACCACGGACGGTGGGTCCTGCAGATCATACGGGGGCTACTCCCTTCCCTTCCAGTTTTTCCCTCCTTCTATCCCTCCGACAAAGGAATGGCTGATGGAGGACCATTTAGCTTTGCTCCGCGAGGAAGTTGAGGCTCTTTTGGCCAAGGGAGCCATAGAAAGAGTCCCGATATCATAAGTAGACAGTGGTTGTTATTCCCGCTACTTTCTGATTCCCAAAAAGAAAAAAGGCCTTTGCCCTATTTTGGATTTAAGGGAAGTCAATCTCTTCCTCAAGAAGGAGAAATTCAAGATGCTCACTCTTGCTCAGGTTTTGTCTGCCCTAGACCAAGGAGACTGGATGGTAGCGTTGGATTTGCAGGATGCGTATTTCCATATTCCTATCCTGCCAAGCCACAGGCGTTACCTGCGGTTCAAGGTGGGCCACGAGCACTTTCTGTTTACCGTGCTCCCTTTCGGTCTTACCAGTGCCCCTTGGGTGTTCACAAAGGTGATGGCGGTGGTGGCAGCTCATTTGCGCAGGTCAGGGTTTTCAGTCTTCCCCTACCTGGACGATTGGCTGTTGAAGGCTCCTACGCCCCAGGCTCTCGTCACCCACCTCCAGACGACGGCGGACCTCTTGCATTCGCTGGAGTTCACTATAAATGTGCCGAAGTCACACCTGACTCCCTCTCAGAAGCTCTCTTTCATCGGAGCTGTTCTGGACACAGTGCAGTTTCGGGCTTATCCTCCCGATCAGCGGGTTCAGGATATTCAGGTTATGATTCCGATGTTTTGGCCTCTATCCTGGATCTCGGTGAGACAGACTCTGAGGCTGCTGAGACTCGTGGCTTCCTGCATCCTGTTGGTCAAGCATGCCAGATGGCACATGAGGGCTCTGCAGTGGGACCTGAAGTTCCAATGGGCACACCATCAGGGAAATCTTACCAACGTGGTTCAGATCTCGGAGAGGACTGCGGAAGATCTGCAGTGGTGGTTAGTGAACTGCGAGTGGGTCAAGGGCAGACCCCTCTCCTTCCCCAACCAGATCTAACGGTAGTGACAGATGCGTCACTTCTGGGATGGGGCGGCCATCTGGGGGAGGTGGAGATCAGAGGTCACTGGTCTCCGGCAGAATCCGGGCTCCACCTCAACTTGTTGGAGCTTCGGGCGATCCGGCTAGCATTAAAAGCATTTCTTCCTGTTGTGAAAGGGAAGGTGGTGCAGGTGTTCACGGACAACACTACTGCAATGTGGTACTGCAACAAGCAGGGCGGTGTGGGGTCGTGGACCCTTTGTCAAGAGGCTTTACGCCTCTGGACATGGCTGGAACAGCAGGGCATGACCCTGGTGGTTCAACACCTGGCAGGTTCTCTGAACGCCAGAGCAGATGAACTCAGCCGAAAATGCTTAGAGGATCACGAATGGTGTCTCCATCCGGAGGTGGCGCAAGGACTCTTTCAGCAGTGGGGAGGGCCTTGGTTAGATCTGTTCGCCTCCACAGAGAACGCGCAATGTCAGCAGTGTTGCGCGTTGGAGTTTCCAAGGGGCTATCGCTAGGCGACGCTTTTCGTCACGAGTGGAGTTCAGGCCTCCTGTACGCTTTTCCGCCTATACCACTTCTGCCCAGAGTTCTCAAGAAAATCAAGAACGACCAGGCCCAAGTAATCCTTGTGGCTCCGGATTGGGCACGGACAGTTTGGTATCCAGAGCTTCTCAAAATGAGCATTGGTCCTCCAATCAGGCTGCCTCTTCAGGAGGATCTTCTGTCGCAGCAGCAGGGGAAGGTTCTCCACCCGAACCTGTCAACTCTGCGCCTTCATGCGTGGAGATTGAGCGGCGACAGTTGATGGTTTATGACCTCCCTCCAGAGGTCTGTGATGTCATTCTGACAGCCAGGCGTCCCTCTACTAAGTCGATCTACGCCTGCCGTTAGAAACGTTTTGTTTCTTATTGTTCAGAGAGGTCTATTGATCCTCTTTCTTCTTCTCTGTCTAACATCCTTTTGTTTATTGTGTCTCTCGCCCAGCAGGGTTACTCCTTGGGGACTCTCAAGGGCTATCTTGCAGCCTTATCGGCTTTTCTTCAGTTGCCTGATCAACCATCTCTGTTTAAATCACCTATAGTACAGAGATTTTTTAAAGGGCTTGTACATCTGTTCCCGCCTGTGCCTTTCGTTATGCCCCAGTGGGATCTTAATCTAGTTCTAACCTTCCTTATGTGTGCTCCTTTCGAGCCCTTGCATAACTGTCCTCTCCGGCTGCTCACTATTAAGACAGCCTTTTTGGTGGCAATTACATCTGCCAGGAGAGTGAGTGAGCTGCAGGCTTTATCTTCTAAACCTCCTTATCTAATGATATATCCTGACAAGGTGGTGTTAAGAACTCGTGCCTCTTTTCTCCCCAAGGTGGTGACCCCTTTCCATCTGGGTCAAAGTATCACCCTGCCCACCTTCTTTGCACCACCGCATCCCTCTAAGGAAGGGGAGCGTCTCTATCGACTGGACCCGAAAAGAGCGTTATCGTTCTACCTTGACTGCACTAAAGAGTTCCGGGTGGACGACCAACTCTTTGTGGGGTTCGTTGGTTCAAAGAAGGGTTAGGCAGTACAGAAACGATTCATTTCGCGCTGGGTTGTTCTCTGTATAAAAATATGCTACGCTTTGGCGAAGAAGCAGCCTCCTGAGGGTTTGAGAGCTCATTCCACTAGGGGGGAAAGCTGCTACCACTGTGTTAGCACGTGGCGTACCAGTGGTGGACATATGTCAGGCCGCAACGTGGGCTTCTTTACACACGTTTGCGAAGCACTACTGCCTGGATAGCCAGGTGAGGAGAGAAGGGCATTTTGCCCGTTCTGTCTTGCAGGACTTCCTTATATAAAAAAGAAAAAAAAAATCTCCTTCAGACCCACCACCATGGGTTATAGCTTGGGTATCTATTCTAAGGTAAGGAAGCTGCAGCTAGAAGTCTCTATCAGATGAACAAGTTACTTAACTTCGGTAACGAAGTATCTGGTAGAGACTTTATCTAGCTGCAGATTCCTTACACCTGCCCAAGCCTCCCCGCTCAGGGGAAATTGTTTCTCGTGTGTGTGTGTGTGTGTGTGTGTGTGTGTGTGTGTGTGTGTGTGTGTGTGTGTAGTAGAGGTTAAAAGTGTATTAGTTGGTTCTTCCATGACTCTGTGCTTCTGGCGCGGGAAGTTGTGGAAAAGAACTGACGTACGCGCGCCGATACGGCGTCTATATAGACAACCGTGACGTCATAGGCGACTCCAACGACGCTGACGACGCACGCGGAGCTGGTCGACGCACGCGGATCCGAACGACGCCGTCCGACGGTGCGCGCGCAGGGTACTGCTCACAAACAACTCCGGATTCTAAGCTGACGCCAGGGAATTCTAAGGTAAGGAATCTGCAGCTAGATAGTCTCTACCAGATACTTCGTTACCAAAGGTAAGTAACTTGTTCATTTATCATAAATCTGTCCTGATTGTAATAAGCCTCATTTCCTCAATAAACCTAATTTCTTTATGCTAGGGTGGGGCTAGCAGGTCAGGGCTAATGGCAGGGAAAGGGAGTGGAACAAGATAATACCAGGACATTTCTACTATCTGGTAAGTATTCATTTTGCAAGTCTTACATTGCTCTTGTTAATAGTGTCAATTTTCACTTGTATGCAGATCCCTCTGCACATCTGGCGCAGGACATTTATACTTAATCACCAGTTGCGGCGAACATCTGAAATACATGTATGCAGTTTATTGCATTTAAAGCTGGACTATCATTACTATTCTATAGGATCCCCGATACAAATATTCCAGATTTAAAAATCTGCATAGTGGCTAGCATAGTGTGATATTACACCTGCACTGACCTTGGCCAAATGTTGTATGATTGTGTGACTTCAGCAACACAAAAGGATGATGGACGGAGTGTTGAAACTTTTCAAACACTCACCCCCAGTCACAGATCTGGGTTTAATTCATCATTCTTTTGCTCACCATGCCACCCCAGTTTGGACCCAGCCATATGCAAATCAGTCTTGACCCTGTTCCCCATGGGAACAGTCCAGCCCGAACTGCTAAGCCAGGTCCTCCCTGGACCGGAAACAAGCATCCTAGGGCCAGTTTCAGGGTATCACTCTTCATCAGCTAGGCTAGCTTGAATCCAGTGGCACAGTGAGTAAGATTGTGGGCCCATGGTGTTTTATGATTGCTAATGTAATTTTTTGCTGCACCAGTGTTGAGAATATTGGGTCAATAGTGGGCACTATTGGGTGAGCACTGCATCGTCTTGACTCTACGCTATGTGACCTTGTCTCAGTGATTCTTGATCTTGGTTTGTTTCTGTGATTTGGTCTTTGCCAGACTTTGTATGACATTGATTGAGTATTGACTGTACTTGGGCCAGCGCTACATTGACTTACTCCTTGTGTGCTCTGATATATTTGCACAGTCAATTTTGTTTTAATGTACACATGGAAGCAACCCATTATTTTTAAGTCCTATGCCCTTCAGTACAAATTTGATTGGTTAAAAGCTATGCATGTTAACAAATGTTGGATCTTGGCTTAATGTTATATACTGCCGAGCCAGTGCTGTGTGATTTTGGACGAGCTTTGTGTGATATTGTTCAGCACTGAGAGACCTTGCCCCATGATCTGTGACCTTTAGTCAATAATGTGTGGTCTTGGCTCAAAGTTGTGAGATCTTAATCCAGCATTGTATGGCCTTGATCTATTGCTGCGGTTTTAGTCCAGCACTTTGAGATACAGGTCAGTGTATATACTATCCTGTACCATAATCTGATCTCGCTCTAGAACTTTCTGATCTTGGCCCAATGCTATGTACCCCAAGGAGGACAAACTATGGGAAGATGTAGGTAAGCCCATGATGGGCAGCATAATGATTCCAATGGCATGCATGTCAAAACTCATGTACGTACATGGCATTCGTATGGTATGAACCACACCAAAGGTCTCTTGAGCACTGTACAGAGTCAAAAGCAAGCATACAGTCAAGAAGTGATAGGAGAAATAGCTGGGCTATGGGAGCAGAAGTGTTCTGGTTGCTGTATTCTTAAGCAGGCTTCTTTAAAGAGATGCATCTTCATCTTTTTCCTAAATCCTAGCAGTGTTTGACAGTCCTGATGGATATAGGTATATTGTTCCAGATTGTATGTCAGGGCCGGACACTTCAATCATACTTCTCTTTCTTTACTTTTATTTTTGAGCAGGCAGTCAAGTAAAATATTAATAACTAAATTTCCCATGAGCACATCACATTCCCATGACCAACCATGGAGACCCAGCCCTAAACCTTAAGCAGCAATACAGCTTCCTCTTTCTTTGCTGCTTCTCAGCCAGTTAACTGCAGTGGATGTTTAGTATACTCATTTGTGCTTTGACTGTGCATGATTACTGTTGGCCTTATTTACAGTTGTGAGTTTGCCAAAGCGGTATTTTATGTGACATATTGCTTGTGTTGATTAACGTGCAAATAGCGTGATATTCCCGAGTTTTCTGTCCTGTTTCTGATATTTATATTGGTTCCTATGCACAGCGCCACACGCGCGCGACAATGGGAGCATTTCCTTTCCCCGTGATGGGACTTGCCACCAACGCTTTAATTGCCTCAAGTGGAGCAGGAGAAGGGAATTGAGGGCACACAACGGCTGGTCGGGCTGTCCTCTTTTGTAGGAGGCTGGCCTGGCTTATAGTGGGTACCTTGTGGACCTTGCCAGGTCCAGTTATCCCTTATTAGTAGAATATAGGTGTTTCTAGCAGCTTAGGCTGTTAGAGGTAGCTATGGCAAAGCCGTTTAGGCTGAACTAGGAGACATGCAAAGCTCCTACTATACCACTTATATCATATAGCACAATATCATAAAAAAACACAATACTCAGAGTTACTAAGAATAAAGGTACTTTATTTTAGTGACAATATGCCAAAAGTATCTCAAAGGATACCCTCACTTAGGAGGTAAGTAGTATACACAAATTATATGTACACAAACCCAAAACAGGTAAGTAACAGTAAGAAAAGTAGTGCAAACAACGTAGAATCACAATAGGTAGGAATAGGTCTAGGGGCAACACAAACCATATACTCCAAAAGTGGAATGCGAATCACGAATGGACCCCAGACCTATGGGAGGTTGTAGAGGGTCGCTGGGACTGTAAGAAAACAGTAAGGGTGTCCAAGATACCCCACCCCAAGACCCTGAAAAGTAGGAGGAAAGTTACCCTACTACCCCAGAAAGACACAGTAGTCGTGATAGAGGATTCTGCAAGAACCACAAGCACCAGCAAAACACTGAAGACGGATTCCTGGACCTGAGGACCTGTAAAGGAAGGGGACCAAGCCCAAGAGTCACGAAAGTGCCGGGGGGGGGGGGGGCAGGTGTCCACTAAACCCCGAATGAAGGTGCAAAAGGGCTGCCTCCGGGTGGAAGAAGACAAAGATTCTGCAACAACGAAAAGGGCTTGGAACTTTGGATGGAAGATGTCCCACAGTGTGCTGGGTGGTGCAGAAGTGTTTCCAAGCACAAATACTGCAAACAAGCCTTGCTAGCTGCAAGAGTCGTGGTTGAGGATTTTGGGTGCTGCTGGAGACCAGGAAGGACCAGGATGTCGCCCCTTGGAGGAGGAGATGGGGGGGGGGGGGTGCTCAGCAACTCAGAGAGTACCCGCAGAAGTACCGGAACAGGCACTTAGAAGATCTTTGAACTCAGAGTCACAAAAGGAGGGTCCCACGACGTCTGAGTCCAACTCAGCGAGTTGGGCAATGCAGGACAGAGTGCTGGGGACCCAGGCAAGGCTGTGCTCAAGGGAATCCTTGGAGAAGTGCACAGAAGCCGGAGCAGCTGCAAATCATGCAGTACACAGGTTTGCTGTCTGGCGTGGGGAGGCAAGGACTTACCTCCACCAAATTTGGACAGAAGGGCCACTGGACTGTGAGAGACCCTTGGACCCAGCTCCTGTGTTACAGGGACCACGCTCTTCAGGATGAGAGGGGACCCAGAGGACCGGTGAGGCAGTATCTTGGTACCTGCGTTAACAGGGGGAAGATTCCATCGACCCACAGGAGATTTCTTCTTGGCTTCCAGTGCAGGGTGAAGGCAGACAGCCCTCCGAGCATGCACCACCAGGAAACAGTCGAGAAAGCCGGCAGGATGAGGCGCTACAATGTTGCTGGTAGTCGTCTTGCTACTTTGTTGGGGTTTTGCAGGCGTCCTGAAGCAGTCAGCGGTCGATCCTTGGCAGAAGTCGAAGAGGGAAGTGCAGAGGAACTCTGGTGAGCTCTTGCATTTATTATCTGAGGAATAGCCCAGAGGAGAGACCCTAAATAGCCAGAAAAGGAGGTTTGGCTACTAAGAAAGGAGGCTTGGCTACTGAAAGAGGTAAGCGCCTATCAGGAGGGGTTTCTGACGTCACCTGCTGGCACTGGCCACTCAAAGCAGTCCATTGTGCCCCAACACCTCTGAATCCAAGATGGCAGAGGTCTGGGACACACTGGAGGAGCTCTGGGCACCTCCCCTGGGAGGTACTGGTCAGGGGAGTGGTCACTCCCCTTTCCTTTGTCCAGTTTCGTGCCAGAGCAGTGCTGGGGGATCCCTGAACCAGTGTAGATTGGTTTATGCAGAGATGGGCACCATCTGTGCCCATCAAAGCATATCCAGAGGCTGGGGGAGGCTACTCCTCCCCAGCCCTTCACACCTATTTCCAAAGGGAGAGGGTGTAACACCCTCTCTCAGAGGAAATCCTTTGTTCTGCCTTCCTGGGACTGGGCTGCCCAGGCCCCAGGGGGGCAGAAACCTGTCTGAGGGGTTGGCAGCAGCTGCAGTGGAAACCCCGGAAAGGCAGTTTGGCAGTACCCGGGTTCTGTGCTAGAGACCCAGGGGATCATGGAATTGTCACCCTAATACCAGAATGGTATTGGGGTGACAATTCCATGATCTTAGACATGTTACATGGCCATGTTCGGAGTTACCATTGTGACGCTACACATAGGTAGTGACCTATGTGTAGTGCACGCGTGTAATGGTGTCCCCGCACTCACAAAGTTCTGGGGATTTGCCCTGAACGATGTGGGGGCACCTTGGCTAGTGCTGGGGTGCCCACAAACTAAGTAACTTGCCACCTAACCTTCACCAAGTGAGGGTTAGACATATAGGTGACTTATAAGTTACTTATGTGCAGTGAAAAATGGCTGTGTAATAACGTGGACCTTATTTCACTCAGGCTGCAGTGGCAGTCCTGTGTAAGAATTGTATGAGCTCCCTATGGTGGCAAAAGAAATGCTGCAGCCCATAGGGATCTCCTGGAACCTCAATACCCTGGGTACCAAGGTACCATATACAAGGGAATTATATGGGTGTTCCAGTGTGCCAATGAGAATTGGTCAAATTAGTCACTAACCTGCAGTGACAATTTTAGAAAGCAGAGAGAGCATAAACACTGAGGTTCTGGTTAGCAGAGCCTCAGTGATAGTTAGGCACCACACAGGGAACACATAGAGGGCATACATTATGAGCACTGGGGTCCTGCCTAGCAGGATCCCAGTGACACATGGGCAAAAACAAACATACATAAAGTGAAAATGGGGGTAACATGCCAGGCAAGATGGTACTTTCCTACATCGTTTAAGGCATTCGGCCCCTAAAACTAAAACGTTATGGGTTCGCAGAACAGACAGCAGGGATGGATTGCCTCCCACCCCCCTGTGCTCCGTATGAAGTGGAGAGGAATCTTCTGCTTGCTTCCACCCGAGGGAATTAGGGCAAGGAACTGCAGGGAGAGAGATCTGAAAATAAACGGTTAGAACAAATATGCATATACTCATTCATAACAGTATAAACTCACCAATAGACTCTTGAATAAAGGCGTCTCCGTGATATCAGATTGAGACCCTTTGTGAATTGGGCGTAGCCCCTTCTTTGAATTATGGAACAAGAACAAACTGCAACCTCTGAACCTAGAGATGGCAAGCGCTTTGGACTATGGTCATACTCTGAATATCAATCATGTAACAACTATGCATTCATGACATAAACGTTTGATCTCAGCCTAAAAATTCTCAAAGACTTAAATATATATCTCACATATTATGCTTCCCAAAAAACAATGAAACTATAATTTGCTTATCTCCAAAACGTTTTCACATTTACTACTAAGGCCTGAAAGTTTTACTCATTGAACTTGAAGCGCCTTGTTTGTTGGGCAGAAGCGCCTTGTTTGTTGTTCATGAAGCGCTTTGATCATCATACATGGAGCGCTTTGTTCATTATGCCAGAGAGCGCTTTTACTTGCTTTGTCTGAAGCACTACATTCGTTATGCTAAGGGGTGCTTTACTCATGTGGCCTGAAGCGTTTTGATCCTCGTGCCAAAACCGCTTTACTCATGTGACCTGAAGCGCTTTGACTGTCGTGCCAAGGTCGCTTAACTCGTGTGGCCTGAAACGCTTTTGATTGTCGTGCCAAGGGTGCTTTACTCGTGTGGTCTGAAGCGCTTTGATTATCGTGCCCAGGGTGCTTTACACGTGTGGCCTGAAGCGCTTTGCTGGTTGCGCTAAGGGGCTCTTTACTCATGTGGTCCGAAGCGCTTTGATTGTCGCGCCAAGGCTGCTTTACTCGTTTGGCCTGAAGCGATTTAATCGTCGTGCCAGGAGCGCTTTACTCTTTGGACTGAAAACGATTTGCTCGTTGTGCTAAAGGGCGCTTTACTTTTGGACGTAACAACTCCCTTCAAGATTGGGCTCATCAAGACCTTACCGCTACGAGTACGACCTACTCGTATCTGAATTCACCATGGAAACAAGGACACTCTGATTTGCTGTCAATCTGCCATGCAGGAAATCTGCTCTTCTTCAGAGGAACCCCCACGAGGTCTGACTGCATCGAAGTTTTCAAAATCGTGAGCAATGTGCTTGGGTGTGGCTGGGCTTTATAGGCCTGCCACACCCCAAGATGGCCGCTGCCTCTTGACACCTGGGAATTGTAGTCCATTCATAGAATAGCACTGATAACTGCATCTTGTCCACCAATGTCCTGACCCTGCAGCTACATGAGCTTTACCACAGGGCAGGCAACGCTGATGACCACTTCTAGAACAAGAGGGGATGACAAGTGGTGCGCATGAAGTGCCGCAAATACGCACAGCAGAGTTTCAGGCGGGACCTGGACCGCGCACAGCCTTATTCCTGACAAAACTGCGCAATCTCTAGTGAACAGCACTGATCCATTCTCCTCAAACTGGATCCAAAACTCACTGACCTCGCTACTTCTGAATCAGGTCCCATGTCTCATGGCGTGTTGTTCAGGAGCCCCTTCCTCAAAGATTTCTCAAAATGTGTGGTGACCTATAGTAATCTAGATAAAGCCCAGGGGTTTCTCTGAAAGGTCTTTCGTCCACTTTTTGGCAGGGCCGGACGCTTCAGGGGTTGAGGCTTTGGCCGTGGTTACCATAAGGGCCCCTCAAAGAAGTTTCTACCAGCAAAGAGGAGGTTATCACAATTCCTCATCCTCCTCCACCTTCTATCCGTCCCGCCCCTGTGCTGGTCGAAATCGTTTCCGAAAAGGAAGATTCACGGGATCACAAAGCTCCTTCCAGGACTCTGGTTCCAAAGGTGAGAATTATTCCTATTTCAGAGGTGATATTGGTTTGCGGGACCAGGTTGTTTCAACACAACTAGCAGAAGATAACTCAAGACACTTGGGTTCCTGAAGCAGTACAGTATTATAAGCTAGAGTTTTATGACTCCCCAGTACAACTTTTTCTTCCTCTCACAATGTATTTTTCCCTACAAGATCAGGAGTTCATATCCTGTGAGGTGTTAGATCTCCTATGCAAAGGCGCCATAGAAGAGTCCTACACCCATTCAAAAGGTTTGCTCAGCTGTGTCTTCTTGGTGAAAAAGAAGGGCAGCAGGTCTTGCCTGGTTCTAAACCTGAAGGAATTCAGTGGTTGGGTAATATACCGTCACTTCAAGATGGAAGGCATCCTTCTGTTAATAGATATACTTCAGGAACGGGACTGGATGGCCAGGATAGATTTAAAGGACGCCTACTTGACCCTTCCTATTTTTCTGCCTCATTGGCGTTTTCTTCAATTCCTTTGGTAAGGGCGTTGCCACGAACACAGTCTTTCCCTCTGGTCTCTCATCCGCCCCTTATTGCTTCACAAAAATGATGCAGCTAATAGAGGAGTCTCTGAGAACAAGAGGGGTTTGTCTGATCATCTACCTTGATGATTATTAACATGGCTCTGTGCCCTCAGTTGGTCCTTGTTAATCTAGAATGGTCAATTCTTCTTCTTCAAGATATGGGTTTTGTCATAAACCTTCAGAAGTCAACCCTGATACTATCCCAATGGGTGGAGTTCTTGGGGTTTCAGGTAGACTCCATTCTGTCAAGTTGATCTTACCTACCTAGAAGGTTTGAAACACCAAGAAGGAATTGAGGTCGAAGCAGAACAAGCAGACTGCATCCTTGAGGTTGATAGCCCGCGTTGTGGACCTGTTGGCTTCATCAATCCAAGCTGTCTTCCCCAGTTCCCTGCATTGTTGCACTCTTCAAAGTCTAAACACTCAAGATTTACACCTCAGTTACTCAGAGCAGATTCCCCTTTCGGAGGAGGCGAAGATAGAAACGTCCTGGTGGTTTGACCACATGGAGGCCTGGAATGGAAGGGTAATTTTCAAGTCTTCCCCAGAGATAATAATCGAGTCCGATGCCAGTTGTTGAGGTTGGGGGGCTCAGTGTGGCCCGATTTCCACAGGGGCCAGAGATGACTGATTGTTGCATACTTCTCCGTATGGACAACATCTCAGCAGTTTGGTGTGTGAACAAACTGGGCAGGATGAATTCTCACCTTCTTGTGGAGATAGCCAAGGAATTCCGGCACTTTTGTTTCCAAAAACAGATTTCAGTCGTGGCAGAGTATATTCCAGGCCAGAACAATGCTGTAGCAGACTGGCAGTCACACCACCTTCAAGACTTTAATGACTGGCGACTACACCCAAAAGTCTTACACTCGCTCAACCGACTTTGAGGCTCTTGCTCGATTGATTGCTTGATAGATATTTTTGCAACACGCCTCAACCGACAACTTCCAAATGTTTTCAGTTGGTATCCGGACCCGAAAGCCCAAGCCACCAATGCTTTTCCCCAGGATTGGTCTCCCTTCATGCATTGCGCTTTTTCTCTAACATGATGATTCCCAGGTTTTTGGCACAATTCCATTGACAGCGAGCACAATTGATATTGGTGACCCCGCTTTGGAGAGTGCAAGCGTGGTTTACGGTAATTCTGGAAATGATGCGTGCCTGTCCAATTCTGATTCCTATTCGTTGGAACCTCCTTCTGGATCCAGTGGGCCTACCGCATTTACTGATCCTATTGGAGCATCACTGTTGGTGGTCTGGGGACTTTCTGGGAAAGATGGAATCTCCCTGAACTTTTGCTAGAGTCTAATGAATTCATCTCCCAAGCCTGGTCCTCCAGCACTCAAACGCTATGCACCTGAATGGAAACACTGGTGTAATTGGTGTTGTGAACATGGTGCAGATCCCATTAGAAGAGTCAAATTCATGGTGTCGCGATCACATCACAGGGCTGCTGCGGAGTCAGGTACCACGGACGTCAGTGACACAGCGCTCTGGACTCACGCTGTGGCGGGACTTTGGAGGTGCTGCAGCGACATCTGGCCTGCCTGCTCTGGTGCAGGCAGCGGCACAGAGTCAGAGAGCAAAGCGGGTCCTGAAATTGTTCTGGACATTGATGCACTAGTGTCCTCCTTGTTGCATCAGAACTCTCTCCCAAAGGCCCAGGAACCTGAATTTGGCACCACTTGGCAAGTCAGGACTCTCAGCAAGAGAGCCCAGGCGATGGCAGGTGAAGTCTTTGATGTCTCTGAGACTTCTTAAAGGGAGGCAAGCTCAGTCCAAGCCCTTGGAAAACCTTTGGAAGATCAGTATGTACAAAGTCTTGTCCAGTCCTTTCACTCCCAGGACAGATGCAGTAAGCATCAGGCTAACACATTAAAGCAACAGGTAGAGTGGCAGCCCCTCCTACAGCATCCAGGTCTTCTTCCTGGCAGAATTTCCTCAGTCCAGAAGGATTCTAACTATGTGGTGTCAGAGGTCCAGTACTTCTACCCATTTCTGTCTTTGAAGTAGACAAACTTCAAAGAGAAGTCTTCGTAGTGCACAAGACCCTGCCCTTCCCTGTCCTGGCCCCAGACACACTCCAGGGGGTTTAAGACTGTTTTTTGTGAGGACAGGCACAGTCCTATTCAGGGGCAGGTGTCAGTTCCTCCCACCACTCTAGCTCAGGACCAATCAGCCTGGTGATGGGCCTTCAGGATATGCAGGGCACACCTCAGCTCTCTTTGTGTGAATGTCTAAAGTGAATGCACAAACAGCCCAACTGTCATCCTGGCCCAGACGTGTATTCAACAGACAGGTAGAGACACAGAATGGTTAAGCAAGAAAATGGCTACTTTCTACAAGTGGCATTTTCAAACTCACAGTTCAAAATCCAACTTCACCAAGAGATGTATTTTTATATTGTGAGTTCAGAGACCCAAACTCCATATCTCCATCTATTTATCTGCCCCAATGGGAAATTACACTTAAAAGATATTTCATGGCAATCCCTCATGTTACCCTATGGGAGAGCTAGTCCTTGGAATAGCGAAAACTTTTATTTTTTTCAGGGCATGTAAAACACACCATCATGTATCCTACCTTTCAAATACACTGCACCCTTCCCATGGGGCTGCTTTGGGCCTAATTTAGGGGTGACGTACATGTAGTAAAATGGAAGGTTGGGACTGGCAAGTGGGTGCACTTTCCAGATCGAAGTGGCAGTTTAAAAATGCACACAGACACTGTAGTGGCAGGCCTGAGACATGCTTGCAGGGATACTTATGTGGGTGGCACCATCAGTGCTGCAGGCCCACTAGTAGCATTTGATTTATGGCCCTGGGCACACATAGTGCACTTCACTAGGTGCTTACTAGTAAATCAGATATGCCAATCATGGATAAACCAATCGTCAATACAAATTATACATGGAGCATATGCACTTTAGCACTGGTGAAGTGCCCCAAATCCTTAAGGTTAGGAAAAATAGGAGGAAGAAGGCAAAAAGTTTGGGGATAAACCTGCAAAAAGGACCAGGCCCAACAAGGGCATTTAAATGTTGTTCCTTGTTAGTAATTCCTCCATTCTGATGGAAGTTATTCTTCCGGGGGACCTTTATTATTAGTCATAAAAACTGAATTGTCTATCAAACATTTGGGAACCCGGAGCACAAATATATCATGCTTTTCTTTTGAAAAGCAACAAAGTAATTTGGACTGCTTATAAAAGGCTGTGTTGATTAATGTCTGCCTATTCTCTTTAAAAAAAAAGAAATAGGGGCACTAAAAATATCACAGGGACTAGAAAACCCTTTCACAAGTCTTATTTAAAACAAAGAGGAGAGAATGCAGGGTGCAAGGCAGCCTAATTGGCTGCAGCCTGAAAGGTTTTGAAAAACAGATACTAGTCTTTTCAGGAATCTCATACCACCAGCAACCAAGCATGTCCTGTTAGTGGCATTTGAGCCAGATATTTTTCTGGCTGCTGTTGAGAGGATCTTAGATCACCGATCTGCTAATTGTTTGGTTTTTTTCTTCTTGGAAACCTTTGCAAACTATCTTTTCTCAACATCTTTCTGGACAAAGAGTGTATCCTCCAGCATTGGATCTTTAATTGATTTACATATCTGAATCATTCCCCTCATTGAGCTGGGAGTCCCACGATAACATTTGCATATCAGTGCAAATACATTTTCTTTAAATACTATGTAAAAACCATGTGCTTTATTAGCTCAATCCCCTCTGTAGAAAAAGTTCAAATTTCAGCCGGTGAGAGTGCACGGAAGTACACAGAAGTCACAGGTTTCCATAGCCCAGATTCTACTACACGTCATTTACAAGGGAGTCCCTCTTAGATCTCTGCTCATAAAATAGTTTTCTCACATTAAGCTTATATAGACTGAATTGATTTGCAAATACAGGTCTTCAGAACTGTGCTACCCATGTGACACATGCCCTGACTGAAACATCTCTTTTTTCAGGACCATGGCGGAGTGAGTTGAGAAAACTCACAGCTTCCATCTCCTGTGGCAAGAAGAGTTTGTTTGTGGATAACCACACTCAGACTGCACTTACTGCTGGTACCCACAATACAGTGTATAGAGTGCAAAATGTGCTGAAAATGTTCAACCAAAGCTCTGAATGACCGAAACGCTCGGCTTCTTTGATGACTCCAAAAGGAGGTAGTTGCTGACATGGCCTTTGCAGACAATAAGTCTTTACGTAGTGCCTATCAAAAAGGTAAGAGACTGAGGGCCTCATTACAAGTGTGGTGGTCTTCTGTGTGGTGCCACACTCACAGTGGGGGTGGGATCCTGCACTCCTGGCGGTCCTACCACCACATTACAACTTTGACAGCCAGAACCGCCTAAAGACCGCTATCACAACCAGGAAACATGGTTCCCGATGGGTAGACGGTGGTCTGAGTTGCTCAGACAAAGCAGTACTAAACTCAGCGCTGCTGTGCTGATTACAACTGAGCTTTCCTCCAGCCTTTCCATGGCCGTCACTCCGACATGGAAAGGCTATCAGAAAGCCTGTGTCGGGAGCCACAGAGGGGACCCTGCACCCCCCCATGCCCATGGCATGGCCAGTGCAGAGGCCCCGCTGTCCAGCACCGTCAGAATGTGCGCTGTCTGTTTTGCAGACACTGCGTGTTCCAAGGGTGGTGTAGTGCTATGGTATAGGCCCAAGACCAATACCGTAGCACTGTTCCCGACAGTCAGCCCTGCAGAAACATCATATTACAATGGTCCCGCCAGTCAGCCCAGTGGGAACATTGTAATACAAAAGTGGGGGGTGCCACGGGCATTGGTGGTCCCACAGTGGGAACTCCAGTGTCATAATAGGCCATAAATGTTGCATTGTTAGAAGAGCTCCACCTTGCAATGTGTCTTCTGACAAAAGTACAACATCCATGTCTTATAAACCCCCTCGTCAGACTTCTAAAAAAGTCCAACGGGAAGCCAGATAGGCCACTGAAATAGTCTTTAAAGGCATATTTAAAAGAAAAAATGAAATCAAAACCACTGATGACTGTCTCTTAAACGTCTCCTTTAAAATCCGTCTCCAGTCTCTCGTTGTTATATATCCTGTTTATTATTGTATCACTGTCAACTGCTCCCTAAGCGACCACCCAGCGACACACCTGTCAACGATTCAGTTATCTATTGCATCTGCGCAGTCATGAGCGAAACCTTTGTAATGGCACATCCATCATCGTCAGACGAGCCACCTTTGACCACACCCAAAACAGGCTTGTTATTTTATTACTGAACTTGATAGTTTATTGATTGGTGGGTTTGTTTGTGTGTTTGGGTTGAAAGGCGAGAAGATGAATGAGAGAATGAATGAGTGGTTGTATCAGTGAGTGGATGGGTAAATGGTTTAAGTGACTACGCAGAGCTTACACGAAAGGCTAATACAATAGAATGAAGAACACAAACACGGGTGCGAGACCCATGCAAAGAGCTGGTGCATGCACTGTCGAATGAGAGAGGCCCAAAAGCAGGAGCAGAGAGACCGGGCTGCGCATCCAGGATGAGAAATATTAGACAGCAGGAGCAGTCACAAGTGCAGAGACTTGGAAAAAGCTAGCTGGGGCAGAATTTGAGATCAGAGGATGCATACAGAATGAAGCAGACAGGCATGATGAAACACATAAACTGAGCAGCAGCTAACACTGGTTAAGATGAACGCACAGAAACCCAGGACTGACAATGCAGGTGAAATACCTACTCAGAAAGCTGTCTCCCCAGCACACCCAAAATCAGAAAGCCACAAAGCCCATCTAAAACAGCCTTTGCAAATGCAAATCAGTAGCTTTTGCTTTCGGTGATAGTCAGGGCTTGGCTGCTTAAGTCATCAGAGAGTGGTGGGCATAACCTCCAAGTAGCAAACTGTTATGTGTGAACCGTCAGACAGCCCTAAACATTTTCCCCTCACGATCTGCGCTTTTCTTTCGGTGACGGTTTGCCTTTAACAATTTAAGCATGGTTCAGATGTACTAGCATGCAAAGGTCTGATAGTTATAAAACAAAGATTGGCTAAACGTGCCATACATGTCAAGATGTGGCCATGCCTGCATTTATGGGACAATCTTACGTTGCAGTGGTTAGCAGAGTACCTAAGGTTAAAATCATTGTTCAGTATTATTTATACAAAAATGCTGTGTGCAATGGTGTAGTATTTGGAGTACCATGATTAATAGCTGCAGCATAGCTGTCTGTGTTAGTCATCACAAGGAGCACGATACCCATCTCTGTATATTGCTTATTAATTTATACCTGCAGGTAGAACTGGTCTTTAGTTGTACAATGTGCCACTGTACACTGGGTATGTATTATGTATGAACAGGTATAGAAAAGCAGGTAATGCGAGGTCGTCTGATACACGTGTAGTGAGTGGATCGGACCAGGGAGAGTGATTTTTATTTAATATGTATGTCGAGTTAGTCTAATAGTACACCCCCTCCACCAATGGTAATTTGAGTTTGCTTTGTGATTCAGTGATGGGTGCTTTCTGGTGTCTGGTCAGAGATGATAACTTTTGGTTTTATTGGCCCATTGAGTATAGATCTGTAACTTTAACTCCTTCTGCCACTGCAGTCAAGTGTCTTGGGGCTCTCAGTACTTTAATTATCTCAACTTGGTTTGACAGTTGTATGTTCGTTGCTTCACTCTGTGAATAAAAAAGTAAAGTGTGCATGGTTTTGCTGCCTCTGTCAAAACTGGAGGAAGCATACAAGGAAACGGAGAGATGGGTGCACAGTGAAGTTAACTCTAGCTCCAACTGGAAGGCTGTTTTTAGTCCCTGTCGCTCTTGTTGTCTAGGTTTCCAAAAGAGAAGTTTATGTGGAATACCCTTTTGATTCTTTGAGGGGAATTTTTGTGTTGCGTTCATCACTTTCTTCCAAAGTAAAATAAAAATCAGTAACGCAAGCATGACCATTATTCTAATTGCCCCATTCTTGAATTGCCAGTGCTGGCCACACTGCAGCTAAAAGACCGGCCACATTGTAGGCTTTTCTGGAAATATTACCTGCTTTGCAAAATCCAGGGAAGATGTTCAATCACAACCCATGCTTCATTTTTCTTTTTATTTAAATCTGTGTTATATTTGTTCAGGCAAACGTACATCTGTTTTTGTATCCATACAGTCTATATTTTGGGCACATTCAGAGGTAAATATTGGTGGAAACTCCACATCAGTATCTCCTTGTAGCTTGAAGATATAATGAAAAATTAATATCTTTCTCAATTTTGTTAACATATCTGTTCAATATTTTGTTGCATTTCTTAAACGAGCACATCTGTGTCCAGAACGCTAACCAAGGAAATGTTGCTCTGAAGGTCTGAAGTCTGGCAATATCCAATATATCTGGGGTTTACCTCAGTTGGGTAACAGAAGCATAGATCACTAAATTGTGGCATAATAACTGGAAAAAAAACAATGTGCACTGATTTCCAATCAGGTTTTAGAACCATGCCTAGTACTGACACTGAGCTCAGAGCCACTGCTAGCGACTTTCTTCTGATCTTCAATAGAGGGAACTCTGCAGCCCTCATCCTTTTAAGTTTGTCAGCTACATATAACTGTGTCTTGCATTCTACTTTGCTAACAAAGCTTAGATCAATCGGTATTCAGGGCAATGTACTCAAATGATTTGAGTCATTCTTGCAGAATAGAACCCAGGCTGTTCAGCTGGCTTTTTTTGTTCTAATTTTAAGAATATTCACTGTGGGGTCCCACAGGGATCCTCTCTCAGTCCCGCATTTTTTTAATTTGCACGTTGCTCTGGTGGGTGATCTGATTACCTCCTTTGGCTTTCAGCTTTGTGATTATGCAGACAATACTCAAATAATAATTGAGATGGAACGAAATGGTAATGATTTGCAAGATCAGTTTAAAGAATGTCTTGTGCAAGTGGCTAACTGGCTGAATGCAAATTCCCTCCGTCTGAACTTGGATAAAACGGAGGTATTGATGTTTGGCAATACTTGTTGGTCCCCACCTTGGTGGCCTCAATCATTAGGAACCTGTCCCAACATGACAGCTACTCAGCTACTGCCCATAACTAGGATTTATATTTGATACTAAGGCCCTGATTTAGATATTGCTGGATGGGTTACTCCGTCACACCGGTGACAAATATCCTGTCCGCCAAAATCTAAATCCCATTATTTTCTATGGAATTTAGATTTCAGTGAATGGGATATCCGTCACCCTTGTGATGGAGTAACCCATCTGCCGAAATCTCAGTCGGCCCTAAGTTATCATTCAAGCCTCAAGTACAAAACTGTGCGCTTCCTGATTATGAAGGAATTACAAAATATTCTCCCCTTTATCCTGCAATCGTCTAGGGAAGCTGCCAATTCAACCATTGATTATTAGCAGGCTGGATTACCACAACGCACTGTATGTTAGTCTTTCAGGTAATCTTATACAGAGATTGCAGCTAATACAGAATGCTGCTGCCAGACTTATACTGGGTCTCTGTAAATTTGAGAATATTTCTATGCATCACCGAACACTCCATTGGTCTGTTTGCTCCCAGAATTTGGTTGTTTCCTTCAATTGTACGCAGAAAGAAATCCCTGCAAGACCTTGACACACAGCAGTATTCCTAAGGGTTCTATAAGTGTGAATGTACCAGACATTTGAGTTTTTAGTGGGTTTGAGATGATATCACAGCACTAGACGCCAGGAAATTTTTTTTGATATGGGAGTTTCCATGCTGGATGTCTGCATTATTTGGGCCCTAGATCATCCGCCACCTAGTAAAAACTCCAACTCTTGGACATTTATGACGTAGGTGAATGCATGATGATGTTGATCACACGATACGTACATTGTATTACACAGAATGCCATACAAATGTCAAAATGTGGTTGTAAAAATAACAATTTCTTCACTTCTCTGTGATGGAAATCTCCAGAACCTAGGTAAACAACAAAAGTCCTATCATCCTGAGTTCCACACTTTTCCTGATAAAAAAGGTACCACATCTATTTGGCTATGCCTATTGCTCGGGGCAGGAATGGACCAAAACTTTCACCATGTAAACAACATATGAATTTATATTAATTAACCAAATTAACATTTTTGGCTTATTTGTGGCCATTGTGATAGGCCCACCCATTAATTGGGAGGTAACATCTTAATTAGTCGAAGTGTAGGAATGCTAGGTTGTAATACTTTTGCTATTCCCCACAAATTTAGAAACTTTAGGTCATAGAAATATAGGCTAATTCAGTTTTTCAGGTAATTCTGTGGAAGAAACAGTGATGTGTATGTCAAGTTTTCAGAAAAGTCTCGGGTTGATGTGTTTAACTAGGTGCCGGGGATAGAGCCATCCATACTTAAGGCGTGCATTTTCAGGTGAGAAGTGTGGGACTGCAGGATGGTAGGAAATTTGCTTTTATGTATCTTTTGATTCCTCTTTTTAAATCACTGTCCACAAAAAATACTCTTCCTGATAAAACGTCCTCAGAATTACCTGCCATTATCGACAGTACAAAATTCAGAGTGGTTCAAATGTCCCCCATTTCCTAAACTCAGAATCTTTGGTAGCTTTAAAAAAATAAATAGTTTTCATTTGCCCCCAAATTATATTCATGAGATTCTTTATATATATTAATAAGCTTTTCATTATCAATTGATACGTTGTTTGTAAACAGTGCAAAACATTGTAAATGAGGGGCCAGATGTATCATCACGGCCCTTTGCGATTCGGAAATAGCGATTTTTAAGAAATCGCTAATTCCGACTCGCAAAGTGCCATGTATCACATTTGCAAATCAGTAATAGCGATTTCTTTAAAATCGCAAATGCTATTACCGATTCGCAAATTGCGATACCGGCCCCATTCGCAGCTATGGTATCTGCAAATTTTTTGCGTTTCCAAAATGGCAATTTCTGAACCAGAAATCGCAATTTTGGAAAATTAAAACTCCAGGGTGCTGGGGGGCTAAGGCCCCCTCTCCTGCACCCCAAAAGTTTTTTTGGGAACATGTAAGGTGCACACATACCAAAAGGGCATGTGTGCTTTACATGTACAATTTTTAAAAATGCATTTTTAAATTTTGCACATGGTTACCACCAAGTTCAACTTGGTGGTAATTAGCGATTGCTAAATGCCAAAATCACATTTAGGAATGGCTTCATACATGTGCTAAGAAATCGCAAATAAGGAATCCTTATTTGCAATTTCTAATTTAGAGAGTCGTAATTTGCGACTCTCTAAACAGGGTCGCAATTTTAAGGAATCGCTATTTTAGTGATTCCTTAAAATTGCGTTCAGAATGTATTTCATACATTCTGAAATGGCATTTTGCATTCGCAAATGGGCATTCGCACCGTTTGCGAATGCAAAATGCTTTCATACATCTGGCCCTTAGTGCTTTATTGCTGTCTGTGTGTGTTGGGCTTACCAAAAAGCTGCAAACACTACATATGTCTATGGCAAGAATATTCTCATGGAGGTCGTTGTATATTATTTTTGTAAATCTGCCTTCTGTGCTTACATTTACAGGTGAAAACCTTGTGACCCATTTCTTATTGTTTTTACTCCCATGCAAATCGTACATGTCTAGTTTTTTTTAAGTTGAGAACAAATTCACACATCTTCTGGTTCCTTGTTTAGGCCAGAAACACAACTCCTTCCTTTCTCATTGTGTGAGAAGAAAGCTGTTACACAACATTTTTGGTGGTAATTCGAAAGGATAGCACATCATTAATGTTTTATGCCAGCAAACAGGGAGTCACCGGGTCTCAACACTGTCCAAAGAAGCTCTGCATCTATGGCAGAGGGCGAGAACAATCAAAATTTTAATAATACAGAGCATTTACCTTGGAAAGACAACAATCGAGCAACTACCAGAGTCACCCATATTAGAGCTGCCTCAAATAGGAACTCAATGACAATCTTCTAAAGATGTTTTTGAAAGCATGCGAAAAGCCAAAGCTAGACCTTTTCGCAATGAAACAAATACGAAATGTCAATTCTTCTCAAGGAGGCATCCATAAACGGGTTATGGGGGAATGCGTTTCTGATGGCAAGGTCATAGACATTTACCCTTGATTGCAAGAGTCATTGCAAAAGTGAAGAGGGAAACATGCTGCAGGATCTTTATCACCACACATGTGGCACAAACATTATAGGTTCACGGACCTCCTTCAGTTAGCAGACTTACCATGCATTCCATTGGGATCACAAGCAAATTTTAGGAGCAGAAATGACATATAGGTCCTTTGTCATAGTCTGTGGTCATTGCAAGTTTAGGCGTGGTTCCTGCCATGAATTCTTGCTCTGAGATCGTCCAGTAAATTGCAAAGTCACTTTAGTAAAGGCTAGAGCCGTGTCCAGTAATAAAACATAGTCATAAAATGAAAAGTGTTTTACATTTAGGCTCATCAAAAAGGGTTGCATCAGTTTTCTGTACAGTCCCATCAAATTCCGCCATAGCTGCTAGAAATGGCATGCACAGGACTCAATCACACATCACTCAAAGTTCACCATGCAGCCATATAAAGGTACATCTTGTCACTGAACATCCTTCAATATGGTCCCACAGGTTCTGAAAGCCTTCAATGAAATGGAACTTAACACAGTTTTATGCCAATTTATGAAAGGTTATCTTGAACCAATTCACAGACATCTTTGACATCCTTCAAGGACGTCCTTCCAGGAAATTGGCACAGTTGCATGCCGTTACCTCAACTAGTAGAGTCAGTGAGATAAAAGCGGTTATGTGTAAATAACCATAATTACAGTTCCCTAAAAGCAAGGATTTCCTTTATCAAGCAAGGAATTTCGAGATGGGTTCTTCCTGTCACATGAAAGTGGGTATCCTCTTTTACAGAAAACTACTACTCAGTAGAATGGCAGAATCTGCGGCCCCCTACAAGGGAGTACAGATTACTAATATTTGCCGAGCAGCTTGGACGAATCATCACACCTTCATGCAACATTACTACGTGAACGCAGTGACAGAGAAACAGTGGTGGGACAAGAAGCAGTTCATCATCTTTTAGATCACTGTGAGCCATACTGTTCTTCTCTCCATCATCGTGATAATGCTCGCTATTATCTTTCAAGTATGTGAATCTATGAAAGATCAAAGGACAAAGCTGCTTACTGATAAATTTAGATCTTATTTTTGACAACTGCATAGATTCATATGTGGCCCTCCTTCCTCCCTTTGTATGAGTCTCGATCTTCAGTAAATAATACATTTCACACCTCTGCTGGAAGTATAAGATACGGTGGTCTCCGAGATGGGACTTTGGAATTTTTATATTGATGTTATTTAGGTAAAATGTGACACGATCTAAAAGCCTTTCAAAAATGTTATGCTCTCAGACTTCTTTTGTAGGGCTACATGAGACACCTACCTCAACAATGGGGAATGATTCAAGCATGTAAATCTATCAAATATAACAACAATCGAGATCTAAAGTAACAGGTTAGTAGCTAATGTCTACTAACCCATGCTGTTCACAAGTACCCAATAGCAAAACGATGAAAGTGCATGCAGTTTAGCTTGATTTTTTTTGTTTTTGTTTTTTGTATCCCCAATTGTCTTGAAATTGGAAATACTGGGTGGTACTGTTTTCCTCCTGTGAACTGTTTTAGTTTTCTTTAGCAAAATACGTATTGATGAAAACTAATAAAATGTAATATATTTGGTTTAACTCCTTTGGATGTTAACCGAACATTAGGAAAGTAAGGCTAGATAGAAGTGTTAATGCCCTTATTACTCAACTGTACCCTTCCTTTAAGTCCTATTTTTTCTTGTCATAGTCCTTAGACCTTCTGGAGATGTGCTCCACCCCCCTGAAATTGTGCTGATTGCTCTCAAGACTCCGCCACCCACTGTGGATTATGGTGTTAAGTTCCAATTGTTCATTGTTTTGTTTTATTTATTTAAAGGGTTCATGTGTGGAACAGCAGTACTGGATAAAGATGGAGTGAGTGCTGCTGTTGTCACTGCTGAAATGGCATCCTACCTGCAAGAAAGGAACTTGACCCTTGTGCAGCAGCTCGCTAACATTTATGAAAAGTAAGTTGTACACCCATTTTAAGCACTTTGCCCCCCCATTACGAGTTTGCCCGCCAAACTCATACCGCCATCAGGCCTGAACACCGCCCACCTAATTAAGGGTTCACCACAGGGCCGGCGGGCGGAAACAGCGTTTCTGCCCGCAGGCCCTGCGGTGAACAGGGCCTTAACATTGACGCCGGCCCCTAATGGCGCTAGCGCCAATGTGGCAGTGCGGGTGGTGCAGCAGCACCTGTTGCACTTTCCACTGTCCGTAATTCGGGCAGTGGAAAGCACAACAGGGCTGTCCATGGGGGCCCCTGCACTGCCCATGCCAAGTGCATGAGCAGTGCAGGGGCCCTCATGGAGCCCCTTTCCGTCAGCCTTTGCATGGCAGGGCTACTGCCATGCAAAGGCTGGCGGAAAGGGGACTCCTAATCCCCAGGGCAGTTCTGCAAGCAGCGCTGCCCAGGAGGATTAGAACCGCCGAGACCACCGAAACTGCTGAGACAGCCATGCTTTCCGCTGGCGGCAACCTGGCGGTGGCGGTGTCGGCGGTCGGACTATGGCGGCTCCACCACAGTCATAATGTCGCGGTTCGACCGCAATGGTGACCCTGGAGGTCTAGTGACTGACCGGGTCATAATGAGGGCCTTTGTCTTTATATTTTGTTGAGTTTTAAGTAAACTACTGATTTCAGTGGGTTTCTAATCTATCTGAACCTT
Source organism: Pleurodeles waltl (assembly GCF_031143425.1). Taxonomy (NCBI): domain Eukaryota; kingdom Metazoa; phylum Chordata; class Amphibia; order Caudata; family Salamandridae; genus Pleurodeles; species Pleurodeles waltl. Next base: position 88,046,769 of record NC_090447.1, on the reverse strand, counting down.
ACCCTTTCAATATTCTCATAGATTTATACCAATTATTTCATTTTAACACCAAGTATTTATCTTCTCTTGAAATAATCTTTGCTATCGGGGACATGGTCTTAAAATGATGCCAATGCCTTTACTTATGGAATTGTGTCGTCTTATTTCTATTTGATACTTTTTTCAAACATTGCTTTCTGTTTCATTAACTTGTGTTGATGTATGAGATTTGATGTTAAGAACATGATGCAAGACAACCAATCTGGAATGTGTGCTCTTCAAATGTACTTGATTTATCACTCCGAAACACTGGGAAGAGACATTTAAAGTCATCTTTAAAAGTCTACATCACGTAGGTAGAACTTAGTGCAATATTTGTGAATATTTCTTCTTTATTCAGGTTTTGTGAAAAATATTCTTCAAAAAGTCCCACATGCCATTAACAATACCAAAGTCCCTAATTCTGCTGCACACTCCATTCTTTGCAACTTATTTGCTATACTGAGCACCACATGAAGGACCAGAAAAGCTGATGTAAAAAGCAAAAATTTACAAAGCCAATAGTCCTGGCATTGGCTGCCAGCCATCTGACAATTCTTGTTTTGTCATGGTTTTTTGCAAACTTTGTTGTTTGGTACTATGCCAGGCTCTCAGTCTATCAATATATATATATATATATATATATATATATATATATAACAGGCAAAAACTTTTTTTCAGTGTAAAAATAACAAAACATACACATTACCATAGTACTCCCTGGCACGGAAGGGAACTACTTTGGGTGTGGATGTTTTCCTTGCCAAAGGGTGGCATGCCCTAGCTCATAGTGAAGTCAGCCAGTGACTGAAGTGCCCCTTAATGCATGCTGGAGTGAGTGGAAGAAAAAAGTGAGTGACATCAACCACAGACTAATGGATGAAGTCTGGCTGAAACCTACATGTGACTGTTATACCCATAATTATAATAAAATCAAAAGGTCTGGTCTATCGCTGACCTAAAAAATGCAATCAGTCTGGCATTGGTTTCAAGTCTTTTGCCTGTGAAAAAGAAAGGAAGGGAGGGAGGAACAAACAAAAGGAAAGAGGAAGGAAGGGAAGAAAGAAGTAAGAAAGGGAGAAAATGAAGAAAGGAAAGAAGGACAAAATATGGAAGGCAGGAAGATAAAAGGCACAATGGAAGGACACAAACAAATTAAAAAAGGAATGAAGGAAAGAAACAGAACAAAGGAAGGAAAGATAGAAAGAAAGAAGGAAGGACGGCAAGAAGAAAATAAGGGAAAGGAGAAGGGAAGAAAGAAGGCAAGAAATAAAGAAGGAAAAAAGAAAGAAGGCAAGACAGAAAAGGAAAGAAAGAAATGGAGAAATAAGGAAAAGAAGGAATGAAAGAAGTAAAAACAAAGAGACAATGGAAGTAAAGAGAGAAAATAGTAAGAAAAGAAAGGGGAACAAGACAAAAAGAAGACAAAGAAAAGAGGGAAAAGAAAGAATGGAAACAAGGGAGAGGAGAGAAAAAGACAAAGAGCAAGAAAGAAGGGGAGCATGAATGAAAGAAGGCAAATAATGAAGACAAGAGAGAGAAAGAGAAGGAAGGAAAAAGAAAAAAGAAGGAAAAAGTGAACAAAGAGTATAACAATACATAACAGGTACAGATGGACACAATATGGCATGCTGCGAAAGGAAACCGCAGCAGTCAGAATAGAACACTCCAAAAGCAATTTACAATGGCATTGGCAGGAGATGGGGTCTGATGAAGATTGAACGTGCATCAGAAGTGTCCTGTTATCACATCAGGCTCAAACACAAAGAAAACACTAAAGTAATTACAAAGGAAAAACAAAAACACTAGCACTGAAGGGAACTAGCTTGTGTGTGGATGTGCTCATTGTGAAAGAGCAAAATGGAGTCACTCAAAGTGAAGTTACCCACTGGCCTAAGTGGACTGACCCACTGCCCCATGCTATAGTGAACGGTAGCAAAATGTGAATGACACATTAGCAGACCAATGGATGAAGAGAGGTGGCTGAAGTATATTATACATATTTTAGTAAAATCGGAAGGTCTTGACTAATGCCAGACGTAAAAAAAAAATAAAAAAATCCTTAGATTTAAAACTTGGCGAAGCCCCAGTGCAATCATCCCTACAGGTACCCAAACCCTGTCCCCAACAGCACATCAGTGATCTGCCTGCTTAGTTCATTTTGTTCCATATGCCAAGCAGAAAGCAGAGAAGCGCCTTCTGTGGAGTTGTCCCTCTTATTGTGGTGTTCTGTGTTAGCTGTCTCCCCTTCTATAGAGACCCAGGTTTATTTTTGGTCCCTCTTAGCACCTGCTAACAAAAGTCATCACCCGATAGACAGGTGACAACAAGCAGATTTCTTAAGCAGATGGAGAATGTGGTCTGTGCTTGCTTTTATCATATGAGAAACCTCAGTCCAGTGAGTTAATGCCTTTTAATTTACATGGATTCCGTTTTATTGATAGTTTTCCTGTGTCCATGGCGAAGAAACGGGCTAAAATAAAATAAAACTCTTGACTTTGTTGTGTTATGGAAACTGCCATTTCTGAGTAAAGTAGACTCTGGGCTGTGTGCTGCCAACTGGCCAACACTACCACTCATAGCCAGTCGCAGGTTTGATAACTCCATTCCAAGGTCCTCTACTTCTGGGATCTTTTGAGCACATACATCTGTGAGTACTTTACGGAGGGCCCGACCCGAGTTGAATAAACATCTGCTATTTAGCAACAAGGTGTCCCAAAGGGTGACTTTGTGTTTTTCAAACATACATTATGTTAGATGAAAGACGTGTTACTTCTTGAGTCATAAAATGTTACCTGAAAAAAAAGCAGTAAGAAAAAAAAAAAAGGACTCCTTGGATTTACCTCGACAGAAACTCGAGTACAATCATACCTAGTAGTACACAAACCCTGTCCCAAACAGATCAGTGATCTGCCTACTTAGTTTATATTTGTTCCATTTGTCAGGCAGAAAACAGAAATTGCCTTCTCTGGAGTATTGTCTCTTTTTCCTGGTGTTCCGTGTTTTGTCTTCCAATCCTACCCCTGAAAGGTTTAGAAGATACCACAAGAAAGTGCCTCCAGTTGAACAAAGAAAAATACAGCATTGTGGAGCAAAACAGATTTCTAAAGCTGAATTCAACAAGAAGGCTATTGGATTCTTACCAGGTTGAACAATCATCTCAATAGGATCCATGTACTAAATCAACAGCATGGGTATGTCCCAGAGCTGGCTGACTTGCAGCAAATTTCCCTAGAGTGCATTCTCGTAGACAATTTACAGAAGGAGATAGAGTGGCGAGTTAAAAAAATAAAACTGGTACCCAACTGGATGTCAGAACATATTCTCTCCTAGATATAAAAAAAAAAAAAGAAACATGGCAAGAGGGAAACCAAGGATGTGCCAAAAGATAAGTCAATATTGTTTTCGTTAGTTGGCATGCCCCTATAGGAATGAGTGTAAAGGCCTGGTATATCTGAAACTTCATGTACTCTTGTCACTTCTGTCCATAGTGCCTGCCAATATGGGGTCGTATCATGGTAATGCCAGCAGATGTGCAGAACATTGCAGTGCACTATGCCGCTGTGCAGCATGAACCCAGTTCTAAAAAGCAACTGGGGAACCAATACCACGAATGAAGAATTTGAAATTCAAAAACCTGAGTCTGGATCTCTGAATGACTATATCATGTGCCTCCATTATTGTCACCCATTCCACTTCTGGGTCATCCTTAATGAGAATGTTCTGTCATTTGAGCCTGGTTTGTATTCCAGTAGAGTTAGAATGCAATGTCTTGATCAGTAATCCATACAATCCAGGAAGCAGTCCCACGGACCTCAAGCTTTGATTTTGGAACGTAGGCCACCAGTATTCCGGGAGAGGCCCGAATTCTGGCTCAAAGTGTTTACTGTATTTCTCTTTACCACACGATGTTAAAAAATGTATGTGGTATGTCAATATCTGGAACCTCGCTAAAGTGCAGCACAGCGCTGTACAGGGTCAAAGATTAGTAAAAAGTCAACAAATGGTAGGAGAGGGAGCTGGTTTGAGGACTGTGTTTGAGGTGTGTCTTAAACTATTTTCTAAACTGGAGGAGCATTGGGCGGTTCTGATGTATTTAGGAATGTTGTTCTAGATCCTGAGTTCATAGATGGAAAAGACCTGTTGTTGCTTATCAGGAGCTAGGGGTACCGAGATATTTGTCAGTAGTGCTCCCTTGTTCTGTTTATATTTTTATTTGCTTTCCAGTGATGCAGGGAGTTATAACCATGTTGCTTCTGTTGAAGATTAGGTTATTATGCTACCACTATTTATCTGAACTGATATTTCAACAGTTCTTGCATTTTCCCTCTTAGTTATAGTCAGTTTTCTACTTCATGGGGTACCTGTTGATGGTGACGGGTTATGACTTCAAACTAAGTGTACATATTTACATTCCCTTTGTGATATTGGTTAGGTTTCTTATTAAGATTCTTGAGCGAAAGACAAGGAAGTACATCAGTAGTGGCTAGTGTCAGGGAAAGGTAGCAGGGCAGCGTGGCGGGAGCAGAGCAATAATAAAACAAAAACGAAAGAACTTGCCTGCAGCTCATCGTTCAGCGCTTTTCTGCTGTGTGTGCACAGACTGAGGCTCCCCTACGGCCGGTAATACCCATGAGAGCAGCGTCCGGATTGGACGTAGCAGACTGTTTTTGTGTTCCAAGGGGTACTTGGGAGTCTGTGCCTGCTGTTGTTCTCCACCCATCCAGTGCAGCTGTGTTGGAAAGATGTCAATGCACATGTCGGTTTGGCCATCCTAAGACAGCCGGCCAAACCGACGAGCGCACTGACCACAGTGCCCACCACTCCTTCCCCATTCTTTGTGTGGCTCCGCCCCCAAGACTCCACTCCTAACGAAAAATAAAATGATAATAAACCTATTATTGTCATTTTATTTTTCATTTGTCTCTGCTGGCGGAGGTGGTGACGCTCTTCTGCCATAATGGAGGAGCCGCCGCTGGATTACGTCCATATCCTTGATACACAAATTGTCCATGTTATCAGCATCAACCTTACCGATATTTAGCAAGCTAAACTCCACCTCTGTTATCTGTGAGTAATGACTTCACTCTTGGATGGTATTGGCTTCGCTTGCTGCTGGAGGATGGATTATTAGTAGCGATAATAATCTAACCTGCCACTAACAATTAGGCTACACCCCAACATAAGATCCAGTCAAGTTCTCAATACATTAACCCTTGGCTCAACCCTTGGTAGCTGGCTGTGAACAGGCAGGCTTAATTTAGGAGACAGGTATGTAAAGCATTCATATACACCATTACAGTACATAAGTACGACACAATGCACTACACAAATCGCACATCAATGTATAAAAATAGGAAATATTTTATCCTTAAAATTACACCAAAACACAAAAAATCCAGTATAGGGAACCGGAGATATTAATTTTTAAAGATTAAATAAAAAAAATTGCTTTCTAGTGCATAAAACCATATAGCGCTAACCGGGGACATCTGGTTGTGCTAAACAAGCACCAAGTCACAATTTGAGGCCGACCGCAATGGAATTCTTCTCGGATACACTGAGTGAGAAGCCTTGGTTAAAGTTTTACTTTCGGACTTAGTCATTTTTGGTGCTCTTTACATGAAGCCCAAGTCCTTTGCCGAAATCCTTGAGCTGGGCTGCAGTACAACCCTCAAGGTTGGCTAGCTCAAATTCCATGTTTGCAGGTGCAGATGTAGTTCCTTCACCTGATTTGGGGAAAAAATAAAATACTAATCCGGGAGAGTTGAAAATAATTTGAATTGGTCTTTGGTATGGAATGGTAGTGTACACCAAGTTACTCCACAGAACTGAACAAACACAATTCCTATCTTCACGGCTGATCACCAATCTTAGAAACTGGCTTTCTGGTTGACACAGTTATGCACCCAGATTAAGCAGAAACCACAGTCCTAGTCAGGGTAAGTCACAAACACACTAAAATGAACCTGTGCTCACCCTTCGGTAGCTTGGCACAGAGCAGTCGGTCTTAACCTCAGAGGCAATGTGTAAAGGAGTTGCGCAACACTTTATACAATAAAACCGTGAAAACACCACACAAGGTTAGAAGAATAGAGCTTAATTTAATTAGCTAAACAAGACCAAATGACAAAAATCCAAAAAAGTATAACCCGAGTTATGAATTTTTAACAATTAATATGGAATATAATGCTTAAAAGTGGAAATCACCAATTGGGGATATCTCGTTGTGCTACACCAGGTTAAATCCAAAAGTTCAGGCTGCCTGTGATGGAGCACAGGTCGGAAACAGTTCAAGATAAGTCCTGCTGAAGTTTTACTCTCTCAAGAACTGTGCCAAGAGTCCCATTTGCAGGGAAGTTGGTTGCTGGCAGCAAAGAGAGCATCACTGACCCGCAAGCGTGAACAGCCGGTCTGGCGTCACAGGCAGACTGGAGCCTGGAGTTTGCTAGCAGTGATACCTGCTGTGTGAAAAGACAAACTTACGTCGACTCACGCCAAATCCTTGGGAGAGTGGTGCGGTTCTGGTGCGAAATGTCCCATTCTCGGTCTCGAAGAGCCCAGAAGCTTGATTTCAGGAGCCAAAAAAAACACTTCCCAGGACCTGAGAGCCTTCTTTTGGGGGTCAGGAGCTTGTTAAAGAGGGGTTCAGAAGCTGTGGAGAGCCTCTTATGTTCCTGAGGCTCAGATCAGGAGGCTAGCAGAGTATCCCTGAGAGTCACTCTGGGGTCTTGGATTCAAGATGAAGGTTGCAGTTCCAGTTCTCTTTCCCCACACAAGAGGGCAGCAGGTCAGCACAGCAGGTCAGCAGTTCCTTGTGGAGGAGCGGCCCAGCAGAGTGGCAGTCCTTCTTCCTGGCAGGGAAATCTTCAGGTCCAGAAGTGGTCAGTCTTGGTGTTGTCAGAGGTTCAGTACTTAATATCCAGTTTGGCCTTTGAAGTGGGAGAGACTTCAAGGACAGGTCTTTGAAGTGCACAAAGGTCCTGCTCTCCCTGCTCTGGCTTCAGGCTCACTGCAGGAGCTTATAGAGCCCTTTGTGTGGGGACAGGTTACAGCCTATACAGCCTCCCATTCTGCCCAGGGTGACACATCAGGATGTGGATGGCTCATGAAGGCACACCTAAGCTACCATTGAGTGTGACTGTCTATGGGGAATACACAAAGCCCAGCTGCAACCCACCCCATACAAGTGAGAGACAGGCAGCAGGAATCAAATGGCTAAAGTAAGAAAATGCCACTCCTCACCAACTCTCCTATCGTCCCAGTTCTGTGAGCTGGACTTTTTTCATTTAATAAGGTACCAACTAGAAATCTGCACACCGGTTGCTACCAATCTGGATATTGGATTTCCATGTCTGAAGATGCAGACAAATCAGAAAGCAATGTATGTTAGCTTGTATTGGTCACGTCTAAATAGGGCCCTAGGTGTCAATCAGTAAGTCACAAAAACTTTATTCAGCCGATCACGCCCATAGAAGTCTAGATGATAACATTTATAAATATGACCGCATTACAAACTTCAAAACACTTAAATAAAATGGAGATAAAATTCAATTTGATTCATTGATGTCACTACATTTAATACATTCCAGTGATGAGTTACAAGTTGGGAAATTTTTAAAAAGTAAAAAATGGGATCAGATCCTAAAATACTGATAAGACAAGGGTGACAAGGTTGCAATGAACCATATTTGTTTCTAACCCCAAATAAAAGACCAACACAATTTCCCAGAGCCAGGCAAATATTCTGATTTCCCAGCCTTTGCAATCCATCAAAAGCCTCTTAATGGGAGTTTTTATTGAAGAAGCAAAAAAGACACAGAAATTGCTTCCTAGGATATGCATACATGGTGCAAAATACAATAAAGTGCAAGGTGGTTTGAGTGGCAGTGTTATGGCACAATCATCTAGGCCAGGGGTCTCCAGCCTTTTCTGCAATCAGAGCTACTTATGCTCAATGAAAATCTCCCCATGCTACTATTAATAGCATTGTAATAGTGACTGCATCAGTCAAGATTACATTAGTGACCACCGGACCAAAGATCACCAGCAGTAATCACCTCAGTGCGTCAGGGAAGGTTAGTGGTTCTAATGTTGAAAAGGATTTGTCAATTTAAAATGCCTCTACATGGGTAATGCATAACATCCATAGCTGAAATGCCATTGATGCCTATGAAATAATATGAGCCAGGAGCCCCCAAATACCTCAAAATTCATAATTCAAATATCAGCTTTAAATATATTTTGCAAATTCAACCATTTCTGTTCAAACATCAGCATACGATCTGTAAATACACATTTTCATTTTGTATACATGCTTTTCAATTTTAGTATATATATATATATATATATATATATATGATTTCTTCCAATCAAAAGCCTATAATTTAATATGTTGGGCTGCACACAGGAGAGCTACCTAGAGGTAGATGGAAAGCTACCAGTAGCTCACGAGCTACTCGTTGGAGAAGCTTGATCTAGGCAGTGGTTCTCCCTAGACAATGTTCAGAACAAAGGCAACAAAGTGCAATAAGCTTATTAAGTAAAACCTGAGGTTCCAGTTTGAAAACTGGGAAAGATAAGGCTCACACCAATGTGTCAAATTGATTGGATTGTAATAGTAGCTTACGGACAAAGGCCTGGCGGACTTTGCCTTGCCTGTCCCAAAAAGCCTCTTTTACTCTGGAAATAGCCCTGGAGTCAATAGGTGTCCGATTTCCAGTGTAATCTTCCTCCTTTATTTATCTTTATTTATCTAGCTCAGGGTATTTTCCGAGCACTGTCAAGGAAAGGCAGCCTTTCAATACCTCCTTTGAGTGGATGAAGCCTCTCATCACCTTGACATATTTCTCCATGGCCAGTTGCAGATTAAGGCACTGCTCCACAGGCCCCGCTTGTCATGTCCATGTCCAGAGTGGAGTGATATCCACGCAGAACTGCATGGCGCCACCACTCAGCGCGCAGTGGTACTGCTTGACATTCTCTGAGTCCAGTCTAACACTGGCGGGCATATCAAAAGCTGATGTATCTGCTGTTAGAGACTCTACCACAAAGAGCATTTCCGAAGGGAGGTTACTTGTTTATTTATACAGAACTTCAACTTACATGTTTAAGAGAATTCATGATACCATCCCCAACCCCTTCCTGTCCTAGAATAGATTTGAAATGTACTCTTGACCACAGCAGGAGTAAAGCTTTTCCTAAGGCAGGTATTATTCCACCCCTCCCCTTCCCAAGAACAACATGGTGGAGCAGGTCAACTAGTTTCTTCATTGGGAAAATTAGTTTACCTTTGGAGGAAAATAAATATAAGTGTGTTAGGAATATGCGTTAAACATTTGTGAATGCCTGAAAACCATTATTGTTCTTTCGTGGAATATCATAGACTTACACGTACACTTTTCCGACTCTCTTTTAGAATGGGGCCCATAATTTATATTTTTATTAGTGGAATATTGAGATGCATCAAACATGTTGTCTTAAGGAACTGGTATTTGTTGTCATGGTTAAACATTGCTCTGTAGTTAACCAAAGCTGGCCGTGACCTTGCTGCTTTTTGTTTTAAAGTTACAAATATTGTTTGGGTACAATTTATCTTGAATACGAACAAGTTGCACAATAGATTATCAAAAATGTCTGCAACCTCTGTCAAGTTTTTGCCACGTAGTAAACATGTGTTTTGTGTACATTGCTTTCAAAATAAAATCACCAATGTTGCTTCTATTCTGATACAGTTATTTGCTTGCACACAACAAAGGGAATTGTTGGGAACATTTCAGGCAACCACAAATAATGAAACTTTGGGAACCTGCGTATGCTTTTTTAAATATTAGAACCAATAATGCAAGCTCGGTTTACAGCTTACTTTATTTCTTAACAGCGTTAACCCTAAGTGTAAAGGCTCTGCATTAATTAACCACATATACACATTTGAAAATCATATACACAGCTCGGTATGTTGCCTTAGCAGCAAAAAGTCCTCTTTGTCACATCCGTACAGTGACACTGTTATCTAGCAGCCAGTGGGTTTGTGCTGCAGCAAGAGGTCTGTGCTGAACGGGGTTGAGCTTACAGGTCTGGGGAACAAAATAAACCTGGAAACTTCTTGTCCTTGTCACCAAATAAAATAATAAGTCCTAGGCATCGAGCAATATGAATTCCCCAACCCTATGTTGTTTTTTTACTGCTCCTCGTGCTGACATCACTTCCCATGCTTGAACGTTTAGCTTTTTGTGGGTCCTACTGATCCCCACACCCTTCGCTTGTATTTTTCCTTCCCTTGCTTCCAAACCTGCCACTGGCCTGCTCACATGTATTTGTTCTATCCCTTTCCTTTTGGGCCTCCAATGAGTCTCTCTCAGGCTTCTCCTTTGCTGAAAAATTCTCTTTCATTCTCCCCCTGGTCCTCTGATGTTTTATTTATTTATACAGATACTAAAAGGAGGCTGGGAAACCTTAAGTAACACATGTCATGGATATATTTACAGTGGTGTACTGCATCGCCTGCACTTGTTTACCCTATGATCGGTACAGAGCTGCTGCAGTACATACAGTGTCCCACACGGCCATCTTCTCAATGTACCCAGTAACAAGTGTGAAAAGCTCATCCAGTACTTTATTTTCATGCTGGGATTTTTAGTACGCTTTTACCTATTATTATACCAGGACTACAAGTCATGGAAGTAAAAAAAAAATCCTGGGCTGGATTAGCTAGTCATGCATGGAACTCATAAGAGCTCTGCCTATGGTAGGTCATTTCTTTCCTTTAAAAATGGCAATAAGGAGACAGGCGACTATCTGAAGTAAATTTGTCCTAAAGCAGCAGGAGAGCAGTCCGAAGCCTTTAAAGCAGGCTGGTGGAGTTAAGTGGGGTTAATGCTCTGGAAGCCTGTGTGGGACCTGTTCCTTTTTCCATATCTTCCTTCCTGCAGGATGGTCCACTCTGCTAACAGCACTCAGTTGAACAATACAACAAACTCACAAGCATTGTGAAGAGACTGCACCAGCACACACACATCACCGCCTTGAACAGGTTTAGGAGCCCATCTTGTTTGAGAGTGCACCTAAACTGGAAACCAAGCTGCAAGACTGCTCTTACTGCACCCGTGCTGCGGCCTTCTAACTGGTTTTGGCACCGTCTCTGTAAAGTTATGCTGTAATCTGTGAAAGTGGTTATAAATTGACAGCTGTACAGTTTGATTTTTGACTGGTAGAGGAATAAGGCAACATAAAGTTAAACAGCACCTAGCTAACAACATCTCGAGTGATTAAAAGCTCTGCAAATGCATTGACATGGTTGGTTGCTAACTTTGTTTTCTACAAAGTGACATGCAGGATGATGTAATGAATTTACCTCTCAATGGTGAAGTAATGTTGTCACCTTCGATGTATATCTTGAAGAAATGCAAGTCTGGAGTCATTACAGAACAATCTGTAGGTGTGTTTCCTACATTATGCAGAGTTCTTACCAACCTCTACAAACCATCAAACCTCATAATGCAATAGACCCTTCTGTTGGCAACACATCTGCCTTCTGCAAAAAACCTGAAATGTCTCTCGAAACCTAAACTTGCAGCTTGACTTCGTCTTGCAGCTGCAAGAGGTTTTGAAATATACATTTCTAGTAAGATTGGAGGGGTGAGTAAGGAGTGTCACCCTTTTCTGACGAGATCAATTTTTTATTTAAGTAATAGAGAACCTTACCTCTGTTCTTCACCTCTTACATGGTTTCGAAATTCATTGCCCGAGCTTCTAAAAGAAACACATTTTTTTTTATAGTTATCGTAGCTCTTAAGAGAGATTGAAAAGTGCCACTGTCCCCAATGTGGGCTTTTAGGCTATTTCAAGATGGTTCCAAATTGAACAAATTTCTTTTGATAGCATTCACCCACTTGTTGACTCTTTAAAAAATCCTAAAAACATTCAATATCGAGGACTAGATGACCCCTCTAGATCCCCAAGATGCGCTTTCACAATCCAGTCAATTTATTCAAAGAGGAGAATTGTCAGTAAATAGGATTTATCATCAGAGACGAGCAGTGGCAACACAACAGATGCCTACCTGTTCACTTGATCTCTGCTCCTATGGTGCTGACAAAGCTGATGACTGTTTTACCACCCATCTTCACCCATTCATATGTCATCTGTTACTTAGTACAACATCAGTATGCCCTGCTCCAAATTATTTTCTGGAGAGTCTTGCCCTCCACATAGTTTGCAGTATTCTGCACAAACTAGAGTTTTTTTCACTTGAACGTTCCTGGAAAAAAACTTAAATTCATATATAGTATACTTATCTTTTATAATCTGAGAATTTTCTCCTCTGGAGAGGAAACTAATTGAGTCAAAAAAACTTGCTTTCCTCCACCCATCCAATAACATCAGCTTTGTGGCTCTTCAGAGACGTAGCCCGCATTGCCTTGTGCATTCATGCAACCCTTTTGGGATTTTTGTGGCCTCTTTAACAGCTTCTTGCAGCCTCAGTCAGAGGACTGTGAATCCCAGCATTATGCTGGAGTATCTCCAGTGCTAAATTTCACTCTTAGGTGTACAAGAGTGAAATTTCCCAAGAGGTTGTCATTTTAAAGAAAGAACACAAGTTCATCCCGGCTGTCTGTGCATACCATTAAACACAGACTCATATTTTTTTATTGTGGGCTCTTTATCAAGACCTTTTTTCTGTGCCTCAGATTCTGTCAGTCTTTCCCGGGGTGTAGTTGTTGAGGTTCCCATGGTCAAAGCTACTGTTATGCTTTACGCGAACGATAGGTGGAAAATATGGTTTTATTTCCTTAATAATCTGACAGTACAACCTTTGAACTGGGTTCTTGAATTTGGCTGGTAACATAGGGTAAGTAAACTGTACCCAGATGTTATATCACAGTATTAAAATTTGTGTGTGTAGGCCACTTGTTCAGGTGTGGGACGACCATCAGGTGGTCTAATAGTATGAGTGAAACTTTGGAGGGAAATGCCTCCCTTGGCATGGTTACCCCCTAACCTTTTGCCTTTTGTTGATGCCAGTTATGATTGAAAGCGTGCTGGGACACTGCTAACCAGGCCCCAGCACCAGTGTTCTTCCCCTAAACTGTACCTTCTGATGGATACAAACTACCTGTGGATTCCTCACCTTATGAATTCGTCCTTGCGCCAGCATCCGACGGAAAGTCTTCTTCCCAGCTCTCCACGTCGACGAGGACGTCACAATTGCACGGCTCCACGTGACTCCGTCTGACGTCACCGTGCCAATAAGAGGTCCTCGCCGGCGTGCTGACGTGAGTTTCCTTTTTTCCGTGCCTTCGACGCTAACGTTTTTTTCCTGGCTAGCTTCAGTTGGTGTATCTACTGTAGCTCTTGTGGTTACAATGTCTCCCCCGAGAAAATCTGGGTTTAAGCCATGCAGAGAGTGCCGTGGTCGGATGGCGGTCACAGACCTGCATGAAGATTGCTTTTGGTGCCTTAGCTCTGAGCATGACGTCGAGGAGTGTGCGTCGTGCCAGAGCATGAACCCTAAGGCATTGAAGGAGAGGGAGGCCAAGCTCTTTTTGGCAAAAGCTAAAGGGGGTCATAGAGGCCATAAAAGATCCTCTTCCCACGCTTCTTCGAAGAAGCATAAGAAGCGGCGCCATCACGACTCTCGGCGCCGTTTGGCTCGGAGTCGTTTGAGGTCAAGATCCCCATCTCGTCGGTGCCATGATAAGTGGAAAGTGAGCCCGACGGTGACTCCGGAGCCCCAGAGTCCGGAGGCTTCTCCGGCGCCGTCCGTCTATGAGGTGGCTCTTCATAGTCCTCGATTCTGTCCTGCTCCACAGGAGTCAGATGGACAGCAACAGGAGCAAGACCAGCGGTATTCTGCCTTCCCGGCTCCGGGATCAGATCCGGCGGCATTTTTAAATGCCATGTATGCGGTCTTTCAGACAATGGCCCCTGGTGGTGGTGCACCGGCTGGTCCCATGGGGCCATTGGCATTTGGTTTGGGCTCCCCGGCTCCGTACAAGACGGCGCCGTTTATGCAGTTTTGCCTGGCTGAAGGTACCGCACTGACGCCGATGATTTCACCTCGGGGTGCTTTGCCTATGACATCTCCTTGCCAGCCGGCTCTGGTGGATGCGCCGTTGGAGTCCGTGCCGACGCCTGGTCCGAGTGATGGGTCTTGAGTCGACCTTCCTCTCCAGTGGCTTTTCAGAATTTGTAGGTGGTGTCTTCGGCGTCAGCGAATTCAATGTCGACGCCGAGGTTGGAGTCGCGTTTGAGATCACGCAGGAAGGCCTTGCGTCCCCTGGAAAAGGAGGAATACCAGAGACAGCTGGAGGAAGGTGAACTTGTCGAGCCCTTGGGAGAGTATGAGGGCTTGGGGTCGGCCAGTGGGCTGGATACTTCCCCGGAATGGGACTTATCTTCGCCAGGGGAGTTCACAGAAGAGGCGGTGACATTTCAATCTGTGATTAAAAAGGCTGCAGACTTTTTGGAACTGCCTTTGTCTGCAGCGGAGATAAAGACCTACTTGTTAACTGAAGTGCTGCATCCCTATACGACTTCTGCTGACCCTTTGCTGCCTTCAATGAGGCGTTAACGGAATCCATCTTAGACCTGTGGAGAAAGCCAGTTTTATCTCCAGCAGTTAATAGAGCTGTGACTAGGAGGCATATAGGAGCGCCTGGTGATCCAGGGTTTTTGTCACGCCATCCAACCCCGGAGAGTCTGGTAGTTCAGGCCTCTTGCTCCACAAAGTCTGCTCCTGGGTCTTTCCCTGTGAACCCATCTGACAGGGGATCCAAGCGGATGGAGCAATCTGCAAAAAATACCTTTTCATCTTGCAGCATGGCTCTCAAGGCTGAAAACACTACCTGTGTGCTGGGCAGGTATGTCTACGCCCTCAAGGATTCGGCAAAGGCTGTGGTTGTAGATCTGCCTCAGGAGGTTCAAAGACCATTTGGGGCGCTCCTTTCTGATGCACAGGATATGGCAAAGCAGATTATTCAGTCTGGCTTGGTGGCCAGGACAATGGGAACATCTATTGCTACCAGAAGGCACGCTTGGCTAATGTCTTTGGGTTTCTCAGCTGATGTGCAGACCACATTATTAGACTTGCCCTTTGATGGGGAAAGGCTGTTTGGCGAGAAAGCAGATTCTGCCCTGTAACGTTTTAGGGACAGCCGGGCCACGGCGAAGTCCTTAGGGTTGCAAGCCACTTCTGCTACCCCTTTTAGATCCTTTCGCAGGTTTAGGGGGTTCAGTCGTGGGGCAGCCTTTCGAAGGCCCCAGTCTTCAGTCCAGCAGCCTGCCAATCCTCCATATCGATCCTTTAGAGGGAGGGGGAGGGCTACAGCTCAAGGGGCCACCTAGCAGAACCCTTCGTCAACCTCTTCCTCTGGTGGACAACAGCAAGGGAAGCAGTCCTAGTTTTCCCCACTTTATCGACCATACCTCTCCTGTAGGGGATAGGCTACATCTTTTTCTTCACGCGTGGGAGTCGATTACATCGGACTCGTGGGCACTGAATATTGTGAGAAAGGGATATGCTCTCCCTTTTCAGGAGTTTCCTCCTCCCATCCCTCCCCGTCCCTCGTTTTGTTCAGAAGACCATCTCCTGTAGTTACAGCAGGAGGTTCAGACCCTATTGTCAAAAGATGCGGTAGAGTTGGTTCCAGGCAGGGCTGTTATTCAAGATATTTCCTGATCCCCAAGAAGGACGGTCGTTTGAGACCAATCCTGGACCTGAGGATTTTGAATTGGTTCCTCAAGCAGGAGAAATTCAAAATGCTGACTATAGCGCAGGTACTTCTGGCGTTGGCGAAGAGGATTGGATGGTGTCTGTCGACTTGCAGGATACGTACTTTCATATCCCTATACTCAAGTCGCACAGGAAGTATCTCCGGTTTGTGGTGGGATCACAACACTACCAGTTTGCGGTCCTTCCTATTGGTCTTACTTCCGCACCTCGAGTCTTCACGAAGGTGATGGCGGTGGTTGCAGCAAGTCTCAGGAGGAACGGAATAGCGGTATTCCCTTACCTGGATGATTGGTTGATCAAAGCCAAGTCTCCAGAGCTTGTGCTGCATCACCTGCAGATGACAACCCAGTTGTTGTTCGATCTGGGCTTTTTGGTAAACGTGCCCAAATCTCACCTGGAGCCCTCTCAACGTCTCCTGTTCATAGGGGCAGTACTGGACACAACATTGAATCGAGCCTATCCTCCGCCTCAGCGGATTCAGGACATTCAGGCATTGATTCTAACGTTTTGAAATGGAGCGGTTGTTTTGGTCCTCAAGGTCTTACTCCTGCTCGGTCTGTTTGCTTCTTGCATTCTGTTGGTCACTCATGCACCCTTGCATATGAGGGCTCTTCTGTGGTGCCTCCGCTGACAGTGGTCTCAACACAGAGGAGATCTTGAGGAATCAGTAAAGATCTCCAGGGACGCTGCAGCGGATCTCCAATGGTGGGCTGTGGACGGCAATCTTTCTTTAGGAAGGCTGTTTTCGCTAACACCACCGGTGACAACGGTTATAACGGATGCTTCCACTCTAGGGTAGGGAGCTCATCTGGGGGACCTGGAGATCAAAGGTCATTGGTCTCCAGCGGAACAGATGTTTCACATCAATCTGTTAGAATTGCGGGTGATACGTCTGGCTCTCAAGGCCTTCCTCCCTTCCCTTCGCGGTCGGTTGGTTCAAGTCCTGACGGACAACACTACCGTGATGTGGTACATCAAGAAGCAGGGAGAAGTAGGGTCGTACCTTCTCTGCAGAGAGGCTCTGCGGCTCTGGTCCAGGGCTCAGGACCTTCAGATTTGCTTGATAGCAAATCATTTGGGCGGAGTTTTGAATGTACATGCGGACAGTCTCAGTCGGCACTTCTCTGCCGATCACGAGTGGCATCTCCATCCAGACCTGCTCCTTTACATCTTTCAGATGTGGGGATCTCCTCAGGTAGATCTGTTTGCCACTCGGGAGAACGCGCACTGCCCGACATTCTGCAGCCTCCAGTATCCGGTGCAAGGAGCGTTGGGGGACGCGTTTCAGATGTCCTGGTACGGTCAGTTGTTTTATGCGTTTCCCCCCATACCCTTGATTAATCGGGTTCTGAGGAAGATTCACCAAGACCAGGCCCAAGTCATCTTAATAGCTCTGGATTGGCCAAGAAGGGTGTGGTGCACGAACCTTCTCCAACTCTCACTGTGCCCACCGCTCCGTCTCCCTCATTGGGCAGACCTCCTCTCGCAGTCTCAGGGGCAGGTTCTACACCCTCACCTCCAGAGCCTGAACCTTTATGCCTAGAGATTGAACGGGGCAACCTGAGTTCCTTTTCTCTCCCACCGGATGTAGTCGATGTTATTTTAGCAGCCAGGAGACACTCCACTAAGACCATTTATGCCGGTAGGTGGTCAAAATTTGTGGTTTGGTGTGGAGAGAGACAGATTGATCCCTTAAAGGCCCACCTTTCTGATATTTTATTATTCGCTTTAGAACTAACAAAGAATGGTTGTACAGTGGCTACAGTTAAGGGTTTATTTGGCTGCCCTATCAGCTTTTCTTTGCCTCCCGGATCAGCCCTCTCTGTTTAAGTCACCTATTGTAATTAGGTTTCTAAAGGTTTTGCTTAATATGTTTCCACCCACGCCTTTTCATATGCCTCAGTGGGACCTAAATCTAATTTTAACTTACTTGATGGGTTCGCTGTTCGTTAAGATTTTTAGTTCTTAAGACTGTTTTTCTAATTGCAATAACCTCGGCTAGGCGGGTAGGAGAGCTTCAAGCTCTTTCTGTGAAACCCCCCTTTACCTTGTGTTTCCCTGATAAAGTGGTACTGAAAACCAGGGTGGCTTTCGTGCCAAAAGTTGTCACTCCTTTTCATATGGGGCAAACGAATACCCTTCCATCTTTCTACCCTCCTCCTCCCCCCTCAATGGAGGAAGAGAGACTCCATTGATTGGACCCCAGACGGGCTCTTAGTTTTTACGTTGAGAGGATGAAAGACTTTCGCCTGGAAGATCAGCTGTTCGTGGGATATGTGGGACAGCGAAAGGGCAGAGCAGTCCATAAAAGAACTATCTCCAGGTGGGTCATTCTTTGTATCAAGGTTTGCTACTCGTTGGCAAAGAAAGTTCCCCCAGCGGGTATCAGAGCCCATTCCAACAGGGCTAAGTCAACCACTTCAGCCCTGGCAAGAGGTGTTCTAGTGGTGGACATTTGTAAAGTGGCAACTTGGGCGTCCCTCCATACCTTCGCAAAACATTACTGTTTGGATTCGGAGGTTAGGAGGGACGGCCATTTTGCACATTCTGTATTACAGGATTTCTTAGTGTAATCGGGCAGGCACCCTCCTCCGAGTGTGGTACTGCTTTGGGACTCTATTCATAAGGTGAGGAATCCACAGGTAGTTTTTATCCATCAGAAGAACAAGTTACTTATCTTCGGTAACGCTTTTTCTGGTGGATACAATAGCTACCAGTGGATTCCTCACAGTCCCACCCGTCTCCCCGTTGCCTACCTGATTGCACTAGGATATGTGGAATTTGTATATATTAATTTTATATATATATATATATATATATATATAAATCACCAAAAAGTATTCACTGCACTCCATGAAGTTTCAATAGTGCATATTTATTCCCAAAATAACAACCACCAACGCGTTTCAACTCCCTAAGGAGTCTTGTTCATAGTGAACAAGACTCCTTAGGGAGTTGAAACGCGTTGGTGGTTGTTATTTTGGGAATAAATATGCACTATTGAAATTTTATGGAGTGCAGTGAATACTTTTTGGTGATGTATATTTCTCGGGACTGGTCCTCTCAGTCACTGGCACCGGCAACAGAGTGCACCGCTCAGCAGCGCTTAGACCATTTTTGGTTGAATATATATATATATATATATATATATATATATATATATATATATATATATATATATATATTTTTTTTTTTGTTTGATGTTTTTCTTGTATTTGTTAATGATGCGTTTGATTATGTTGCATCATGAAGGTTTTTTGTATGTATACATCTATTGGTGTTATTGTGGGTCGGTTCTCACCTGTTCACCTCAAAGGCATGTAAAAATGGGTGAAACTGACGTCAGCACGCCGGCAAGGACCTCTTATTGGCACAGTGACGTCAGATGGAGTCACGTGGAGCCGTGCAATTGTGACGTCCTAGTCGACGTGGAGAGCTGGGAAGTAGCTATTGTATCCACCAGAAAAAGCGTTACCGAAGGTAAGTAATTTGTTCTTTGTTCCCACAATTGGCACAGCCCTGCACACAGATAAGCCCTTTGTAACTAGTACCCCTGGTACCAAGGGCCCTGTTGCCAGGGAAGGTCTCTAAGGGCTGCAGCATGTATTATGCCACCCTGGGGACCCCTCACTCTGCACATGCACACTACCTCACAGCTTGTGTGTGCTGTTGGGGAGAAAATGACTAAGTCGACAAGGCACTTCTTTCAGGGTGCCATGCCCTCACCCCACTGCCTGTAGCATAGGTAAGTCACCCCTCTGGCATGCCTTACAGCCCCAAGGCAAGGTGCACTATACCACAGGTGAGGGGATAGTTGCATGAGCACTAGGCCCCTACAGTGTCTAAGCCAAACCTTAGACATTGTAAGTGCAGGGTAGCCATAAAGAGTACATGGTCTGGGAGTCTGTCAATTACGAACTCCACAGTTCCATAATGGCTACACTGAAATCTGGGAAATTTGGTATCAAACTTCACAGCACAATAAATGCACACGGATGCCAGTGTGGCATTTATTGCAAAATGCACACAGAGGGCATCTTAGAGATGCCCCCTTCATGCAAGTCCGACTCCTAGTGTTAGGCCTACCAGTGCCTGCCACAACCAGACGAGTTTCTGGACACATGGGGTGAGTGCCTTTGCCACTCTGTGGCCAGGAACAAAGCTTGCACTGGGCGGAGGTGCTTATCACCTCCCCCTGCAGGAACTGTAACACCTGGCGGTGAGCCTCAAAGGCTCATGCCATTTGTTCCAACGCCCCGGGGGATCCTAGCTAGTGGAGATTCCCGCCCCTCCGTACACAGTCCCCACTTTTGGCAGCAAGTTTGGAAAAGATAATGAGAAAAACAAGGAGTCACCACCCACCAGTCAGGACAGCCCCTAAGGTGACCTGAGCTGAGGTGACCCGTGCCTTAGGAAATCCTCCATCTTGTTTTGGAGGATTCCCCCCAATAGGATTAGGGATGTGCCCCCCTTCCCATGGCCAATAGATACCAGTGGGTCTCATAGGAATTTTAGAAATTCCTCAGGGGGTTTTAGAACTAGTAGGCTGGACCCTCGCTATATATCGTCCGAACATGCAGGTATAGTAACAACATACAGTGTAGGGAAACTATGCCAGAAATAGTTGAAGAGTTCCTCACTAGATGCGGTTAGAGGACACCTCAGTATCCTGTCTAATAACACTGACTTGCGGGATTTCCTGTTAGGCCCCAGAAAACAACGCAGAAAGCACTTCTTATATGAAGTATATAATGAAATCTGGAAGCTGCTGCCCGGTTAAGGCAAATAGACCAGGAAAATTTACAGAAGGCATTAACTGTTGTGGACAATGGGATTAACATCCTGTCTGACCGGATATACACCCTAAATAACATTGTCTCTTCTGCAATAGACATTATTATACAAACAGATATGTCTTCATTACACCATGGGCAGAGTCAACTAAGGTCCGTTATGCAGTTGGGTTGGACACTTCAGATACTGAAGGTCGCGTTCCCTTGCAACATGTCAGCGCAAGGGAAATCATTTCTACTTTTAATTTAATGCGACAACAACTAATGCATAAGAAAGAAGCGACTTATGTCATGCTAAACATCAAAAAGTTAGAAAAGTAGCCTTTCACTGTGGCTGAAATACCATCTGCTGAATGGTTAGTATACGGGGTCATTAATCTGCCTATTTCCACACTTCAATTCACCTCCTGTTTAAAACATATTCCGGTAGGCAGATATGATAGGCTGGGAGATAGTTACATCCATGAGGTGTGGGAACTGCCCTTCTCGTACAAATGTCTCAGTGGCATGAAAAAAGTATTTCTTGGCGGTAGTAAATGCGAGTGTTCTGTCAGCCATTCACTGGTTTGTAAGCAGCTGTCTTTGCATAGGTCGTGTAACGCGTCTGCAGCGAACTTGGCTTGTTATCTGAAGGGAATTCCAGTCACCCTGTTTAGACTTACGTTCCAGGTGCTTTCAAACGGCAGCTATGTCCTCCTTAATGGCGAAGACTGTTGTGGGATGCGAGCCGGAATAGTTTATATTGTTTTGGTCCCTAAGATTGTTACATACTGTGGGAACGTACTCTTTCCTCCCACTAAAATAAGAGGTAGCAGACATTTGGCCTCATTTTGCTACTTCTAATGTGAATTTTGACAAGTTGAGCAGACTCAAGGCTTTATTGTTTAAAAAACATGTGGCTCTCACATCTGCACGTGCAACCTACGCACTTCAGGTGGCAAGAACGTCAGCTGTGACACCATCCCTTTTACGTACCAACTTTCCAAGATACTTTGGTGATATCGTGGGACGAATATTTAATGTGTCCAGTATTGCTGGAATCGCAAACTTCTTTAAGGCTATCGGTTCTGGTTTCGTTCACACCTTCTCCTCCATACTCTGTTTAATACCATCAGCCATCCACTCAATATTCTCCAGTATTTTGGGGGGATTTCCAATAACTTTGGCTATAATTGTTGGCGGTTTGCTGTTGTTATTTCTTTTATGCGCAATGGCTGTCCCGCCGCAAAAAGAAGGAATGAAAGCGCTCCCATCAGCTCAGCTGTGTCATGAACGCATGATGCAGTATTTTAGAGCAACACTCCTGGAGCAATTGGAGTGTGACTGGTCTCTGCCATTCAGACCAGTCTTGCATTGTGTGCAGCCCGTGTTTCGGTGCCTCTGGTGCTCTTTCAAACATGCACTAGAAGTTTGTCTTTCTACGCAACACTTGCTTTCATTGGACGCTGATCTGTTGATGTTCTTTCTGAGGGCTCATTATCAGTCATGCGCATTGAGGGTGCGTTTGCTTCGGGAAGTTACTTATGAGTTGTCCTTCCTGGAGGATGTGGCTCTTAACTCAACATTGGGCACACCAAGGAATGCTGCTGCCTTGGCTGAGGTTCAGGCTATGGAACACGACTGCTCCTTGGTCCGACAAGAAAGTGCCGGACACCCACATCTCTATTCTCTCATGCACAGGCACCACCACCCATGCCACCTGGACGGAGACGACAAAGAGTGCCAGTCCTCCACCTGAAGATGAAGACCCCACCCAGCCATGATTCCATGAGGAGGACCACTAATCACGACAGTACTTGATAAAGGGTAGAGGGAATGGAGCCATGGATTAGTCCCCCGGCCAGGCTATGAAGGCGTGGTGGATGCAAAATGGCAGCCCCATGTCCTACAGGTAGTGTAGTGTGGAAGTGACTTAATTCCACTGGCGTAAGTCGTCATGGCGGTAGGTGATGTTCACCGCCGTGTGCCTGATCATTGGATAACATGGTTGTCAATGGGAAAGCAGGGCCAATCATGATCACCTGCCGGCAGTGAGGATGCACACCGCCGCGGTATCTACTGCCATTTTGCCATGCCCTTGGCACTTGACTCCTGCACCTCGAGTAGGGAAGAACTCCACTGCGTGTGTCCTGACTCTGGTCCCTGAGATGCACGTGCAACAGGGGAACAGGCCTTCGTCACGGAGGAGCTGGAGAAGCTGGTGGACGAGGCCCTACCCCTGTATGCAAAGCTGTATGGGTGACCAGAGGAGCAGGTGAGTTGCTATTTTCCTCCTTAAATGAGTGTGAATGTGGCGGATGCCTCTAGGTGTTTTTGTTGGCTGTGTGAATGCTCACCCGTAGTGTGTCTGGCATTTTTTGGCTTGGCTGTTGTCTATATGTATGTCTCCATGGGCTATGTCAGGTTAAACGGGCATGGCATTTGTGTATGGGGCACTCACACTGACATCTGTTTCTTTACTCTGTGTGTCCCATGCAGGTCAGCACCCATCAGAAGAGGAGACTGTGGCAAGCCATCGCCAAGGAAGTGCGGACCCTGGGGGTCTACAACTGGCAGAGCACCCACTACAGGAAGCGGTCGGAGGACCTGAGGTGCTGGGCCAAGAAGACAGGAGAAGCCCAGCTGGGGAAGGCCTCCAAACGAGGGAGGGGTACCCATCGGACCATGACCCTCCTAATGGCCCGCGTTCTGGCGGTGGCCTATCCAGATTTGGATGGGTGCTTGAGGGCAGCACAGCAGCCACAAGGAGGTGAGTACCAACATTGTTGTGATGCTACTGTGATGAGTGTAGTTAGGTGTTAAGGGCGCATGTATAGTAGTGCCAGGCACATAGACAGGTGTGTCCCTGCAATCCTGCCCCCCTATACGTCTGTGGGATAGAGCCTTAGGTAGTTATGGCAAGGTCTGTAGGCCTGTGAGGGGTCCTCAGTCTGGGCCATTGTTTTCAATGTAGCCTCATTAACTTGCAGATGTGTTGTCTTGGCATCGTCTCTCATTGTTTCACATTGCAAAGTGTATCAGAGTAGAGGACCAGGATGGGGATGTAGTGCACTGTGGGATCATGCCTAACAGTCAGGGGTACATTCATTTCATATGTTGTGTCTGCTGAGGGTTAGTGCCTGAGATGGGTGTGAGTGTATGTGTCCCAACATACATTTCTCCTGGAATTGACATACTTCTTTCTTGTTTTGTTCCACCCCCATGCTCTTGTGTACTTTAGCATCATCTGGTGAGGGAGCTGAGGCACCGGCGAGTGGGGATGCTGCAGCCCAAGAGACTCATGAGGCAGAGTCCAGCGACGTCAAGGGGACCAGTGTGTTGGAGGATGAGGGGAGTACCACGGGGGAGGCAACTACCACTGGAGGTATTGACCCCGACACCTCCTCCGATGACAGCTCCCTGGTGGTGGCAGACCCTACTGGGCACACCTATTCTTTGTCATCTTCTGCCACCCCCATACCATCACCGCATTTACAGTAGCTCCCCACCGAGTTGCCCGTGCCCGCTCACCCAGGAGGGTGGGCGTCTCATTTGCCCTGGGCACCTCATCTCCTGCCACAGTCAGCCCTGCTGTCATCACGGAGGAGACTATTGACCTCCCGCGAACCATCTCTGTAGAGCAGACAACCATTGTGAATGCCATCCAGAGGCAAGCATCCCAGATGCAGCAATGCAATGCATAACCGGAAGGCATTCACGGTGCCATGTCTGGCCTACAGAGATATTTTCAGGCTCTGGCCCCCTCTTTGATGGCAGCCAGTGACCCTGGTCTTCCCCCTCCCCCCACCACCACCACCTATGCCCCTTCCAGCATCCCACTCCCTTCACCCATCCCAAGCACACATACAGACAGCCATGCACTCAGATCAGCACACAAGAAGCCCACAGAGAAACACAAGCACCACACGTCCCACCACATGCTGGCACACACCCAACATATCAAAGCAGACACACCAACATCCACCACCCCCGATGTGCCGCCCTCCCCCTCCTCCCTGTCTGTCACCTCACCATACACACCCACATGCACTGCACCCTCCGTCACTGCTGCACCACAACAACTGACATCCAGTCATGCACCCCAGATACCACACCTGCACTCACCACGACTAAATTCACAAACACTTGCAACACACTCACCAGTCCTGCAGACTCCCACACAACATCTATATACACTGGCAGCCTGTCTTCTCCCACTATGTCCACCCCCCCCCCCCCCCAAAACACGCAAATGCTCACACTCATCCCCTCCACATACATCCACCATACATAAACATACTGAACAGGCACCTGCATCCACGCCCAGCACACCAACACCTCGTATCACCACTCCCTCTACCTCCACTCTCAAACCTGTCTCCAAAACCACTCCAACTTCACCTAAAAAGCTTTTCCTCTCCAGTGTTGACCTGTTTGAACCCACTGGCACACCCCGTCTTGTCCATAAATGTTCCCTTGCCCTCACCAAGTCCACTCCTTCTTCTTCAAAGTCCTCCCCAGTCCGGCCTTCCCATTCCCGTGCCCATTGCCCTGGGAGGAAGAAGGCCCGTGTTGACCCTGGTCCCTCTGCCACCCCCCAGTCCAGGCCGACTCCTCCTTCTTACAAGGGCAAGCCCAAACCCTCTCCACCTCCTAAACCTAAGCCCAAGACCCCCCCTTCCAAGACTGAGTCCCCACCCCCACCACCTCCTGTCCCTGATCCCTGAGGTGCCTGGCTGCCCCATTGATGCCCCATTCTCAGTGGAGGATTTTTCCATTGTAGGAGTCAAGTATGATCTATATTTGCCTTTCCGGGACTTGCATTTGGAGTGGCTTATGGCCTTGTTTGGACAATATTATTGTTCCTAAATAATAAATATTAGTGACCATCAGACCTGTTGGTGCAATATTGTCCCTTTGTGCAGTGTTTCACTGTGGGGTAGTGGTGTACACAGGTGAGTGCACTGGTTCAGATATAAGTTTGCATGTGTCTGGTAAGTACATTTTGGTAGGGTATGTATGGCTTTGGGCGGTGGGAGGGGGTGGGAGTGCATTTCCGTGTGGGTCGGGTGTGTAAATGTGCCCTTTCCTCCCATGTGTACTAGGCTGCGGTACTTACCGTCGTCGGCCACGGTCCTGAAGAAATATGGCCAGGAGAAGCACTGGCATTTTTTCCAAATCTCACTCCATGTCGGCGTGTTCTGTGGGCCTCCGGTGAGTGTTTCCCTTTATAGGGGTTGTTTCCACCAGGCTTTGCGTGGAGGTAGTTCCCGCCCCGGAACTGATGGCGGTGTGGTGGTTCATAATATGGTTTTCGTGTAGGGCCTTTTCGCCTGCCTGAAGATGGCCTCCACTGTTGTCGGCAGTGCTCCCAAAATGGCGGTGAGTGGATAGGACGCTGGCTGTTTCTCATGTGCTTCATAATGTGGTGGTCTGGACCACCAGCCTTTTGCCGGTAGTTACAGCCACCACCGGCGGTGCAGTGTTTACCTCCATGTTCATAATGACCACCATGTTCTTTGCACGCTTTACATAAGTATATTCACACGAAGTTACAGCCTGCTGCTTTTTATCCTCCTCCGAATCCAGGGTTATAAGAGGAGAGGGAGTACAAGAAAGCAGACTGAAGAATACTTCAATTTCCTTAAAGGGTAAAAATCTAATACAGCAAAAAACCTTGGATAGAAAAACCCAGCAGATTAATAGCTGGTGAAGAGGACAGGAGGTCTGGAGCCTTCTTGAGTGAGCAACAAACTGGAGCGTGATGTTGCAAAGCATCCACTTAGCCACTCAACCAGATTTATAAATTGAGGAGTCCTATGGCATAGAACAGGAAGTGAAATAAAGCAGGAGGTCATTTCCCAGCACATTGAATTAGGAAGAATTATTCTTCAGGAAGCGTAATTTATCGAGCAGCTTCCTGGAATCTAGAAATAAAAACTGAGAATCACGATTCAAGTAATTCAGACAGAAGAATTAAACATTCTCGAAAATAGCGTTCCTTATTGCTGCTGCCCACCTAAGTTAATCAAGCAGACACACCAGAGAGCAAAAAAACTCAGACTCGATTTCTGAAACAGGTGTGTATAAACACCTTTCAACAGATACCCTTTTTTCCAGGGGCCAGCGATAAATAGGATATGACCGCACAGATCGGAAAACTGCTACTTGTTCAAACAGCAGCACAATAATTCTGCTGCACGGTAAGTTTAAATGCCCGAGAATTACGAACTGAATAAAAAACAACAGCCTTGTATTTAATGGTCATTTTAGACAGAAATACAAAGTTTTAAAGTTGCAGAATTCAAAATATAATATTAGAAATTTTAATGAGCTCAGAGACCAAAACAGCACGTGCTTTTTCAACTTCCAAATTCATTTATTACTTCTTTAGGGCTTGTTTTTTTAAAAGACATTTAAGAGATTAACAGTTATACAAAAGACAAGAAATACATAATCATAAGAGACTTAACCAAAATTTTATGTATATACATTCGGGAATGGAAAACGAATTTTGGAGAGACAAGCACAGAGGAAATAAATAAATGTTAGAATAACAAAATATCTCAGCCATTTCTTTCCAAATTCTAAGGATAAAACCATCCATCCTGAAAGTGAATCAAAGATGTATGTGTCAATGTTCAGTGGTTTCAATTGACAATGAAAGACAGTTACAGGGTGACTTGGTCGACGTATGCAACATACCTTGACCAAGTCATCCTCTGACTCTTCGAGACCATATCCACGATAGATGGTCTTCATGGATGAAGTAGTCTATTAAGTCGAAGAAGATGCATGAGAAGTTGAAGCAGCATTTAAATCCATCCCACAACTCTTGGTCCGGGGAGAAGCCGAAAGGTAGTGAAGGTGCCAGTTGATCTCACTACCACTCGCTGATCGCAGAGTCAGTTCCACATCTGATCCTTCTGCGCCATGCATTTCGCAAGCCATCACCAGTGCCACAGGAGATTGAGTCCTTTAAGAGGGCCATGTTGCTTACTTTTCACACACTGCCAGCTCCCTTTGGCATTACTTTGGGTCCCAAGGTTCTGCAGGGGCCCCCAGTCAGGTTACTCCCTGAAGGCCCCCCCTTACCTCCTTCTAAGTCCCTCAAACCTGCCTTGGGTTCCGCACCTACTGTTACCGACTTCCACTGGGCTCTAAGACTTGCACCGGTTCCTTTGTCGATATGGGTCACATCATCATTGCTGGAGGTTGAGCTCCTAAGTCCGTGTCTGACCAGAGCCAAATCTATCTGGGTCCCAACCAAGGTAGCGCTATGAATCCACTTTACCGCACCCAGTTCCTGCATGTTCTGACTCTCGCAAAACACTTTCTCTACCAAGAAGCCATTCTCAGAAGCTTTACCACCTTTTTGACTCGGATTCGGACCAGGAGTTGCCACACCTGACATTAATGATAGTGGTCATTTGACCCCACATTATGATGACAAAAGTGTATACATGGATTTTCAGGAGGCCAGTGGGTTTGATACTTTCTCTAATACAGGGTTGATTTCTGCCCTCTGAAGCTATTAGACATGCAGCTGAGCTCCTAGACCTACAGTTGCCTTTTGTTTAAGTCAGGACAAATGTCTTACTAAGGCTTTGTACCTTGGGTTAGCCTCATCTGAGCCCTTACTTCCATTTAACTGACACCCTTATGGGCACTTGGGTTAAGACTTCCTTTTGCCAATCAGTGAACAGCATCCTACTTCTGAGTGTTGGGTGGTGTAGGGACAACCAGCAAAATTCTAATTTGTTCACAACATCTCCTCCAGACAGGGAGTTTAAAAGGATTGAGGCATTCAGAAAGGCATCCGGAAAGCAGATTTTCTCTTTATTCAGCTTGGCATTGAGGTCAATCACTGCAATCGGTGTGTTAGGCCATTACAGGGAGTGCAGAATTATTAGGCAAGTTGTATTTTTGAGGATTAATTTTAATATTGAACAACAACCATGTTCTCAATGAACCCAAAAAACTCATTAATATCAAAGCTGAATATTTTTGGAAGTAGTTTTTAGTTTGTTTTTAGTTTTAGCTATGTTAGGGGGATATCTGTGTGTGCAGGTGACTATTACTGTGCATAATTATTAGGCAACTTAACAAAAAACAAATATATACCCATTTCAATTATTTATCATTACCAGTGAAACCAATATAACATCTCAACATTCACAAATATACATTTCTGACATTCAAAAACAAAACAAAAACAAATCAGTGACCAATATAGCCACCTTTCTTTGCAAGGACACTCAAAAGCCTGCCATCCATGGATTCTGTCAGTGTTTTGATCTGTTCACCATCAACATTGCGTGCAGCAGCAACCACAGCCTCCCAGACACTGTTCAGAGAGGTGTACTGTTTTCCCTCCTTGTAAATCTCACATTTGATGATGGACCACAGGTTCTCAATGGGGTTCAGATCAGGTGAACAAGGAGGCCATGTCATTAGATTTCCTTCTTTTATACCCTTTCTTGCCAGCCACGCTGTGGAGTACTTGGACGCGTGTGATGGAGCATTGTCCTGCATGAAAATCATGTTTTTCTTGAAGGATGCAGACTTCTTCCTGTACCACTGCTTGAAGAAGGTGTCTTCCAGGAACTGGCAGTAGGACTGGGAGTTGAGCTTGACTCCATCCTCAACCCGAAAAGGCCCCACAAGCTCATCTTTGATGATACCAGCCCAAACCAGTACTCCACCTCCACCTTGCTGGCGTCTGAGTCGGACTGGAGCTCTCTGCCCTTTACCAATCCAGCCACGGGCCCATCCATCTGGCCCATCAAGACTCACTCTCATTTCATCAGTCCATAAAACCTTAGAAAAATCAGTCTTGCGATATTTCTTGGCCCAGTCTTGACGTTTCAGCTTGTGTGTCTTGTTCAGTGGTGGTCGTCTTTCAGCCTTTCTTACCTTGGCCATGTCTCTGAGTATTGCACACCTTGTGCTTTTGGGCACTCCAGTGATGTTGCAGCTCTGAAATATGGCCAAACTGGTGGCAAGTGGCATCGTGGCAGCTGCACGCTTGACTTTTCTCAGTTCATGGGCAGTTATTTTGCCCCTTGGTTTTTCCACACACTTCTTGCGACCCTGTTGACTATTTTGAATGCAACGCTTGATTGTTCGATGATCACGCTTCAGAAGCTTTGCAATTTTAAGAGTGCTGCATCCCTCTGCAAGATATCTCACTATTTTTGACTTTTCTGAGCCTGTCAAGTCCTTCTTTTGACCCATTTTGCCAAAGGAAAGGAAGTTGCCTAATAATTATGCACACCTGATATAGGGTGTTGATGTCATTAGACCACACCCCTTCTCATTACAGAGATGCACATCACCTAATATGCTTAATTGGTAGTAGACTTTCGAGCCTATACAGCTTGGAGTAAGACAACATGCATAAAGAGGATGATGTGGTCAAAATACTCATTTGCCTAATAATTCTGCACTCCCTGTATATGCATGCTCTCTGGGACATGGCCAGAGAGTTCTTTCCAGCGCTCTCAGAGGAGTTCTGTCCTTGTTTGACTCTAACTATTCAGGACTGCCGGGATGCAGCCAAAAATGTAATTAGGCATGGCCTTGATACTACTGATTGATTGGAGTGAGCTGAGGGCACTGCACCTGCTATGCCTGCCGGTTCTCCTGCTTCCCCTCTAACACCGGAAACACCCACACGCCCCACACCAACCCCAATGCTCCCCACAACAAACACCACAACTTTAACGCAGCAGACTCCCACACTGCCCTCGCCCATCCCAACAGACCCTACCCCAACAAGTCCCACAACCCGAACACACTCCAGACAACACCACCACAACCCACAGCAACACCAAAAACGCTCACACCAACACCATAGCGCACCACAACAACAAAAGCCCCCACAACCACCTTAACTGCATACTCCTAAACACCCGCTCCTTACACAAGCATGCCATAGAACTTGGGACCTTATCACATCACACTCACCAGACATCGTCTTCCTCACGGAAACCTAGATGAACCACTCATCTGAGCCAGAAATAGCCACAGCCACCCCTGACGGTTACAAACCCCATTGCAGAGACTGTTTAAACAAACCAGGAGGTGGCATCGCCATTATGCACAAAGACACAATTAAGGTCCCCACCAACACACACTAGACAGCGCAGAACACATGCACTTCCTAATTCACATAAACACCACCACCAACCTCAGAGGAACACTCATATACAGACCACCAGGGCCTCGCACCCCATTCTCTGACGCCATCGCTGACACCATCAGCCCTCACCTCCACAGACTACATCCTCCTCGGAGACTTTAACTTTCACCTGGAGAACCTGCACAACCACAACTCCTCATCCCTTCTAGATAACCTCATGAACCTCGGACTCAAACAACTGGTCACGGCACCCACCCACTCAGCAGGACACACACCAGCGCAATCTTCACCTCGAGCAACCACATTACCTACACTTACACCACCGAACTCCACTGGACTGACTGCCACTGTGTCCACTTCTCCCACACACCACCATCAACACACCACACCCTACCGCATGTGGGACATGATCCCTACAGAACACCTGAACTCCCTACTTGAACAGAACCCCCCCACACCAACGACCCCAACATATCTGCTCATAACCTCGCACAATGGATCACAACCTGCGCAGACTCACTTGCCCCTCTCAGAAGAAACATCACCACCGGCAACATCAAGAACGCCCCCTGGTTCACCACTGAACTCCAAGCCTCCAAGCGTGAACACCGCAAAGCAGAGAAAGCTTGGTGACAGGAACCCTCAACCACCAACCTCTCCACCCTCAAAACCTCCACTTGCAAACACCACCAACTCATACGCACCACCAAAAGAGCATACTATAAGGCACGCATAGACAATAACTCTCACAACAGCAAGGAACAGCAAGGAACTCTTTACCATCATCAAAGAGCTCGCTAAAGCCAGCAACATAGACCCCATGCACACACAGCTCCTCTGCGACTCCCTCTCCAACCATTTCCACCACAAAATCTTAGACATACACAACAGTTTCAAACCATACGCACCTGCCACACACACCTCCGACTCGACCAACAAAGACCCTCCTCACAATCCCCCCAACCTACTACTCACCTGGGCCCCTACCAACGACAAAGAAACGGAAAAAACAATGAATTCCATCCACTCAGGCTCTCCTTCTCTGACCCCTGCCCCCATCGCATTTACAACAAAGCCAGCCCAAACATCGCCCCCAAGCTTCGCGACATAATCAACAGCTCTTTCTACGCCGCCACCTTCCCAGACCCCTGGAAGCAAGCAGACGTCACTGCACTCCTGAAAAAGCCCAAAGCTTACCCTGATTACCTCACCAACTACCGCCCTATTTCGCTCCTCACCTTCCCTGCCAAGGTCGCTGAGAAACTAGTAAACACCCGCCTGTCCCACTTTCTTGAGGAAAACAACACACTCGACCCCTCCCAGTCTGGGTTCCGCAAGAACCACAGCACTGAAACCTCCCTCATCGCATATACTGACGACATCAGAACCAGAGTCGACAAGGACGAGACCGTCGCACTCATCCTCCTGGACCTCTCCGCTGCCTTTGACACTGTCTGCCATCAAACACTCTGCACACACATCCACAACGCAGGGATTCGACACAAAGCCCTATACTGGCTCACCTCCTTCCTCACCGAAAGAACCCAGAAAGTCCGCCTCCCTCCCTTCCACTCCACAGCCACCAAAATCATCTGCGGAGTCCCCCAAGGGTCCTCCCTCAGCCCTACCCTTTTCAACATTTACATGACCCCGCTCGCCAACATCCTCCAACCACACGGAATCACCATCATATTCTACGCAGACGACACCCAGCTCATCATCTCCCTCACCTGCAACCCTACCACCGCCAAAACCAACCTCCACGCTGCACTCCTTGACACCGCCACATGGATGACAGCAAACCACCTTAAGCTCAACTCCAAAAAGACAAAATCATAATTTTCGGCCCCAACAAAACCATATGGGATGACTCCTGGTGGCCCACCGCCCTACGCCCCCCACCACCCCGCGCAAATCACGCACGCAACCTCAGCATCATCCTGGACCCCTCCCTCTCAATGACCCAGCAAGTTAACGCCGTCACCTCCTCCTGTTTCAACACACTCCGCATGCTGCGAAAAACCTTCAAATGGATTCCCATAGAGACCAGAAAGACCGCCACCTACGCACTCATCAGCAGCAGGCTGGACTAAAGGGAACGCCCTCTAAGCCAGCACCACATTCAAAATCAAACGCAAACTCCAGAGAATCCAGAACGCAGCCGCCCGCCTCATCCTGGACCTCCCACGTCAGGAACACATCTCATCACACCTCAGATCCCTTCACTGGCTTCCTATCGACAAGAGGATCACCTTCAAAATCCTCATCCACGCACACAAATCCCTCCACAACAACGGACCAACCTACCTCAACAAAAGAGTTAACTTCCACACTCCCACTCGCCACCTCCGCTCGGCTGACCTCGCACTCGACACAGTCCCCCGCATCCAAAGTGCCACCACCGGAGGCAGATCATTCTCCTACCTCGCCCCCAAGGCCTGGAACTCCCTCCCCACCAACCTCCGCAAGACCCAGGACCTCCTGCTCTTCAGAAAAAACCTAAAGACATGGCTGTTCGAACAGTAACCCCTCCCCGCCCCTCCATCAGCACCTTGAGACCCTCACGGGTGAGTAGCGCACTCTATAATTTTTTTGATTGATTGAGTTATTGATAGTGTGGTGCTCCTCTGAAATGAATGGATGTGATCCACTGGCTTCTCTGAGCTATGCAGGGATTCTTTATGGACATACTTTTCAATAGGTCCTACCTATTTG
This sequence comes from Pleurodeles waltl, assembly GCF_031143425.1. NCBI lineage: Eukaryota > Metazoa > Chordata > Amphibia > Caudata > Salamandridae > Pleurodeles > Pleurodeles waltl. Next base: position 88,013,387 of record NC_090447.1, on the reverse strand, counting down.
GCAACAAGGCAGGATCATCCATCAAACTCTTTAAGGAAAGCAATGCCATGGTACCTTCCTTTGGGTCTGCCTACCCCTGCTTGTCAGCTTTGCTCCTTTTGAGGTTACCCAAGAGGGCTGGCGTATAGACAGCGCCAGGCCCAGCCAGTCCGGTAGTAGCCAGAAGAGAGATTGGGTTCAAACGGACATTGTACGTGTCACCAGGTAGAATGTTCTACTTTCCCCACTCATCCCCAATATATCATCAGCCTCCAAACTGCATTATTTTGGACTTGGGGGGACACAACCATCTTGCGGGAGGTAGAATACAACATTTTATCCCAAGTGGCAGTCCATCACATCCAACAAATAGATCCTTCAGATCATCCAGCCAGGGAATTCCTTCCTGTTTCTTTTCGACTCACTCCAGTTTTGTTACACATCAGTGCATCTTTCAGAGGAGCAACAGTTGAAGCCTGTATAGTCCAAGGACCACCAAGAGATACCGGTCTTGGAAGTGTTTATGGGTTGTTACTTGTTAGACCTGGCATCTTTAGGGTGGTCTTACCACAGACCTTTTGCCATTCACCTCCTGTTTTGTTATTGTGTCTTTTGGTTGGCCTTGGGACTCTGAGCACTTTACCGCTGCTAAAGTACACGTGCTTCTCTCCCAAACGTGGTAACATAGATGTATCCACAATTGGCATATTTATTTTATATGTAAGTCCCTTGTAAAGTGGTATACGATGTACCCAGGGCCTGTAAATTAAATGCTATTAGTGGGCTTGCTGCACTGATTGTGCCACCCACTTTAGTAGCCCTGTAAGCATGTCTCCGGCTTGCCAAAGCAAAGCCTGTGTGTGCAGTCTTAATGCCACCCTGACTTGTCATTCAAAACCTCTTCCAAGCCTAAAAGGTAGCCCTTAGGTAGCCCATAGGGCAGGGTGCCATGTACGTAAAATGCAAGACATGTACTTATTTGTTTTGCATGTCCTGGTAATGAAAAACTCCAAATGTCGTTTTTCATTACCGTGAGGCCGATCCTCTCATAGGCCAGCATTGGGAGTTCCTTAAAATACTTTTAAGCTGCAATTCCTGATATGAGAGGAGTAGCTGCATCATGTTTAGTTTCATTAGAATAGCCATGATGAATCCTCTTTACTGGTTAAGTCAGATTTATCATTACTATTTTTTAAATGCCACTCTCTGCTGCCACTGCCTTGTATGTCTACAGCCTATTTCCAGTGTATGTCTGGCCTAGGTTAGGTGACAGCTACACTTGTGCATTCTCTTCAGACCCCCACAACAAAGGATACTCAGCTGCCTCTGAATTCATCTGTATACTGATGGGTCTTCCTGGGGAGAAGGTTGGGAAGGGCTCCCACTTGCATCTCACAAGGTAGTAGCCAGACCCCTTGCAAAGGGGCTGTATTACCCCCCACTGATAATCTGGAGCTGTGGCTGAGCTGAAAGGGGGACCTGTGCACTTCACAGAAACCTTTTGAAGTCACTCCCCACATCAAAGGAGGAGGCACTTTGTAGAGTAGGTACTGTGCCTCAGACCCACTAAAATCAGTAAACCTCTGGACTCGAGGACACTCTGCTGGAGTAAAGACTGCTGTGCTGGAGAATCACCACTTGCTGTGCCTGACAGTTTCAGGGACTGCTGCCCTGCCTTGATGAGCTGCTCTGCTGCCTGCTGATCTCTGCCCTGTAGCTCAAGACTCAAGCCCCTGATTCTACTCCAGGTCTCTGGGACATCAAAGATCTCAAGTGCTGCTTCATTGCAGTTTGGTGCTCACTTAATCAACTCTTCAGCATGGCTTCATTGCAGCCTGCCGCTCATCTTACCAAGATTTCAGCCTGCCACTCCCTTTTTCGTTGCAGCTTGCTGCCTATTTAGCCAGGATTTCAGTGTGACTTTGTTGCGGCCTACTGCTCACCCCGTCAGGACTTCAGAACGGCCTCATGGCAACCAACCCCCTCATCTCACCAGGGCTTCGGAGCAGCTTCACTGCAGACCGCTTGTGTTGCCAAGTGACAGAAACGTGTGATATATGCTGGCATTCCTAGTTGAGTCACGCTTGAGCACAACCTTGTCTCTTGCTCTTGTGCCGGCTGGCCTCAGATCACTTAGCTTCAGCCTGTGGCTGCGGCGGTGTCTTCACGTCTCATAGGCCCAAGCGGCCTCTAAGCTTCCGCTGCGCTTTCTGCATACCGAGGATATAATACCTTGTATTCTTCACCCGGGTTGTTCCCGAACATCCCCAATCAACCTAATCTGCGCTCCTTGGAGAGGGGCATTCGTATTCTCACACAGTACCGTAAACATTCTAAAATAAGCCTCATTCACCATGCCCTTAATGTGATATCTTTTAAAAGTGAATATTCATTGGGCGTTTGTCATTTTTGGTCTTGATCTCTTCAGATAAATAACCTCTATTTTTAATGCACCCATGTGGAGTCCTTTTTGTGGTGTGTCATTGTAATTACTGTATGTGTGTTGCCCTAATATTTCACACATTGCCTTCTAAGTTAAGCCTGTATGCTCTGTGCCATGCTACCGGAGGGTGAGCACAGGTTACTGAAGGTTATAAAGTTGTCTTGCCCTGACTAGGACTGTGGTCCCTACTTGGACAGGGTGTGTATATCCTTGCCAACTAGAGACCCAATTTCTAACATTACTCTTGTTTTCTTGAGTCAAGGACAGGCCTTCATCTTATTTTAGATTTTCTCACTCTGAATGCCCTCCTTCCTACAGAAGAACAAATTCAAAATGCTTACGCTTACTTAAGTTCTGTCTGTCCACCAAACACAAAGAAGCTGTAGAGGGAAATGGAGACCATGGCTCTGTATATACTATACCAAAATTGAGGTGTAGTGTGCACAGCGTCCGGGGGTTCCCCAGAGGCTTAACAGAGGCTAAAGTAGATAATACTAATGCTCCCTTTTGTAATACTGTGGTTGAGCAGTTAGGCTTATCAGGGGGTAGTGCAAAGCATGTGTTGTACACACAGTCAAGAAATGAGGCGCACACTCAATGACTCGCTCCAGGCCAGTTGTCTTATATAGTAAACATTTTTTTTTTTTTTCTTTATCTCTAGAACCAGAAGTTCTTTGTTGCAGGTAAGTACAGTTGTCAATAGGTGTCAAGCATATGTATCAAATGTACTTTCTTTTTTGCAGGTAAAGCAGTTTACAAGTAAGTAACACTTTTCTATTCCAAAAGTTGACAATGCAATTTTTCATAGGAATCACTAAAGTCCTAGGGGAGGAAAGTATTAGCCCAGTTAACAGGTAAGTACACGACTTACGATTCCACTCTTCGGGGGTTAGGATGGCCACAGGTCAAAGTTTAGGCTGACCCCAAAGGTGCACCACCATGGAAATAGGGCCGGCTGGGTGCAGGAGTCCAAGATGGTGTTGGGTTTACAATGGAAAACTATGAGGACTTGGGGTGCTCGGTGGAAAGCAGATTGCAGGTAAGTACCTGTAGTTCCAAGACACAGGCCTGGGGGGGGTTTAGGTGAGCACTGGGGAGGGGTGGAGAGGGGGGGGGGGGATAAACACACACCCTCAGTGCCTCAGGGGCGGCAGGGTGCAAACACAGAGCTGGGCGCCCAATGCTTATCAATAGGAGGACCCCGGGGGTCACAATAGATGCTGCAGGCTGGGTCCAGGGTGACGGTTCCGGGAAACCAAAGGCTGGAACGGTAGGGGTGGCGCCCACTGGATGTTGCTGGACCATCAGTCAAATTCCCCAATTCCAGGGGGCTGCAGGTGTTTCCTTGTGCGTCGGGTATCTTTGTCAGATCAGTTGCGGTCCGGGCGGTCCTTTGGGTTCAGGCTGCAGGCATCGTTGTGTAGGCCAGGAGGGGTCAATCGAGAGTGGATTCAAGGTCCGAATTGCCTGGGGACCTTTTCTGGACTGGTGGGCCACCTGGACTTGGGCCTTGAGCGTCTGGTGCAGAGTGGGCAGGGCTCGCAGATCCGGTGCGGTTCTGGAGTCCATTTTAGATGTTTATTCTGAAAAAGGACTGCTGCCCTCAGGAGGTCTTGGTCCTCTGCTGGGCAGGCAGTCCTCTGGGGGTTTGTTGAGGTCACTAGTTCTGCAGGATGCGTCTCCTTCTTGGAGCAGGGGTCTTTGAAGCTGCAGGCAGTAGGGTTGGGACCAAGTCAGTTGTAGTCTGGAATCTTCACTGCTGGGGTTGGCTTGGCAGTCCTTCTTCTTTCTTCTTGAGGTCACCAGGAATCTGGTGAGTAAGGTTCGGGGTGCTCCTAAATATTAGCATTAAGGGTGTTACAGGGGTCAGAGGGCAGTAGCCTTTGGGGAGGGGGCAAAGGAGGGGTAGCTGGAGTGCCCTGGGGCACTGTAACAAGAGCCTTTGAGGCTCACTGCCAAGTGTTACAGTTCCCCCAGGGGGGAGGTGTGAAGCACCTCCACCCAGAGCAGGGTTAGTTTCTGACCCCAGAGAGCACAAAGGCTCTCACCCCATGGGGTCAGAAACTTGTCTGTTAGTGGCATGCTGGCACAGACTGGTCCTTCCTGCACTAAATGGTTTGGTAAAATACAGGGAGCATCTCTAAGATGTCTCCTATGTGCATTTTACAATAAATCCAACACTGGCATCAGTGTGGGTTTATTGTGCTGAGAAGTTTGATACCAAACTTTCCAGTCTTCAGTGAAGTCATCATGGAGTTGTGGAGTTCGTAATAACAAACTCCCAACCTATGTACTCAATATGGCCGCACTGCACTTACAATGTCTAAGAATGGACTTAGACACTGTAGGGGCATATTGCTCATGCAGCTGTTCCCTCACCTGTGGTATAGTGCACCTTGGCTTAGGGCAGTAAGGCCTGCTAGAGGGGTGACTTACCTATACCACAGGCAGTGCTTTGTGTGTATGGCACCCTGAGAGGGATGGCATGTTGACTTTACCTTTTTCTCCCCACCAACACATTCAATCTGCAATGGTTGTGTGCATGCGTTTGGTGAGGTGTCCCTTAGGGTGGCACAATACATGCTGCGGCCCTTAGCGACTCTCCCTGGTCACAGAGCCCTTGGTAGCAGTGGTACCTTTTACAAGTGACTTAGCTGTGTGCCAGTTGTGGAAACAATGGCACAGTTTAGGGAAAGAACACTGGTGCTGGGGCCTGGTTAGCAGGATCCCAGCACACACTCAGTAAAGGTAGCATCAATACCAGGCAAAAAGTGTTGGTGGGTAACCATGCCAAAAGGAGCACATTCCTACAAATGGGGTGACCACCACTCAAAGTAAATTAACAACAAAAAAAAGCACCCCACACTCCTAACACCCTAGACTTAAAAAATATTCTGTTTTGGTCCATGTACATCTTTCACAATAAGAGACCGAGTCCCTCTATTAGGGATTTTCATTAAATAGAAATGAAGCTCCGAGAAAAGATAGGTGTAGTGTCAGTCAATGACAAATGAAAATATGTGAAAATTACAGTTTAAAGAAAGTTTGTAGAAAAAAAGAAAGTGGGAGTGACCACCATAAGCCTGTCCGTTTGTTCTGCTGACCAACTTAACTTGTCATCATCACTACTTTCCTATAGACGCAGGAAAAAAAACACCTCTCCTAGATTTCCTGTGAAGTGTAGCTAAAAAACACAATGTTTGCAAAAGCTTATGCCCTCATACCTACCCTGTAGAATAAGGAAGATCCTTTAATAATCTGAGAGTTCACACCTCACTCTCTGAGGCAAAAGATGACCAAAGAAAGAAATAGGAAAACTGTGTCAGAAGGAATTAAAAACATGTTTAATTATGTTGGTCTTCAGTGTAAAATTAAAAAACAACTGACATGCTCAGACCATCCGGGAAACAAACAACTGACATGCTTCATTGCCAAAGACAATTCTGCTAATTCGATCAGGGCAAGAGGGCCCAACATTATACCGGACCACATTCGTACTAGGTGAAGGCCAACAAGTGGTTAATGGTTCTTGTATTGGATCTGTTATAACATAAAACTCCTGTAGTGCCGGAGGAAAGTTCTCTATTCAATTACAAGTTCTGTCTGCCCTGGATTCAGGTGATTAGATGGTTGCCTTGGACCTGCAGGACATGTACTTTCATGTGCCATCCTGGAGTCCCACAGATGTTACCTGCAGGTCAAGGAGGGCCAGAAGCATTTTCAGTTTGGTGTGCTCTCCTTTGACCTTACCTGAGCCCTTCAGGTCTTCAGGAAGGTGATGTCAGTGGTCTCCGCCCACCTTTGAAACTTGGGAATACCAGTTTTCCGTGCCTCAGTAACTGGCTGCTGATGGTGGCCTTACCGCTGTCAACTTTAGATAACTGCCAGATGACAGCAAACTTTCTAACATCTTTTGGGTACTCGATCAACAAGCTGAAGTCACATGGGACTTCTTCGCAGAGCATGCATAAAGCATCTGGAGAAATGAACAAGCAGATTCATGAGGCCAGCAGGCCAAGAAGCCTCAGAGCTGCTCTTACTAACATCAAGGACCAAGGTTTAAACATCATGGTCATAGCCATAATCTTATGGACTTGTTGCAAGAAAGGAAGCAATCAGATTTACTCGGTGAGGAGACTTCACACTGTCTGCAGTGGTGACTGCTCAACTGCAGCCTGTCCAGCTGCAGACCCCTCTCCATTACCCAACCCAGAGTTGACGGTAGTGAAGGATGCATCCCTGCTGAGCAGTTGAGGTAATCTGAGAAAGGTGGAGATCAGAGGTCTCTCGTCCCCGATGTAAAACCAGCTCCAAGCAAGTTTGTTGGAGTTGTGGGCCATTCGTCTGGCAATAAAGGCCTACCTGCCGTTCATCAAGGGAAGGCCAGTGTAGGGTTTCACGAATAAACACTACCAGGTGGTACTGCAACAACCAGGGTGGAGTGGGGTACTGAGATCTGTGGTAAGAGGCTCTGTTCCTCTGGAGTTGGCTGGAGCATGAGGGTATCACCCTGACCATCAACCACTTGGTGGGATCTTTAAACTCCAGGGCGGACGACCTCAGCCAGCAATGCCTTGAGGATCACAAGTGGTGGTTACATCCCAAAGTGGTTCAGGACATTTTCCGACAGCAGGAAGAGCTCTTCCTGAATTTGTTTGCCATGGCCCAACACAGTGTTAAAACCTCTGCTTGTTGGAGTTCCCAAGAATGCGGTTTATGGAAGACTCGATTAGGAGCATGGAACTTCTGTACGCCCTTTCAGCTTTGTCTAGCCTCCTTATGTTCTAAAGATGATCAGGAAGTACCAGACCTAAGTCCTCTTAGTGGCTTTCATTTTGGGGCAGGGGAGTATTGTACCTGGAACGTCTGGGGATGAGCTTCTCTCCTCCAAATAGACTACCAGTTCAGGAGCATATTCTATTGCTGCCGTGGGACAGGATTTTACATCTGAACCTGCACAGTCTACCCCTTTATATGTGGATATTGATTAGTGGCAGTTGACTGCATTCAATCCGCCTCCTGAGGTTGTAGATGTCATCCTCATGTCCCTCTACAAAGTCTCTTTATGCCAGATTTGTGACTTTGTGTATACTGCATAAAATAGACTCTAAAAAAGTTAAACTGTTGGATGTGTCATTTGTTTCATTTGTAGCCCAGCAAGGACTTGCAGTGAGGACCATTAAAGATTATTTGTTGGCCTTTTTGTGTTTGCCATCCTTGTTTAAATCACCAGTAGTGGTGAGCTTTATTAAAGGTTTGACACACATGTTCCCTCCCAAATCGCTTGTGATTCCACAGTAGGTTTATTCGGTCCTGACATTCCTTATGTGTACTTCAATCAACACAGTGAACAGCTGCTCCTTAGTGACTCTCAAAACTATCTTCCCCATTGCAGTCACTTCAGCCTGTTGCATAAGTGAGGTCTAGGCTGTCTTGATGCCGCGGCTCTACATGACCTTTTTTCCAGACAAACTTGTATTGAGGTTCAGGGCAGCCTTTTTTAGGACTCATTTCATCGGGTTAAGGCTGCTACCACTGCGTTGGCATGTGGCCTTCCTGTTCTTGGCATCTGCCAGGCTACAACATGCGCGTCAGTGCACACATTCACAAAGCACTACAGTGCTACGTATGTAATAAAGATTTTGCTGAACTATATAGAGGAGGAGTATATGCTCAATCCATTAGCTATAAAATATATATGGAAGTCGTATAACATGCAAATATTGCATTTAACAAGTTTAATTTTTTTGATATATAGCAGAAAAGATAAATAACTATCTAATCCAAATGACCACTGAATATACAACACACGCAATTACTAAGCAAATATGAAAATAAATTAAAAAACTAAGCAGATCAAGTGAGTAACAGGAGAGAATACAATCATTTGTGGAATACTTCAATATATGCCCAGTTATACCCATGTAGTGAATGTATAGTAACCGCTAATGTATGTTTTTTTTCTTAAAGGACAGACTGATTAGGCCGTTAAGCCAATACTACTTTTGGTTTGCATCTCCTTCTCCAAAGTCTTTATTGGATCTTCTGAGTTCATCTGTCACTCTGGGAATTGATGGACACAGCAGTCCAAGTTATATCCTAGAGTGTAAGTCACTTCCAGTCTGAGCCAAGTCATTGCACTTTTCTGGATCAGACGCAGCATGCCCTGGCGATGTGACAGCATAGAACTAATTGTCTGGCATGCTGGTGGCTGAGCCACTTTATAAGATGTTGCCTGCAGGGAGAACAGAGAATCTATAAGAACCAACTATACCAAGGATATTTAACGTTTTGTTCTATGCCTGCTCCTCTTTTCATTACCTTTTGTGAGTAAATTCAGAGCATGTATACACACATATCCATCACTAACTTATGTTTGCATTGAAATTAAGTCATATTCTTTGGAATAGGCTGTAGAACGCCTGTTTAAATACTTGGATGTTTTTTATATTTTCCTTTAGATATGGCTACCACATTTCAAAGACATCCTATTTCATATGCCACGACCCAGCCACGATCAAAAGGATATTTGAACGACTGCGGAACTTCGGCTCCCCTAAACAGTATCCAGAATTTTGTGGCTCGTATCGTGTTTTGTACATAAGGGATATCACGACTGGTTATGATACTAGCCAAAAGGATAAAAAATGTGTAAGTTGTTGTTTTTATTGTACCATCAAATATAACTTAATTAGCATTTTTCCATTATGATACTTGCTTAGCAAAGTAAGGAATGCAAATCACATACAATGAAGTGCATACTTGTATTGTGTGTTTAGCATTTTATCGCAGCACTATACGCTCAGGAAGAGCAGATAGGCTGATTACTCATCTGAAAGATTAATCTCATTAACAAAAGTGTTTGAGAGTCTTGGGCTTGATTCCTAAACCTATTATTTTTCTTAAGTGGGCACAAAACTAGTTGGCCGTTTAGCTTAAACTGTACTAATCTAAAAGTAAATCCTAATATTATGATAACTAAAGTGAATACAGGCCTAAAGCCTATCATATTAGTAGTCTATTCATGTCTATTGAGGAAACAGACCCAAACTAGGTTATAGCCAATCAGGCTTCCTCTACCCCCAGAACACTCATGTGAGAAGCTCCAGTGCCTCAGATATTCTACTGCACGTCGTGCTTGGGAGTCTCCACTGAGCTCTGCTCAGTCACACCTTTTTGGAATTTATTCTACTATTGTTCTCCTCAGAATTTGCCATTTCTAGTTAAAAACTTCCAGGTTTTCTTCTCCAGCCTGCTTTACACTCAATGTTTGTGAACTTTTCAGCATGTCTGACAAGGAGAGGAAGAGTCTTTTCAGAGCCTGTGTTGGACTTTTGCTTTTGCAGGGTCATCCCCAGACTTTTTTGCCTCCTGCCTCCTATATTTTTCTGACATGTTGCTGTTGGCTTTTCAACTCTGAGCACTTTACCACTGCTAACCAGTGCTAAAGTGCATATGCTCTCCTGTTTAAATTGTATGTAAGTGGTTTATCCATGATTGGCATATTTGATTTACTAGTAAGTCCCTAGTAAGGTGCACTAGAGGTGCCAGGGCCTGTAAAACAAATGCTACTAGTGGGCCTGCAGCACTGGTTGTGCCACCCACATAAGTAGCTCTGTAATCATGTCTCAGACCTGCCACTGCAGTGTCTGTGTGTGTATTTTTACACTGTAAATTCGACTTGGCAAGTGTACCCACTTGCCAGGCCTAAACCTTCCCTTTCCCTACATGTAAGGCACCCCTAAGGTAGGCCCTAGGTAGCCCCAAGGGCAGGGTGCAGTGTATGGATAAGGTAGGACATATAGTAATGAGGTTTATATGTCCTGACAGTGAAATACTGCCAATTTCGGTTTCACTGTTGCAAGGTCTGTCTCTCTCTCATAGGATAATATGGGGGCTACCTTTAAATATGATTAAAGTGTAGATTCCCCTAGAGAGTAGATGGACAGGTGGAGTTTGGGATCCCTGAACTCACAATTTAAAAATACATCTTTTAGTAAAGTTGATTTTAAGATTGTGCGTTTGAAAATGCCACTTTTAGAAAGTGAGCATTTTCTTGCTTAAACCATTCTGTGACTCTGCCTTGTTTGTGGATTCCCTGTCTGGGTCAGTTGACAGTTGGGTTGTTTTTCACCTCACACCAGACAGTGACACAAAGGGAGCTGGGGTGTGATCTGCATTCCTGATTAGCCATCTCTGCTAGGAGGGAGGGGTGGAGTGGTCACTCTCATCTGAAAGGACTGTGCCTGCCTCTGACAATGCTGTCTCCAGCCCCCTGGTGTGTGTCTGAGGCCTTGCCTGGGCAAGGCAGGATTTCACAAGAAGGTGTGAGTCCCCTTTGAAGAAAGGTGACTTCAAAGACTAAAATGGGTATAAGAAGGGCACCCAAACTTACAAACTTTAGAAACACTTCTGGAATCAAGGGGAACCTCTGCCTGGAGAAGAGCTGATCGCTGAGGAACAAGTGCTGCCCTGCCTGTGACTGTGCTTTGTGGAGCTTTCCTGCAGTGCTGCTTCTGCCAGAGTAAGAGGGCAAAGACTGGACTTTGTGTGCCTTCCATCTTGAAGAAGAAATCTCCAAGGGCTTGATGTAGAGCTTGCCTCCTGTTGTTGAAGTCTCAGGGATAGCAAATACTTCTTCCTGCCAGCACCTGGAGTCTCTGGAGAGACCCCTACTCTGCTCTGTGGTGCCCTTCCAGTTCCTGGGACCCTAAAAGGAGAGGCTGGCAGCCTAAGGACAAAAATACACGCACCGAGCACCGTGCGGAGAAAAGATCGACGCGAATCCGATCGCGGCTGAGAAAACGACGCGACGCCGGTTCCGCAGCTGAGAAACGACGCCGCAGGAAACGCGACCGAAAAACCGACGCCCGGAGCAGGAGAAACGACGCGCAGCACCGCTGACGGAGGCTGAGAGATCGCACCCTGCGCCGCGGGACTTTCGGATCGTCGGGTGGCTGGCTTTTTCAACGCGCACCGCCGTGCCGAGTTGTTTTCGACGCACACAGCCGTGCAGGGTTACTTTCGACGCACACCGCCCGTGCGGGGTTATTTTTGACGCAAACCAGGTACATTTACACGCTAGCAGCGCTAGTGTGTTGTTACAACTACCTAAAGACTCTTTTTATTTTAAACCTTTAAAAAATCATAACTTGACTTGTGTATGTTGGATTTTTGTCGTTTTGGTCTTGTTTTGTCTAGATAAATATTTCCTATTTTTCTAAACTGGTGTTGTGTCATTTTGTAGTGTTTTCATTAAGTTACTGTGTGTGTTGGTACAAATACTTTACGCCCAGCACTCTAAGGTTAAGCCTACTGCTCTGCCAAGCTACCAAGGGGGTAAGCAGGGGTTAGCTGAGGGTGATTCTCTTTTATCCTAACTAGAGTGAGGGTCCTTGCTTGAACAGGGGGTAACCTGACTGTCAACCAAAGACCCCATTTCTAACATTGGTGACCAGCGGTCGGGATTGGACTTGTATTTGTACTTGACATACAGTGATTAAGTGTACACTACTGTTTTGATCTCAGACCACTACGTGACCACATACTACTTGTCTTGTGATTCTGCTTTTTGTTCTCTGATGTCCTCCTGGAAGTATTGATGATATTTTTGGACTTTGTTTTTGGTTGTGAAGCCTTTGCAGAATGGAAGTCAATTTCTGGCACCTATTTATGTATAAAAAGTGGCAGCTTAAAGCATTCTGCATGGAAAGGGGACTGGCTGTGAACAGGAAATCCAGAAGGGAGGATCTTGAGTCAGCCCTGTTTCAGTATGAATTGAAACGTTGTCAGGCAACACCACCAAATGAGTCTGAGGAGGATAACTACTCTGAGGAGGAGGAAACAGAAAGAGATGAGTGGCTCCTAGCTCGAATCCGGAGTCTGGAAGAGCTAGATGCAGAGCTTGAGAGGGCTGAGGCAAAAAGACTTTTAGCCCTGGAAGAAGAAAAGATTGCAGCTCAAGAGCTGAGCTGTGAAGAGCTGAAGCTGGAGGCCATGAGGGCTGAGTCCAGTTCAGATGGTGGCAGCAAAAATCTTGTATCCAGTACTGCTGAAGAAGTGCACATGCCCAGAGATGTGGTGCCCTACTTGAAGGAGGGAGTTAACACACGCCAGGAGGTTCAGGGGTATGAGGTAGCTCCAGTGATGCACAGGGTCCCTGAGGTGGATTGGGGAACTGGCATGGGGAGTCATATTCCTACTGGTGGGAGGGACACTCTACTGACTCTAAGTGAGAGTGACAGGGAGAGGGGTTCCCCCCAGGTAGAAGTCCTGGTTATGGAGTGTGAAAACATCCCAGAAGAGTGTGGGTTGAGTGTCAGGGACAGTCAGGTACTGTCTCACCAGTCTCAGGAGGGTGATGTGGGGTGCTTTTTCAAAGCAGAGTCACTGGATGGTTGGGTGAAGGGTACTTTGGTTAATTCATGTGAGGGGCTGAGTGATGTAATTGCTGGAGAGCATATGTCTAGTCCTTATTTTCCAGAGCTATGCCAACACCAGGTGGAGTGTGAGTTCTCTGACCCCAGGGAGCTTACAATGGAGGCAGACTTCTGGGTGAGTACCAGAGAGTCTGAAGAGGCATTTGGGGGTGCTCCTGAGAGGAGTGGTCTAGGTAGTTCCCAACCAGGTGAGGTAGGGAAGGATTGTAGTGTCCCAGGTAGGTCCCAGTGTAGTGGGATGGGTGAGGGACCCCATGTCCAGTCTCAGAGGAGAGGGAATGGGGATGGGTTGAGGCCCAAGGTGCCCGAGATCCGGTCCCAGGTCCTGGAGGGTTCCCTGCGGGAACCTCAGGAGGGGAGCCTAGCCTGTACCATAGGGCCATCTGTTGAGGGAGACCCCACAGTGTCAGGAGAACTTGGGGGGGCGGCTGTAGCCAGCGTCCCACCAGTTCTGGTGTCTGGCAGTACCACTCCTAGTGAGGGGTTGCAGAAGTCCAGACAGAGGGTTGAGAGGGGGTTGCGGACCCCAGTGGAGAACCTGGAGGGTCAGGGGTCAGCTCTGAGTGCAGAGCTCCCCAGGAATGACCTTGGTGAGACCATTTCTGGGCTGGGGGGAATCCAGACTCTGTCAGATGGGCAGAGGTCAGGAGACCTGCGCCAGCCAGACTCTTGTATGGCCCTTGGGGAAAGTGTTTCCCTTGTGGGGGGTAGGTGTGCCCCCCAGGAAGTCCTGGTGCGCCAGGCAATGATTCAACCGCAGGATGGTGACTCTGGGTTGGATGATCAGGTTCAGGGGGTAAACTCTGACCTGATGGGGAGTACGTGTGCTCCCAAGGAAGTCCTGGTGCGCCAGGCAGTGGTTCAACCGCAGGGTAGTGACTCTGGGTTGGATTGCCAGATTCAGGGGGTAAGCTCTGATCTGGTAGGGGGTAGGTGTGCTCCCCTGGAAGTCCTGGTGTGCCAGGCAATGGTTCAACCGCAGGGTGGTGACTCTGGGTTGAATGATCAGGTTCAGGGGGTAAACTCTGACCTGATGGGGGGTAAATGTGCTCCCAAGGAAGTCCTGGTGTGCCAGGCAGTGGTTCAACCGCAGGGTGGTGACCCTGGGTTGGATGACCAGGTTCAGAGGGTAAACTCTGACCTGGTAGGGGGTAGGTATGCCCCCCAGGAAGTCCTGGGTTGCCAGGCAGTGATCCAGTCTGTGGGTACAGACCCTGGATTGGGAGGCCAGGTTAAGGGTGTCCCCCCTGACCTGGAGGAAGGGGCTACTGCTAACAGTACCCCTACCATGTTGTCTTCTGGGGGGGCCGCTCCTAGTTGGGTGGTTCAGGACCCCAGAAGAGAGGGCAGGGGGAGGGAAGCCTCACCCCTGGCCCAGGTCCAACCTGAAGGTACAGACCCCAGGTTGGAGGATCAGTTGCAGGTTAACATCCCTGCACTGATGGAAGAATTGTGCAGGACTGCTTCTACAAGCACCCTGACAGTTTTGGACTCTGGGGGTGCCGCTTCTGCAGGGAGGGTACAGAGCCCCAGAGGGGAGGACCAGGGTCAGGTTGTCATCCCTGACCTGGTGGAAGAGAGAGTGGTCAAAGGGTGCCAGGCACCTGGGGCTACCGCCCCCCACTCTCCACAGTCACAGTGGTTAGAGAGGCCTGAGGTCGGGCTCTCATCCCTGACAGTTGTCTGGGGCCACTGTGGCTTGCTGTCCTGGTGGACAGAGTTGCCCCTGGGGGGGGGAGGACGAGAGTCACACCCCGGGGGTGGAGTGGGCAACACCACTGTGTTGGCCCTGGTGGTACTATCTGCCCATTGCAAGACATCTGTGAGCAAAGTAAAGTTAGGTGTTGCACAGATGGTGTCTGTAGATGTGGAGAAGGGTTCCCCATGGGTTAGCTTAGTGGGCCCTGAGAGTATGGACAGAGGGATCCAACTGGAGTCAGGAAGGCGTAGAACTGGAACATGCCCCTGCTGTTGTGGGCCTGGGTCCCTGTTCTATCGCCCCAATCAGGGAAGTACATCAAGGTATTGATTGTTCTCCCCTGGCTTTAGGCTGGTAGGGGGTCGTGTTGGACTTTTGCTTTTGCAGGGTCATCCCCAGACTTTTTTGCCTCCTGCCTCCTATATTTTTCTGACATGTTGCTGTTGGCTTTTCAACTCTGAGCACTTTACCACTGCTAACCAGTGCTAAAGTGCATATGCTCTCCTGTTTAAATTGTATGTAAGTGGTTTATCCATGATTGGCATATTTGATTTACTAGTAAGTCCCTAGTAAGGTGCACTAGAGGTGCCAGGGCCTGTAAAACAAATGCTACTAGTGGGCCTGCAGCACTGGTTGTGCCACCCACATAAGTAGCTCTGTAATCATGTCTCAGACCTGCCACTGCAGTGTCTGTGTGTGTATTTTTACACTGTAAATTCGACTTGGCAAGTGTACCCACTTGCCAGGCCTAAACCTTCCCTTTCCCTACATGTAAGGCACCCCTAAGGTAGGCCCTAGGTAGCCCCAAGGGCAGGGTGCAGTGTATGGATAAGGTAGGACATATAGTAATGAGGTTTATATGTCCTGACAGTGAAATACTGCCAATTTCGGTTTCACTGTTGCAAGGTCTGTCTCTCTCTCATAGGATAATATGGGGGCTACCTTTAAATATGATTAAAGTGTAGATTCCCCTAGAGAGTAGATGGACAGGTGGAGTTTGGGATCCCTGAACTCACAATTTAAAAATACATCTTTTAGTAAAGTTGATTTTCAGATTGTGCGTTTGAAAATGCCACTTTTAGAAAGTGAGCATTTTCTTGCTTAAACCATTCTGTGACTCTGCCTTGTTTGTGGATTCCCTGTCTGGGTCAGTTGACAGTTGGGTTGTTTTTCACCTCACACCAGACAGTGACACAAAGGGAGCTGGGGTGTGATCTGCATTCCTGATTAGCCATCTCTGCTAGGAGGGAGGGGTGGAGTGGTCACTCTCATCTGAAAGGACTGTGCCTGCCTCTGACAATGCTGTCTCCAGCCCCCTGGTGTGTGTCTGAGGCCTTGCCTGGGCAAGGCAGGATTTCACAAGAAGGTGTGAGTCCCCTTTGAAGAAAGGTGACTTCAAAGACTAAAATGGGTATAAGAAGGGCACCCAAACTTACAAACTTTAGAAACACTTCTGGAATCAAGGGGAACCTCTGCCTGGAGAAGAGCTGATCGCTGAGGAACAAGTGCTGCCCTGCCTGTGACTGTGCTTTGTGGAGCTTTCCTGCAGTGCTGCTTCTGCCAGAGTAAGAGGGCAAAGACTGGACTTTGTGTGCCTTCCATCTTGAAGAAGAAATCTCCAAGGGCTTGATGTAGAGCTTGCCTCCTGTTGTTGAAGTCTCAGGGATAGCAAAGACTTCTTCCTGCCAGCACCTGGAGTCTCTGGAGAGACCCCTACTCTGCTCTGTGGTGCCCTTCCAGTTCCTGGGACCCTAAAAGGAGAGGCTGGCAGCCTAAGGACAAAAATACACGCACCGAGCACCGTGCGGAGAAAAGATCGACGCGAATCCGATCGCGGCTGAGAAAACGACGCGACGCCGGTTCCGCAGCTGAGAAACGACGCCGCAGGAAACGCGACCGAAAAACCGACGCCCGGAGCAGGAGAAACGACGCGCAGCACCGCTGACGGAGGCTGAGAGATCGCACCCTGCGCCGCGGGACTTTCGGATCGTCGGGTGGCTGGCTTTTTCAACGCGCACCGCCGTGCCGAGTTGTTTTCGACGCACACAGCCGTGCAGGGTTACTTTCGACGCACACCGCCCGTGCGGGGTTATTTTTGACGCAAACCAGGTACATTTACACGCTAGCAGCGCTAGTGTGTTGTTACAACTACCTAAAGACTCTTTTTATTTTAAACCTTTAAAAAATCATAACTTGACTTGTGTATGTTGGATTTTTGTCGTTTTGGTCTTGTTTTGTCTAGATAAATATTTCCTATTTTTCTAAACTGGTGTTGTGTCATTTTGTAGTGTTTTCATTAAGTTACTGTGTGTGTTGGTACAAATACTTTACGCCCAGCACTCTGAGGTTAAGCCTACTGCTCTGCCAAGCTACCAAGGGGGTAAGCAGGGGTTAGCTGAGGGTGATTCTCTTTTATCCTAACTAGAGTGAGGGTCCTTGCTTGAACAGGGGGTAACCTGACTGTCAACCAAAGACCCCATTTCTAACAGCCTGCAAGACCTGTGAGGAAAAAGAGGCTTCACTTTGAGGACCCCACAAAGACTGCATTTACTGCCTTTACCCTCAGCACTCTGCCAAGGACTGTAAGGTATGCAGAACCTTTTCTAACAAGACCCTTAAAGACAGGGAGGACAGGCTTCTTATTTGGCTTCAGAAGCTGAAAACCAGGCAGAATACTGTTTCTGGTTCGGACAGTGAGGACGCTTCTGTTTCCTCCAAGCAGGTTCTAAAAAGAGACAGGTCACCTCAGACTGGTCAGTTGGAGGAACAACCTAAAAAGGCGGCTAAAAAGACCAGACATGGGTCTTACAAGACGCACAGCTCTTCAAGTTCTCCTCACAAAAGGCCTGTAACATCACACAGGGAAACAGGTGAGCGTTTTTACTCTTCAGAGTGTGGTCAGAAAGCGTCTTCTGAGCCTCCTCTGCCACCTACATTGTCTAAGCAGTCCTTCAAAACGCCATCTGTCAAGCCGTCGACAAGATCACCCACGACTACATCGACGGGAACCGTCTGCACAGCATCATCGACGACACCTACTACGACGACGGTTTACACAGTGTGCTCCGTCTCCAGTGTCTTCTTGTCTACAATGCTGTCGTCGACGGCCTCACCTCCGTCGACGATTCCAACGTTGAGAACATCGTTGACGATGGCATCCAACGAGTGCTCCATTGACGGGGCTCATTCACTCGTCCTCGCCGCCGACAGCATCGACGATAGCGTCACCTCTTTCAGCCCTACAGAATGGGATGACTGTCAGATACCTTCACCATCTTCACCCTCTCCAGTTCCTGCAGACTCTCCACCAGGAGACACTGGTGGATTTCACAGTTTGTTGGAACGGGCAACAAAAAGGTTTGCTCTACCGATGCCGACAAAGCAGATGGACTGCTTTCTCTATTACTTTAAGGAGTCCTTTCAGAAAAGTGTAAAATCGATGCCCATTGTAGACTTCATATGGGAGGGTATTAAGGTCATGAAGAATCCTGCCACTGTTACTGCTTTCTTGCCCCACTTGGATAAGAAACATATTGCGCCAGATGAAGCCCCAGCGTGCCTGACTGGTCATCCCAAACCGGATTCTGTTATTGCTCAGGGGACGAAGGGTAGGTCTTGAAATCCTTCAGCTCCAATCTCAGCTCCACCTGATAAAGAATGGAGAAGGCTCAATAATATCAGGAAGTGTTTCTCCTTGATGTCATCCCTTACAGGTAGAATGTCAAACTCATTAGCTGTGATAGGAAGATATGACAGGCAGCTGTGGGCGGATATTGCTCCTTACAAAGACCATGTTCTGGAGGAATCAAAAGCAGAAGCGCTGAAGATAGTACAGAAGGGAGAAAAGGCTTCAGCGGAAGTCCTTGATTGAGCAATGGATATTTCTACTACGGCTTTTTGTCAGCTGGCAGGTGCAGCTGTCTTAAGGAGGCAGGGCTGGCTTCGCGCGACATCTTTTAGAGAGGAGGTCCACAGCAAAATCCTTGACTAGCCTTTCAATGGGGAAGCTCTTTTTGGGAAGCATTTTGATGAAGCTCTGCAAGCTATTAAGACAGATACGGACATGCCACAGTCCCTTGGAACCCTGCAGTTCAGACAGCACCCCTTTCGGGGTGCTAGAGGAAGGGGATATCCATCCTACAGAGGGGGATTCCAGTAGTATAAATATCCTGCTTCTGATGGATACAACTACCTGTGGATTCCTCACCTAATGAATACTCCCATGGCGCCAGCATTCTACGGAAATCTTCTTACTAGTCTCTGCACGTCGACGAGGACGTCACTCTAGCCCACGCGACGCCGTCTGACGTCATACAGGCAATAAGAGGTCCTCGACGACGTGCGGACGTCAGTTCCCTTTTTTCCGTGCATTCGAAACGGTTATCTTCGAGGGAGCAACTGTTACTTTTTTTGGTTACAGTGTATTTTTGCTGCGTAGTCTTTCGCTGTGGTAATAATGTCGCAGAGAAAGTCTGGATTTAAGCCTTGTCGTGAGTGTGGAGGCAAGATGTCGGTGACGGATCCTCATTCCGATTGCCTTTGGTGTTTGAGCTCCGACCACGACGTCTCGACTTGTGATTCATGCCAGCACATGAATCCAAAAGCCCTCAAGGAACGGGAGGCGAAGCTGTTTATGGCTAAATCGAAGGAGAAGCATCACAAGACATCGGCGTCATCGAGACTCCCAGCGCCGTAGAGAATCTCGGCGTCATTCGAAGGAGACTCGTTCCAGGTCTTCGGATCGGCGCCGAAGGACATGGGAGATCAGTCCCACGGTTACGCCGCATCCTTCGACGCCGTTGCCCTCTCCGGCGTCTCCAACTTCACCTGGACAGGCGTCGGTGATTGAGGTATTGGAGCCTCAGGTGTTTTCTCCGGCGCAGACGTCGAGGCCGGCGTCGGGGTCGCCTCCGAGACAGGCACCTCAGTATCCGGCTTTTCCCACCCCTGGAGCCGATAGTTCCGCATTCTTGAATGCGATGTATGCCATCTTCCAACAGATGGCTCCAGGGGGTGCTCCGGCTGGGCCTTTGGCCTTTTCTTTGGGTGATCCTGCGCCTCTTCGGCCGGCACCCTTTATGCCCTTTCTCCCTTTTGGGAACGTGGGCTCGGCGCCAGTGTCGGCGCCGGTGGCCGCTCCGGTGGCTTCAGAAGGATTGGCCCCGGGGATTTCCATCCCGTCGACGTCGGGATTTCGGCCTGTGACTCCGGTGGGTCCATCTGCTTCAGCTGCTCTTTTGTCGGCGCCGAAGTTACCTGTGGCGCCGGACGCGGCGTCGGTGGCTTCTGAAGATCGGCGCCGATCTTCGACTTCGGCGGAGGCATTGTCGACTCCGCGTATTGAACAGCAACTTCATTCCAGGAGACGTGCTCTCCGTGTATTAGAAGAGCAGGAGTACCAACGAGCCCTGGAGGAAGGAGAGCTAGAGGACTCGGGTGATGGGCTGCGTGGACTGGAGTCGCCCAGTGGGCTGGACACTTCCCCTGAGTGGGATCTTTCGTCCCCGGGGGAATATACTGAGGAGGCTGCTTCCTTTCATGCAGTGGTACGGAAGGCAGCTAGTTTTTTGGACCTGCCTTTGCCGGTGGTGGAGGCTAAACAAAACCTTTTAACAGAGGTGCTACATCCGGCCTCAGCTGCGGCGGAGCCTCTGTTGCCATTTAATGACGCTCTGCTGGATCCGGTGTTAGAGGTGTGGAAGAGGCCGGTATCTTCCCCAGCAGTTCACAGAGCCGTGGCCAGGAGGTATCGGGCGGCTCCGACTGACCCTGGGTTTCTATCTAGGCACCCTACGCCGGAGAGCTTGGTGGTGCAGGCCTCCTGTTCATCCAAGTCAGCGCCTGGTTCTTTCCCGACGGTGCCTGGGGACAGAGATTCAAAGAAGCTAGAGGCGCAGTCGAAGAAGATTTTCTCGTCCTGCAGTCTGGCGTTAAAAGCCACCAATGCAACCTGTATCCTGGGGAGGTATATTCATGCTCTGATGGATGACATTTCCTCATCGTTTATAGAGCTTCCCCAGGGTCTTTTGCATCTTGTCTCAAATGCCCAGGCTGCTGTGACCCAGATTATCCAGACGGGACTGGATACCACCGATTCGGTAGCCAGAGCAATGGGCACAACTGTGGTGGCAAGGAGACAGGCCTGGCTCCGTAATTCGGGCTTTTCTGCAGATGTACAGTCCACATTGTTGGATCTCCCGTTTGATGGGGACAAACTGTTTGGAGCCAAGGCTGATTCGGCCTTGGAACGTTTTAAGGAAAGCAGGGCCACGGCTAAGTCGTTAGGGCTCCAAGCTCCTTCTTCCACGGCCTCTTCCAGATTTTTCAGGAGGTTTCGTGGATTTGGGCGTGGCTCTTCCTCCTCTTCCTTTCGGGGAAGATATCAGCAACCTGCCTCTTCCCATCCCTATAGATCTTTCAGGGGGAGAGGTAGGGTCCGCACCAGAGGAGCCTCTCAGCAGCACTCTG
Source organism: Pleurodeles waltl (assembly GCF_031143425.1). Lineage (NCBI taxonomy): Eukaryota > Metazoa > Chordata > Amphibia > Caudata > Salamandridae > Pleurodeles > Pleurodeles waltl. Next base: position 87,992,359 of record NC_090447.1, on the reverse strand, counting down.
CCTCTTCCTCATCCTCTGGCGGGGTGCAGCAGGGGAAGCAGCCTTAGGCTTCCACCATTTCCCACTCACTCCTCTCCTGTAGGGGGAAGATTACAGCATTTTCTCACCAAATGGAAGACTGTTACAACGGACACTTGGGTTCTCAGTATTGTGGGAAAAGGCTACACCCTTCCCTTTCGGGAGTTCCCGCCCCTCATCCCGCCCCGCCCTTCTTATTGTTCAGAAGAACACCTCCTGTTGCTAGAACAGGAGGTACAAGCCCTCCTTTCCAAGGGCGCGGTGGAGTTGGTCCCAGAGCAGGAAAGGGGTCGAGGATGTTACTCAAGGTATTTCCTGATTCCCAAGAAGGATGGTCGTTTGAGACCAATTCTGGACCTGAGGATCTTGAATTGGTTCCTCAAGCAGGAAAAATTCAAGATGCTGACCCTAGCACAGGTGCTTTTGGCGTTGAACAAGGAAGACTGGATGGTGTCTGTCGACTTGCAGGATGCTTACTTTCATATCCCGATACTCAAGTCACACAGGAAGTATCTCCGGTTTGTGGTGGGATCGCAACACTATCAGTTTGCGGTCCTTCCGTTTGGTCTTACTTCAGCACCTCGAGTCTTCACGAAGGTGATGTCGGTGGTTGCGGCAGAACTCAGAAGGAAGGGAATAGCAGTATTCCCTTACTTGGACGACTGGTTGATCAAAGCCAAGTCCCCGGAGCTTGTGTCGCATCATCTGCAGTCAACAACCCAGTTGTTGTTCGACCTGGGTTTTTCTGTGAACGAGCCCAAATCTCACCTAGAGCCCCCTCAGCGCCTCCTGTTCATAGGGGCAGTACTGGATACAACATTGGGTCGGGCCTTTCCTCCGCCTCAGCGGATTCAAGATATTCAGGATTTGGTTCCAATGTTTCAAAATGGAGCGGTAATTCCATTCCTCAAGGTCCTTCGTCTGCTCGGTCTGTTTGCCTCCTGCATTCTGTTGGTCACGCATGCTCGCTGGCACATGAGGGCTCTTCAGTGGTGCCTCTGAAGGCAGTGGTCTCAACACAAAGGGGATCTAGAGGGTACTGTCAAGATCTCCAGAGATGCTGCTGTGGATTTGAAGTGGTGGATTGCAAGCAACAATCTTTCACAAGGAAAGCCGTTCCAGCAGTCGCCACCAGTGGCCACAGTCATAACGGATGCTTCCACTCTAGGGTGGGGAGCTCATCTGGGGGATCTGGAGGAATGTTTCACATCAATCTGTTAGAGTTACGGGCTGTACGTCTGGCTCTCAAGGCCTTCCTCCCTTCCCTTCGTGGTCAGTCGGTACAGGTCCTAACGGACAATACTACCACGATGTGGTACATAAACAAGCAGGGAGGAGTCGGGTCGTACCTTCTCTGCAGAGAAGCTCTTCGACTATGGTCCTGGGCAAAGGACCATCAGATTTGCTTGATAGCAAACCATCTGGCCGGAGTCTTGAACGTGCGTGCGGACAGTCTCAGTCGCCAATTCTCGGCAGACCACGAGTGGCGTCTCCATCCAGATCAAGTCCGTTTAATCTTCCAGAGGTGGGGGTTTCCTCGGGTAGATCTGTTTGCCACTCGAGAGAACGCGCATTGTCCGTTGTTCTGCAGCCTCCAGTATCCGATGCAGGGAGCGTTGGGGGACGCGTTTCAAATAACCTGGTGCGGCCAGTTGCTTTACGCGTTTCCTCCCATACCCTTGATTCCTCGAGTATTGAGGAAGATTCGCCAGGACCGGGCTCTAGTCATCCTAATAGCTCCGGATTGGCCAAGGAGGGTATGGTACTCCGACCTTCTCCAACTCTCAATGTGCCCTCCGCTCCGTCTCCCTTTCAGGGCAGACCTCCTCTCGCAGTCGCAGGGGCAGGTTTTACACCCCAACCTCCAGAGTCTGCACCTACATGCCTGGAGATTGAACGGGGCAACCTGAGTTCCTTCTCTCTCCCGCCTGAGGTAGTGGATGTTATATTAGCGGCCAGGCGACACTCCACTAAATCTATCTACGCTAATAGATGGTCTAAATTTGTTGCGTGGTGTGGAGAGAGGCAGATTGATCCTTTGCATGCTCATCTATCGGACGTTTTGTCTTTTGCTCTGTCTCTAGCGCAGAAAGGTTGTGCAGTGGCTACCATTAAGGGTTATTTATCGGCCTTGTCAGCCTTCATATGTCTTCCAGACCAACCATCTTTATTTAAATCCCCTATTGTTATCAGATTCTTGAAAGGTCTTCTAAATAAATATCCTCCAAAGCCATTCGTTATGCCGCAATGGGATTTGTCCTTGGTCCTGACTTTCCTTATGGGGTCCCCTTTTGAACCTATGCATTCTTGCCCCTTAAGGTATTTGGTTTTAAAAACAGTCTTCCTGATAGCTATAACATCAGCAAGGAGAGTGAGTGAGTTGCAGGCCTTATCAGTAAAGCCCCCTTATACAACTTTTTATGGGGATAAGGTGGTGTTGAGGACCAAGGCTGCTTTCCTCCCGAAGGTTGTTTCACCCTTCCATTTGGCTCAGGCAATTACTTTGTCCACGTTCTATCCTCCGCCTCATCCTTCCAAAGAGGAAGAAAGACTGCACCGTCTGGACCCAAAGAGAGCGTTGAGCTTCTTTATTGATTGAACAAAGGATTTCAGGCTGGAGGATCAGCTGTTTATTGGATACGTGGGCAAGAGGAGAGGAAAGGCAGTCCACAAGAGAACACTATCCAGGTGGGTTGTTCTTTGCATTAAAATCTGTTACTCTTTGGCAAAGAAGGATCCTCCTGAGGGCATTAGAGCTCATTCCACCAGAGCTAAGTCGGCCACTTCGGCCTTGGCCAGAGGTGTTCCTGTGGTCGACATCTGCAAGGCCGCAACTTGGTCGTCCCTTCACACTTTTGCAAAACATTACTGTTTGGATTCTGAGGTTAGAAGGGACGGCCATTTTGCACGGTCAGTGCTGCAGGATTTCTTGGTTTGACCATTTAGGCACCCACCGCCGGGCGTGGTACTGCTTTGGGACTCTATTCATTAGGTGAGGAATCCACAGGTAGTTGTATCCATCAGAAGAACAAGTTACTTACCTTCGGTAACGACTTTTCTGGTGGATACATTAGCTACCTGTGGATTCCTCACGGTCCCACCCGCCTCCCCGTTGCCTTTCTGGTCTTACCAAGTAATCCTTGAGTACGCTCCTCTTGGTCTTTGAGGGTGCAATAGATGTTGTATATATTATATTTATATATATGTATATGTATATATCTTTGTGTATATACTTGATGTGTATATATATATTTTTAAAAAGAGAGAGTTATATATATATAAAAGATTTACAGTTATTCATGCAATGTTGTGTATTTTTACAATGTAATGGGATGTTGCCTTGCTCTTTCATTGCATTGCCTGGTTGTTCTCATGCACGTAAAAAATGATTGGTACTGACGTCCGCACGTCGTCGAGGACCTCTTATTGCCTGTATGACGTCAGACGGCGTCGCGTGGGCTAGAGTGACGTCCTCGTCGACGTGCAGAGACTAGTAAGAAGATTTCCGTCGAATGCTGGCGCCATGGGAGTATTCATTAGGTGAGGAATCCACAGGTAGCTAATGTATCCACCAGAAAAGTCGTTACCGAAGGTAAGTAACTCGTTCTTCTGGCTCAAATATTCAAACCTTTCGGACCCAATATCAGCAGAGGCAACCTCCGCAGGCAGCATATGCTAGAGCCACGCATAGAGCAAGAGCAGGACGACAGTCTAGAGAATCAGGTTGCAGGCAATGACTTTTCCCTTACCCCAGCTTCTTATCCTTCTTCAAGGCTCATTTTTGGAGGAAGGATTTCCCAATACCTGCACAATCGGCATATGATCACCTCCGACCGTTGGGTGTTGAACCTTATTCAATTTTTCCATGCACTAGAGTTCATGCAGATCCCACCACCAAGACCCCCTCCTCCATGTTTTCCAAGAACCTCAAGCTCCTCAGAAAGGAAGTGCAGTTGATGCTCAAGAAAGGAGCTATAGAAAGGGTCCCGGCTCGGGACAGAAACAAGGGGTTTTATTCTCGTTTCTTTCTTATCCAGAAGAAGCGGAAAAATTGGTGTCTAATCCTGGATCTTCGAGGTCTGAATACTTAGCTCAAAAGGCAGTCATTTCATATGATTATGTTGCAGGATATCCTTCCCCTTCTCAATCCAGGAGATTATATGTCAACCTTAGATCTTCAGGATGCGTACTTCCATATCCCTATTCATCAATCTCACAGAAAATTCTTAAGATTCATAGTAACCGGGGACAATTTCCAGTTCAAGGTACGCCCTTTCAGCCTCAAATCAGCCCTCAGAATTTTCACCAAGTGCCTGGCTCCAGTAACAACTTTCCTCAGAAGACACAAATTTCAGGTATTTCTATATTTGGACGACTGGCTCATCAAGGCAAGATCCCCCTCACAGACTCGGAAAGTGACAGAGGCTTGCATAGGCCTATTTGCCAATCTAGGCCTATAAATCACAGCACATCTGCTCTCCAACCCCTGTGTCTAGAACTGCAGTTCTAGGCACATCCAGTTCCAAAGCGGCTCCCATATAAGAGCGACAGAGGAAACTGATCTCTTCAGCCAGTCTCATCCGAAAAAGAAGGTCTGCTTCAGTTTGCCTCTTCAAGTCTCTACTGGGGATGATGTCTTCCTGCATCCCACTGGTGCCTTTCTGTCGTCTAAGAATTCGTCCACTTCAAGAGCAGTTGGATATTCAGTGGACACAGTCCAAGTGATCTTTCAATGACGTAATCAAGGTTACCAAACCAATGAAATTACATCTGTATTGGTGGACCCAAGCATCCCATCTATCAGTATGTCTGGCTTTTCTTCCACCCCTGGCCCCATGGGTTATCACAACGGATGCATCCCTGGAAGGTTGGGGAGCCTTCCTTCAGGATCTGTCAGTCAAAGGCAGATGGGACGCTCATCAAAAGATTTATCATATCAGCTATCTGAAACTGAAGGCAGTTCACTTAGTGCTTCTAGCCTTTCTGTTAAAGGTAAAGAATTTGTCGGTGCTCATACGTACAGACAACACGACGATGATGCAGTATCTGAACAAGCAGGGAGGAACCATATCCCTGCTGTTATCTCGAGAATCTTAGGCGTATCTGGAACTGGTCCATTCTACATGGTGTGCATCTTCGAGCAGAGCACGTTCCGGGCGCTCTGAACATCATTGCTGTCTTAGCAGACAGAAATCATCCAATCATGAATGGGAGCTGTGCTAGATCGCATCTTCTCGAAGTGGGGAAAACCAAACCTCGATCTGTTTGCCACGCACCAGAATGCAAAATGCTTGTATTATGCAAGTCAGGATCACCATCCGGGTTCTTGGGGGAATGCATTTTCAATAGCATGGTCATGAATTTATGCTTACGCTTTTCCTCCCATTCCCCTCATTCCGAGAGTCCTGGCTGCAGGATACTTCTGATTGGTTTATGGAGTTACTTCTACTGTCAGAGAGGCGCTACATACCTCTGCCGGTAATACCTCGTCTGTTAACAATGGACGGTGGTCAGGTTCTCCACCCGGATCCAGCGTCGCTTCATTTGACTGCCTGGCTCCTGAATACCATGAATTTAAGCATTTGAACATTCCTGACTATAGGGTCATTCTGGCCAGAGCGGCAGCTGATAGCACCATAAAGCCGTATCGGCTTAAATAGAGAATATTTTGCTTTTGGTGCAAACAGGCGCAGGTTCATCTTTTTTCCTCATTGCCGGAACAAGTGCTTCCTTATCTTCTTCTTTTAGCCAGACAGGGGCTGTCAAGCTCTTCAATTAGGGTCCACTTAGCTGCTATTTCACATTACAGGTGATCAGGAAATTCACCATCTTTGTGGTCAATGAGAATTATCAAGCAGTTCCTTAAAGGACTTTTTCGTTCTTTTCCGCAAGTCAGACTGCCACTGCCATCCTGGCGACTTAATTTCGTTTTGTCTCAATTGATGAAGCATCTATTTGAACCCATTCACAGGGCAGGCTTGAAGTTCCAGTCTTGGAAGGTTGCACTTCTTCTTGCCCTGACCTCGACTAGAAGAGTTAGCGAGATTCAAGCTTTCGCAATCCAAAGCCCTTTCTTACAGTTTAAAGATGATGATGTAGTAATTTTGCGAACAAATCCAAAATTTATACCAAAGGTTCCTTCTGACTTTTATATCAACCAGCCAATTCTTAAGTCGTTTTTTTCTGAATCCATCAACGGTGGCGGAAAGATCCCTGCATTCCTTAGACGTCAAAAGATGTCTTACGTTTTATCTGGACAGGACAAGAAGTTTTAGGAAAAAAAGCCAATTATTTATGTCATTCAGTGCCCTTAGAAAAGGGCAGCCGATTTCCAAACAAAGAATTTCTAGATGGATATCTAGTTCCTATGCAGGGTCATCCCCAATCTTTTTGCCTCCTGCCTCCTATCTTTTCTGACCTGTTGGCTTTTGAACTCTGAGCACTTTACCTCTGCTAACCAGTGCTAAAGTGCATATGCTCTCAGTGTAAGTTATATGGTTGATTGATTTATCCATGATTGGCATATTTGATGTACTAGTAAGTCCCTAGTATGGTACACTAGAGATGCCAGGGCCTGTAAATCAAATGCTACTAGTGGGCCTGTAGCACTGGTTGTGCCACCCACATAAGTAGCTCTGTAATCATGTCTCAGACCTGCCACTGCAGTGTCTGTGTGTGCAGTTTTAACTGTAAATTCGACTTGGCAAGTGTACCCACTTGCCAGGCCTAAACCTTCCCTTTCCTTACATGTAAGGCACCGCTGAGGTAGGCCCTAGGTAGCCCCAAGGGCAGGGTGCAGTGTATGGTTAAGGTAGGACATATAGTAATGTATTTTATATGTCCTGACAGTGAAATATTGCTAAATTCGTTTTTCACTGTCGCAAGGCCTGTCACTCTTATAGGTTAACATGGGGGCTACCTTTAAATCTGATTAAAGTGTAGATTCCCTTTGGGAGCGGATGGACATGTGGAGTTTGGGGGTCTCTGAGCTCACAATTTAAAAATACATCTTTTAGTAAAGTTGATTTTAAGATTGTGTGTTTGAAAATGCCACTTTTAGAAAGTGGGAATTTTCTTGCTTATACCATTTCTTTGACTCTGTCTGTTTGTGGATTCCCTGTCTGGGTCAGTTTGACAGTTGGGCTGGTTGCACCTCACACTAGACAGTGACACAAAGGGAGCTGGGGTGTAGCCTGCATATCCTGATGAGCCATCTGTGCTAGGAGGGAGGGGAGGAGTGGTCACTCACACCAGAAAGGGCTGTGCCTGCCCTCACACAATGCAGTCTCCAACCCCCTGGTGAGTGTCTGGGGCCTGGCCTGGGCAATGCAGGATTTCACATTCCAAAGAGACTTTACTTTGAAGTAGGCCTACTTCAATCGAGAAATTGGGTATAAGAAGGGCACCCAAAACCACAGACTTTAGATCACTTCTGGACATCAAGAGGAACCTCTGCCTGGAGAAGAGCTGAAACGCTGAGAAGTGCTGCCCTGCCTGTGACTGTGCTTTGTGGAGCTATCCTGCAGTTGTTGCTTCTGCCAGAGTAAGAGGGCAAAGACTGGACTTGGTGTGCCTTCCATCTTGTGAAGAAATCTCCAAGGGCTTGATTTAGAGCTTGCCTCCTGTTGTTTGAAGTCTAAGGGACAGCAAATACTTCTCTCTGCCAGCACCTGGAGTCTCTGGAGAGACTCCTACTCTGCCCTGTGGTGCCCATCCAGTTCCTGGGACCCTGAAAGGAGAAGCTGGCAGCATAAAGACAAGGAAATCCACGCACAGAGCACCATGCGGGGAAAAGATTGACGCAAATCTGATCTGCGGCTGAAGAAACGACGCGCCGCCGGCTCTGCAGCTGAGAAACGACGTTCGCAGGAAACACGACCGAAGAATCGATGCACGGAGCAGGAGAAATGACGCGCAGCATCGCTGACGGAGGCTGGGAGATCACAACCCGCGCTGCGGGGTCTTCGGATCATCATGCGCTGGATTTCCGACTCAAGTGCGTGGAAAAACAACGCAAGGCCTGCCCGGACCCGAGAGTGCTGACCGCATCGATTCATCGCTCTCCTGCGGAGAGAAGAAACGACGCGCCCCAACCCGGCGAAAGGAGAAACAACGCACAGTCCCGCTCGTGAGTGGAATCAATGCCTCGCAAGCCCTTTTTGACGCACACTTGGCTGTGCAGGGTTATTTTTGACGTGCACCATGTACATTTTCACTCTAGCAGCGCTAGTGTGTGTTTAAAACTACTTAAAGACTCTTTTTACATTTTTATTGATAACTTGAGTTGTGGATTTTTGTCATTTTGGTCTTGTTTTGTTTAGATAAATATTTCCTATTTTTCTAAACTGGTGTTGTGTCATTTTGTAGTGTTTTCATTAAGTTACTGTGTGTGTTGGTACAAATACTTTGCACCTAGCACTCTGAAGTTAAGCCTACTGCTCTGCCAAGCTACCAAGGGGGTAAGCAGGGGTTAGCTGAGGGTGATTCTCTTTTACCCTGACTAGAGTGAGGGTCCTTGCTTGAACAGGGGGTAACCTGACTGTCAACCAAAAACCCCATTTCTAACAATTGACTTTTGCCACAAAGCTGCAGGGAAAGCCCTGAGCAGATCACGTTCACACTCCACTAGAGTGGTTGCAGCTTCCACTGCGCCCTTCGCTGATGTGCCCATTCAAGACATTTGCAGGTCGGCCACCTGGAGTTGTGCGCACAATTTGACGAAGCACTGTTGCCTTGAGGAGTCGTCTCAAGGAGATGTGGCAGTGGGGCAAGCGGTGCTGAGGCATCTGTTCCCGTAACGGTAAGCTGTACTATTCTTTTTTTTTTTCTTCCTACCCAGTATATTGTTCACCACATTGTATGATACTGAAGTTTTCTTTCTCTCAATACGCTTGTTGTTGTTTCGCATGGAGTAATGATTCTTTGGTTTTTGTAATCATGTAAGAGTTTATATAACTTAACAATTATCATTTTTCAATTGATATAAAATGTTCATCATACAGTGTGCTTCATTGCTGCTTGCTACTCTGATTCAAGCATGTGAATCTATGAAAGTTCCAATACTGGAGTAAGAAATGAGTTTGTTAATTCAACTGTTGTTCTCCAGGTTTGGAATCTTTCATAGATTAATATGAGACCCTCCCGCCTCCCCTGAGAAGCTCACCATTACAGACTAGATTCCTCAACTTTTTCAGCACTCATGCTGTGAGAAAATCTGAGGCACTGGAGCTTCTCACAGGAGTGTTCGGGGGTAGAGGAAGCCTGATTGGTGTGGGTCTTTTTCCTCAAAAACATATGAATAGAATACTAATGTGATAGACTGTAGGCCTGTATTTATTTTATTTTAGTTATCATAACACTGCTGTTGTAATAAACCGGGGGACTCCCATCTTGACGACAGGGAATGATTCAAGCATGTGAATCTATGAACGATTCCAATACTAGAGAACCACAGTTACAGTTAAGTAACAAATTTCTTATTTATTAGCTTTGTAATGCACTAACATGTCACCAAGGCAGCTTTACAGCAGAGGTGAACTGATGAAGTTCCAGTAATCTAGAAAGTGGTGGAAGATCGCTTGCAAATCAATGGAGTTAAAACAACAGAAAAAGTCTCACATGCCTTAATGGGCCCAATCTCTTCAAGGACAAGCATTGGCAACGCCAGTAGTTGTCGCATTTTTAATTGTATGTGTTCTTTGTTGCAATTGGCATATGTTGTATGATCTATTTAGATGCATAAACAGGAAAAAAATGTTTACTGGGCCTCACGTTCACACGGACCGCACCCAGGCGCAGATGCAAGCAATTACATATTAGTCCTGGCCCCTTGATCTACCTCTGTACAAAATTGTTGTCCAGAGATTTTCATTTTTAATTTGTATCTTTAGAGAAGTAATTTAGCTTGGCTAAAAATTGCTAATCTGGGACAATTTTTTTCTGGATGACATTTTAAAAAATGGCAGCTGTGTTGCAGTGATGATGTAATATTTCAGGAACCATGAGACCTATATACTTCATTTTGGTGTCAAAACATAGGTTTTGGGGGTCACGTAGTCTCATAGAGACAGAAAGTAACTCCTCAGAGCAACCCTTTTGCCATTTTAAAAACAAAAAGGTGCCTCTATAATGATGTGTTTTAGCCATCATATTAGTAATTATTTAAATATTGTATTTGTTTCAGGTTTTCCGTTGATTCAAATTCGTAAACATGAAGGAGCAGGTGGTAGCAGACAATCTTTACCTCCTGACAAAGTGTTGCGAACTACAAGATCCGAGGACTCCTTCTGCAAAGAAAAATGTGTCATGTGCAAAACTAATTCAAAAGTAAAGCTAACATCAACTGCTGCTGGACAGAAGGGAGTTTGAGATGCTGCAGAAATACAGCAAGGAGAGGTTCCGCAGCTAGTTTCTCCAAGATGAAGTTTTCAGCTCAGTAGCTGATGTAAACAGCAAGGTGAATGTATTTGCAGCGGATTTGTATGCCTACCTAATCTGCATGTGTGCATACATTCGGACATATGAATGTACAATGAGTTCCCAGCAGCAATGTAACTGCCAAGTTTGCACTCTTTGAAAAAGTAAATTAACTTTTAAAGCCACTCTTGAGTGCTGGCTACGGGTTCAACACTCAGTGAGACCAGAGAAATAATGGTCAACATTGACAAAACTGTTTTGATCCATAATAATGAAATTAAGATTTTTCTGGTGAGAATCCACAATAACAAAATGTGTTATTGTCAGTCTAACAAAAGGAATGAGCCACTCATGGTGTTCTCAGCTGATTTGACTCCAGAAGTTCTTGCTGCCAAAATAAGATTCCAGGATGCAGTAAAATCAGCATGAACCCTTTTGAGAAATATCCTGAAAGATTTCGATTTTGGACTTAATGACACATTTTGTAATGCCCTAGAGCTCCGCAAAACATGGGAGTCAACAAGAATGGCTGATGTTTTAACATTTTTTACAACATTGTTTAATATCAGCAAAGCAAAACTGTTACAAACTAAAGTTCTTGGTTAGGAACAGAAGCCAATAACATAGATGATGGCTTTGAAGATATAAGTGAAGAGGTGGAAGACAAGGCTTAGGCTGTGCAGATGTACTGTCTTTTCTACATCACAGCAAAATGAAAACTCAGCTACACATGATGACTGCCCATGCAATCTATGAAAAGTGCAAATGCAGAGAGCTAATCACTTCAGTGAATAGGATTGGTGTATCAACAAGTTATAATGACCTAGTATGGAGCAGAAACGTGTTAGTAGCTCATGCTGTAAAATCTTGTGAATCCGAAAGCACACCACTTAAAAGTCACTTTACCAGGAAAGGATTTACAGTTGCTGCTCTTGATAATTTTAATTTTGAAGGCAGCTCGAATTTGTCTGGAACATCCAGCACATATGATACCACCATGGTGCTTTTTCAAGACTGTACCAGTGAAGTAGCTGCTGGAAAACAATCTGCTTTAGCTGTAGGCATAAATGAATGAAGCTGCAAACTTATAACCCAAATGCCTTGCCAACGTGTGCAAAATCAATACAAGCTATCAACACGTCACAGTCTACCAGAAAGTTTCAAAGTAGCTGAGGACATGGATCTTCTACGGATGCTGCGGTCTGCAAAGCTGATTTAACCGAATTCATCATATCGCTTATTGGGTGCGGACTGAAGGATGAAGAAAAGCAAGTTCCTCCGTGGGCTGGCATTCATGCTGTGATCTCCCAGAATACCGCCCCGCTGAAGAAGTTTGGGTTTGTACAAGGGATACCATCTCCAGTCACAAACATTTACAAAATGCGCATGCTCGGCTTGAAGACCAGCCTATCCTGCCAATTTATTGCGGTAAATGTGTTTTCCATATTTTAGCTGACATTTTTATGAGCAATCCAGTAGAATTTCACACTCTTAATTTAATGGTGGTTGTTTTCCACATAGCAGGAGTTGTTTTGCGGTGTACAGGAAGTTATCTCAGTGGACGTGGCATAGATGATGCACTTATTGAGGCTGAAATCTTTGGAAGCAAAACTGTCTAGTCAGTATTGAGCAGAACTCATTATGTTAGTTCGTTAGAAGGTACGCTGATATCGGAGGCTTGCGTTGGAATGCTTTCTGGAACAAGATTGACAACTTAGGTTTTGTATATCTTATCTCAGAAGTGATCAAGGCACAGGGAGCACTTCATTCAAAAGACATAATGCAGAGCCAGGCAGTGTTTTATACACTCAGTTCAAAATCAGAAAACAAAGTTTGTAGGGTTTGTCAAAGAAAATCTGAAATTTGCAAGTACTGGGGAAATGTTTTACACATGATAGCTCTAGTGAAAAATTTGGTACATGTTGATCTGGAAGGTGATTGAGAGCATGTGAAGACTGTGGAGTCACTGATTACTGTGTTTCGTGAACTTGATTGCATAAACTACCTGAGATATAGGTCAGGGTATTTGGAAAGAGTGAAGAAGCTAGAGATAGAAAAACCATACCTCTACGGAAATTCATCCAAAGACATTTTGTGGTGAAAGACAAGAGAGGGAAGGTTCAATACTGTGGCTCCAGATATGAAACTGGAACAGACAATCCAGAGATCACAGAAAAGCTCCAAGGGAATTGTTGGTCAGGCACGCAAAAGTGAATATGTTGCTCAATGACAGCTAGTTTACCGTGAAATTCTTTCTATTTGAAATGTTTTCAGAGAGATGACAAATTCAAGTTTAATGGACCATTGTGAAACTGTTCCTCACCACAAAGTTGTGGGAAAGAGAGGGAAACATTAATAAACATGTTGACAGTCTTCTTCATTTCATGAATCAGCAAGGAAACTCCGTGGAAATGACTGAGCCTGTGCAACTGCACAACTTCGTGACCAAACAATATGTGAATAATAATAAAAGGACACATCTGCTAGATGTCCTGGAACATGGAAACTATACGCAGAACTGAAGCACGAGAGATTTGTATTGAAAGAAAAAAAGCTTTGACATAATCAATAAAGCTAAACTTTCCCGGTTCAGTTGCCATAGTAAGAGTTTCATCTAATCAGCCACTACAAAACAGGTACCAAAAAACAACTTTTGCAAGCACATAGAGAGATGGAATATAGGAAAAGAAAGGGGTGAATTCCTCAAAGACATTCTGTTGCATGATCTTCTTCCAACAAACACATTATTTGATGGAGATGCTGCAACCAAACCAGTGAAGCACAGACTTATACAAGAGCTCCAGATAAAACTTTCCCCTGAAGAATTCAGTTCGCAAAGGTGTCCTCATTGAAAATTGCTGCTGTTGTGCAGGAGCGGCTCACAGTGCTAAAGAGGGGTGGGATGGCGTGCGCGGGTAGAGGGGGTGGTGGGTGCTTTTTGGGGAGGGGGTAATTAATCAAATTAATTTACAAAAAACGTATCTTAATCGTCACCGCTGATACCACCGTGCTGCTCCACTCCTACGCAGACAGGCTGCAAGCACAAGCTCCCAGTCTGCCCTGCGCCCAATCCTGACACTGCTCAGAGCAATGTTAGGATTGATTGGGAGACTGGGAGTCTGTGCCTGCTCTATCCAGCCTAGCAACGCAGTGCCAGGCTTGGGAGAGCATACTGTGCATGTGTGTTTGGCCAGCCATGCCAGCATTTGGTCAGTGCTCGTCACAGAATGTGGCCGCACCCTGTTTACCAAAACATTATATTAAACATAGTTTATTATCGTTTTTTGGTGAATGGTTTGCAGCTGCTGGTGGGGGCGACGCTTCTCCGCCCTTGCGGAAGAGCCGCTCCTGTTGTGGACTATTTCACAATTGCGAATGGTCAAAATTTCATCAACTTCGGAGAGGTCATTCAGACTGTTCTACGAATATCAAATTCAGTGTGCACCTTGCAAGAACTGCATATTGTCTTTGATAGTTATCTTGAACTACCTGTCAAAGAAAGTGAGAGAATTAGGCCAATGTCTACAAGTGAAACAATTGATCTTGCCTGCATCAGAAATCTGACACCTATACCTGTGCAACTTGGAAAATTCTGGTCATCAACATTGAACAAGATGAACTTGCCAATGTTAACTCATTTAAACATTGCTGATGCTTGTTTGAACACTGCATTTCCAATTATTGCAAGTGGAATGTTTATCAATGAGGAGTTGGTGCATGCAGAGAGATATTCAAAAGACACAGGCCGTATTGTTCAAGAATTTAACAGCAAATTGTAGGGAGCTGACCTTCATGTTGTGCCACATGTTGAGTTAGCTGTTCGAAATGGTTCCATTCGAGACATTATCGATACGTTATGGAACAGATGAGAAAATAAACTTAATCCTGCTTCATATTCGGTACAAGAAACTTGACCCAGAGATGCCCAGTGTTCTTATCAAGGCACAGATCTTTATGGGTGATGACACTATGAGCAAAATTGGAACACAGCTTGGAGCTTTAACTGCTGAATCTGTGAATTTTCTAAAAGGATCTGCTGAGACAGAAGAAGCATGTGACTTTAAAAAGGTAGGAAAATACCTTGTGCGTTTGTGGAAAATGAGTTTTGCCTTTCACACGTTTGACGATCTTCACATAGTGAGTTCAGGAGATCAGTCCCGCTAGGGGACTTTCCACCAACGTCATATTCTGTGTGTGGATACAATAAAAGAGCGTTTTACTTGATTAGAAGATGTGTAATTGTTTTGGATCATGCATATGTAGAGCAATATCAGTGTGAATGTGGTAGGAAAGATATTGATGGGGTGCTAAACTTTCTAAAAACCTCTACCTACAGAACTTAAACTTACATGTACTTTACAAAACCTGTGCTACAAAAAGATGTCCGTCAATATGCTCTTCTCAAATGTTCAACTTTCTGCAAATGTACTAGGAGCAATGGCCGAAAGAGTTAAATAAAGTGAACTATGAAAATGTGTCTAAAACAAGAGTGATAAACATTAATTTTTTTCATATTCAAATCATAAACATTGTATACATAAAAGGATTAAAAAACATTATTTGTTTAATTTCTATATATGTCTCTTCTTTCTCTATTATAGCCGCCATTTTGGAAAATGGCAGAAGGGTTGCTCTGAGGAATTCTTTTCTGTCTCTGTGAGACTACTTGATCCCCAAAACTTATGTTTTGACACCTAAATGAAGTATATAGGTCTCATGGTTCCTGATATAATACATCATCACTGCACACATTTGCCATTTTTAAAAATGTCATCCAGAAAAATTCAAACTGGATCAACAATGTCTACCCAAGCTAAATAACTTCTCTAATGATCCAAAAACACAAATAAAAAAAACGAAATCTCTGGACAATAATGTGTTTATGGAGGGATATCAAGAGACTGGGATTATATGCCATCAATCACCATATGAGTACATGCAGATATAGATGGTTTTTAGTTCTATGCTGGACAATAGCTTATTGTCTTTGTGGTCTACAGAAGGATGACTAGACGGTTGAATGGCTGTGGGTGCCGTAATTGATAGAGTACTGGATCTGATAGTACCTCTCTAAACAGGTTTCTGTTGGTTAGCAAGGTAGGATTAGAATCATTTTATGACTGTGTCACTAAAGCCCAAGAGTTTTCAGGGTGGATCAGTGCTGGATCGCAGAAGGTGAAAAAAGCTGCAGAGAGGTCCAGTAGGATCAGGAGACATGAGTTATGTTTGTCATTGAGGAAAAGGGCATTGTTAACTACTTGGAGTGTTGTTTCACTACTGCAGCATGGTGTTATCCTTGATTGATAGTCGTAAGTAGTTCATTGTTGCTTATGTGCTTTTGTAAATAGTTGGTGACTGCCCTTTTCCAATAAATGGGAAATGGGTTATGGCACAGAAATTGGCAAAGGTTTTCTTGATCTAGTGTGGGCCTTTGTAGCATGGGGGGATGTGTCTGGTCTTGAGGCTGTCTTGAAAAGTGCCCTGCGTTAGTGAGGTGTAAACTGTCTGGAGAAGGGGTGTGAATACTTACTCTTGCATTAACTTGATGATGGTGGAGGGAAACACTTTCTGGCGTTTGACCAGCAAACATAAATTTAATAAAATGTTCAGAAAAATATTTTGTCACAAATTTTTGAATTCTCATACATGAGATTTAAATGTAAACATGTTTTTTGTCTTTTATTAGTTTGGTGAAACATTTATGGCTAACCACTAATGTGAACAAAGGAAGAAATGGCAAGACAACAAACAGAGTGAAGACGGAAAGGCTAGGACAGCAAGAATATTTTTAGTGCTAAGCAGTGTTGTAGGCCATTTCCAGCTATACCATATTTCAAACCTCAGAGAGGCACAAGCTGAGAACCTTTGGTGTATTCTTCTACTGAAACTGGTTATGGTTCTGTGTAGCAGAAGAAAGGTTTTGCCAAGGCCAGTGTCCGGTTGGTTACAATAAGTATGATTTTTTCCTTTAGACTGAAAGTTAGATTGTGCTCAGATTAGTTGGTTGAAATCTGGCCGCTTTTCCGCTGGAAGGGTGTTCATTTTTCGAAGCTGTTTGATCAAACCCACAGCTCTATTGTATGTAGATTTCTGAGTGATAAATTTGTTGTGCCGGAAGTCCAACAACAGTAACATGTACATAATGCACCTTTCAAGTAGTGGAGTTTATGAAACACTCCTTGTACTCTGCTCCCATCTGTAAATATCTACTGAGGGCTGAGCCCCAGACTATCCAAGTTGTTTCACTTTCTGCACAAACTCTTGTTTGAGGCCAGACGATTCAGCTGGGAACAGAGCACTTTATATAGTGGCATTTGGCAAGGTCAAAGTGTACTATATATTAAAGATGTAAGATGGCAGAGTCTTGCAAAAAAGATACACATTTCATATTATATGGCAGATCTCTATGTATGATAAGGATATGAATAATCTTGGTAATGTAGCTAAGGGCCAGATGTAGCAAAGGTTTTGTTTCCATTCTGTGTCAATGGGAAAATGTGTTCGTACATATGGCCCTAAATATCCTTAAATCTAAATCTAGAACTAAATAGCAACGTCACATATAAAAAGGCATGTAAATGAGCAATGTATAAATGTGGACCTGTATCAACCATTTACAGACATTACTTGGGCCATCTGTAGAGAAGACTTTTTAAGTTTGAAAAATCTTGCTTTTGAACCCTTTACAATGTGGAGTGGTGCTGGAACAGCAGACTTTCCAATTCTGTGTTAAGTTGACCTAGTAGAAGTCATCCTAATATTTTTTGGGATGATATTGCAGACCATGAAAGATTGTTTTAGTGACTTTATCTTCCGGAATGATATGATTTCAAGAATCAGGTTTTCTGCACTCCAAAGGTGATACTGGTCTCATGTGATGTCCAATTTCTGGGTAAGACAATTTGATATGCAAGAGTAGCATGCCTTAACCCCTTAGCTGCCAGGCCTTTTCCCCTCCTCTGCCGAGCCTTATTTTGACTATTTGGGGCAGTTTGCGCTTAGGCACTCATAACTTCTGATGGATACAACTACCTGTGGATTCCTCACCTTATGAATTCGTCCTTGCGCCAGCATCCGACGGAAAGTCTTCTTCCTAGCTGTCCACGTCGACGAGGACGTCATAATGGCACGGCTCCACGTGACTCCGTCTGACGTCACCATGCCAATAAGAGGTCATCGTCGGCTTGCTGACGTCAGTTTTCTTTTTTTCCGTGCCTTCGACGCCAACGGTTTTTCTTCCTGGCTCGTTGATTACTGTTGCGTTTTTGGTGGTTACAATGTCTCCTCTAAAGAAGTCCGGTTTTAAGCCATGTAGAGAATGTGGAGGTCGGATGTCAGTGACCGATCCACATTCGGATTGTATTTGGTGCCTTAGTTCTGAGCATGACGTTAAGGGATGTTCGTCGTGCCAGAGTATGAACCCTAAGGCTCTAAAGGACATGGGATATGAGCCCTACTGTGACGCCTCAGCCCAGGAGTCCGGAGTTATTGCCGGCGCCGGCTGTCTTTGAGGTTACTCATCATAGTCCTCAGTTTTCGCCGTCGTCGCAGGAGCCTGATGTACAGCAGTCATCTACTCGGCAATATCCCGCTTTCCCGGCTCCAGGGGCGGATCCGGCTGCATTTTTTAATGCAATGTATGCTGTTTTTCGGTCCATGGCTCCTGCTGGTGCACCGGCGGGTCCCACGGGGCCATTGGCATTTGATTTGGGCTCTCCGGCGCCGTATAAAGCGGCTCCATTCATGCCTTTTTGTCCTGCTGAGGGTGTCGGATCGGCGCCGAGGATATCTCCTCGTGGGAGATCACCATCTGTGACGGTGGCTCCACCATCGCGTCAGCCGACGCCATCGCCGCACCATTCGACGTCGATGATGTCTCCTTCCAGGCCGGCTCCATCGCCTTCCTGCCAGCCGACTCCGCGGAGGTCATTGTTGGAGTCCGTGTCGGCGCCAGGTGATGCTAAGAGTCATCCATCTCTTCCTGTGCCTTTCTGGGATTCGAAGTCTTCGGCGTCGATGGATTCAGTATCGACGCCGACTTTGGAAACACACCTTCGGTCTCGTAGAAAGGCTTTACTACTTCTGGAAGAGGAAAAGTACAGGCAGTTGGAGGAAGGTGAAATTGATCCTTCTGATGAGTACCAAGGACTGGCCACTGCAAGCGGCCTGGATACTTCCCCGGAGTGGGGAGTTTACAGAGGAGGCCGCATCCTTCCATACGGTGGTCAGGAAGGCAGCAGAGTTTCTGGACTTGCCATTGTCCTTGGCGGAGGTGAAAACTAACCTGCTCACTGAGGTGTTGCACCCTTCTGCGTCCAGCGCTGATCCTTTGCTGCCCTTCAATGAGGCTTTGACTGAGCCTATATTGGATTTGTGGAAGAAGCCAGTTATGACTTCTGCAGTGAACAGGGCAGTAGCGAGGAGGCATAGAGGCGCACCAGGAGATCCGGTTTTCTTGTCACATCATCCGACTCCTGAAAGTTTAGTAGTCCAGGCGTCTTGCTCCGTGAAGTCTGCTCCTGGAACATTCCCTGGAGTTCCAACTGATAGGGAGTCCAAGAGGATGGAGCAGTCTTCGAAGAAGATCTTTTCATCCTGTAGCGTGGTGCTCAAGGCTACTAATTCTACCTGTGTGCTGGGCAGGTATGTCCACGCCCTTATGGACTCCGCTAAGGAAATGGACAAAGATTTGCCGCAGGAGTTACAAAGGTACTTTGGGTCTCTTTTTACGGATGCGCATGCGGCTGCACACCAGATTATACAGTCTGGCCTGGACACGTCTGATTCGGTAGCCAGGGCCATGGGGACATCTGTTGCTACCAGGAGGCACGCCTGGTTAAGGTCCTCTGGATTTTCATCGGACGTTCAATCCACCTTGTTAGATCTGCCATTCGATGGTGAAAAGCTGTTTGGAGAGAAGGCGGACTCTGCCCTTGAAAGGTTTAAGGACAGTCGGGCAACAGCTAAGTCTCTGGGCTTACAGACTGCTACTGCTACATCTTATAGACCTTTTTGCAGGTTCAGGGGGTTTGCACGTGGTTCCGCTTTTCGGAGGTCCCAATACTTGGCCCAGCAACCTGCCAATCTGCCCTATTGTGCCTTTAGAGGGCGGAGTAGGTGTAGAGCTAGAGGGCCAGTCCAGCAGCCTTCTTCTTCATCCTCCTCCTCCGGTGGACAACAGCAGAAGCAGCCCTAGTTTTCCCCACTTTTTCATACTTCTCCTGTAGGGGGAAGGTTGAGTCTTTTTCTCCGCAAGTGGGAGTCGATTACAACGGACTCGTGGGTGTTAAGAATTGTGGGAAAAGGTTATGCTCTCCCCTTTCAGGAGTCCCCTCCTCCCTTTCCCCCCGTCCCTCATTTTGTTCTGAAGACCATCTTCTGTTGTTACAACAGGAGGTTCTGACCATGTTGTCAAAGGGCGCAATAGAGTTGGTGCCGGTGCAGGAAAGGGGTCAAGGGTGTTAATCAAGATATTTCCTGATTCCCAAAGCGGACGATCGTCTAAGACCGATTCTGGACTTGAGGATTTTGAATTTGTTCCTCAAACAGGAGAAATTCAAAATGCTGACCCTAGCGCAGGTACTATTG
The DNA here is from genome assembly GCF_031143425.1 of Pleurodeles waltl. Lineage (NCBI taxonomy): Eukaryota > Metazoa > Chordata > Amphibia > Caudata > Salamandridae > Pleurodeles > Pleurodeles waltl. The sequence continues at coordinate 87,972,337 of NC_090447.1, read as the reverse complement.
GCATTGAACGAAGGAGACTGGATGGTGTCTGTCGACTTGCAGGATGGTTACTTTCATATTCCGATAATCAAGTCGCGCAGGAAGTATCTCCGGTTTGTGGTCGGGACGCAACACTACCAGTTTGCGGTCCTTCCATTTGGACTTACTTCAGCACCTCGAGTTTTTACGAAAGTGATGGCAGTGGTTGCAGCACATCTCAAAAGGAGGGGAGTAGCGGTTTTTCCCTACCTGGACGATTGGTTGATCAAAGCCAAATCTCCAGAGCTTGTGTTGTCTCACCTGCGAATGACATCAGTTGTTGTTCGATCTGGGTTTTTCAGTAAATGTACCCAAATCTCACCTGGAGCCCTCTCAACGCCTCCTGTTCATAGGGGCAGTATTGGACACAACATTGTTTCGGGCCTACCCCCGCCTCAGCAGGTTCGGGACATTCAGGCGCTGATTCCAATGTTTCAAAATGGAGCGGCAGTTCCAGTCCTCAAGGTCTTACACCTACTAGGTCTGTTTGCTTCTTGCATTCTGTTAGTCACTCACGCACGCTGGCATATGAGGGCTCTTCAGTGGTGCCTCCGCAGGCAGTGGTTCCAGCACAAAGGAGATCTCGGGGATTCGATAAGGATCTCCAGGGACACTGCAGCGGATCTTCATTGGTGGACATGGACGGCAACCTTTCCCAAGGAAAACCGTTTTCACTTCCACCGCCTGTAGCCACAGTAATATCGGATGCTTCCACTCTAGGGTGGGGAGCTCATCTGGGGGACCTGGAGATCAAGGGTTGTTGGTCTCCAGCGGAACAGATGTTGCACATCAAACTGTTGGAGTATCGGGCGATACTTTTGGCCCTCAAGGCCTTCCTCCCTTCCCTTTGCGGTCGGTCGGTTCAGGTCCTGACGGACAACACTAGTGCGATGTATATAAACAAGCAGGGAGGAGTAGGGTCATAGCTTCTATGCAGAGAGGCTCTGCGACTCTGGTCCTGGGCTCAGGACCATCAGATTTGCTTAATAGTGAATCATTTGGCCGGAGCTCTGAATGTACGTGCGGACGGTCTCAGTCGTCACTTCTCAGTAGATCACGAGTGGCGTCTCCATCCGGACCTGGTCCTCTACATCTTCGGGATGTGGGGTACGCCTCAGGTGGATCTCTTTGCCACTCGGGAGAACGCGCACTGTCTGTTGTTCTGCAGCCTCCAGTATCCATTGCAAGGAGCGTTGGGGGATGCGTTTCAGATGTCCTGGAGCGGCCAGTTGCTTTATGCGCTTCCCCCCATACCCTTGATTCCTCGGGTTCTGAGGAAGGTTCGTCAAGACCGGGCCCAAGTCATCTTGGTGGCACCGGACTGGCCGAGAAGGGTATGGTACACAGACCTACTTCAGCTCTCTCAGTGCCCTCCGCTCCGTCTCCCATTCAGGGCAGACCTCTTCTCACAGTCGCAGGGGCAGGTTCTACACCCCCACCTCCAGAGCCTGCACCGTCATGCCTGGAGATTGAACAGGGCAACCTGAGTTCCTTTTCTTTCCCACCAGATGTAGTGGATGTTATTTTATCGGCCAGGCGACACTCCACTAAGACCGTTTATGCTGGTAGGTGGGCAAAATGTGTGGTTTGGTGCGGAGAGAATCCAAAAGATCCCTTAAAGGCCCAGCTTTCAGATGTTCTTTTGTTTGCTCTTGATTTAGCAAAGAAAGGCTGCGCGGTAGCTACAGTTTAAGGCTATTTGGAGGCTCTGTCGGCTTTTCTTTGCCTTCCGGACCAGCCTTCTTTATTTAAATCTCCGATTGTAAATAGGTTCATTAAGGGTTTAGTTAATAGGTTTCCTCCAGCGCCCTTTCACATGCCTCAGTGGGACCTGAATCTGGTACTGACATTTCTAATGGGTTCACCTTTCGAGCCTATGTATTCATGCCCGTTAAGATACTTAGTCCTAAAGACTGTTTTCTTGATTGCGATTACTTCTGCTAGAAGGGTTGGGGAACTTCAAGCCCTTTACCATGTTTTTCCCTGATAAAGTGGTGTTGAAAACAAGGGCGGCTTTTCTGCCAAAAGTTGTCACTCCTTTTCATATGGGTCAGACTATTACCCTTCCCTCGTTCTACCCTCCTCCCCACCCCTCTAAGGATGAAGAGAGGCTCCATCGGTTGGACCCTAAGAGGGCTCTGAGTTTCTACCTGGAGAGAACAAAAGACTTTCGTCTGGATGATCAGCTGTTCGTAGGGTATGTTGGACAGCGAAGTGGCAGAGCGGTCCAGAAACGAACAATCTCGGGTCATCCCGTGTATAAAAGTTTGTTACTCTCTGGTGAAGAAAGTTCCCCCTGAGGGTATCAGGGCCCATTCTACTAGGGCTAAGTCGGCCACTTCGGCCCTAGCGAGAGGAGTTCCATTAGTGGACATTTGTAAAGCGGCAACTTGGGCGTCCCTCCATACTTTCGCAAAACATTATTGTTTGGATTCTGAGGTGAGGAGGGACGGTCATTTTGCTCACTCGGTATTGCAAGATTTCTTGGTGTAATGAGGCGGGCACCCACCACCGAGTGCGGTACGGCTTTGGGACTCTATTCATAAGGTGAGGAATCCACAGGTAGATGTATCCATCAGAAGAACAAGTTACTTACCTTCGGTAACGCTTTTTCTGGTGGATACACTACCTACCTGTGGATTCCTCACGGTCCCTCCCGCCTCCCAGTTGCCTGCCTGATTTCACGGTTTTCTTGTACATGGTTTATATTTGTTTATGTATGTATATATATATATATATATATATATATATATATATATATTTATGTAGTTATGGGTGTACTTTAATATTCTGATATTTCTTGTGAATATTCTTGTGAAATGTTCTTGTGTATATGTATTTTTCTTTACGGTTTTCTATGGGTCGGTTCTCACCTGTTTGCCTCAAAGGCCCGAAAAAAAATTAGGTGAAACTGACGTCCGCACGCCTACGAGGACCTCTTATTGGCACGGTGACGTCAGACGGAGTCACGTGTAGCCGTGCCATTATGACGTCCTCGTTGACGTGGACAGCTAGGAAGAAGACTTTCCGTCGGATGCTGGCGCAAGGATGAATTCATAAGGTGAGGAATCCACAGGTAGCTAGTGTATCCACCAGAAAAAGTGTTACCGAAGGTAAGTAACTTGTTCTTTTTGTCCACATAAGCTACCCACGCCAAAATTGTGTCTGTTTTTTTCAACATCCTAGGGATTCTAGAGGTACCCAGAGTTTGTGGGTTCCCCTGAAGGAGACCAAGAAATTAGACAAAATACAGCTACATTTTCGTTTTTAAAAAAAATGGGAAAAAAGGGCTGCAGAAGAAGGCTTATGTTTTTTTCCCTGAAAATGGCATCAACAAAGAGTTTGCAGTGCTAAAATCGCCATCTTTCCAGCTTTAAGGAACAGGGAGACTTGAATCAGAAAACCGAATTTTTCAACACAATTTTGGCATTTTACTGGGACATACCCCATTTTTACTATTTTTTGTGCTTTTAGCCTCCTTCAAGTTAGTGACAGAAATGGGTGTGAAACCAATGCTGGAGCCCGGGAAGTTAAACATTTCTGAAAAGTAGACAAAATTCTGAATTCACAAGGGGTCAGTTGTGTAAATCCTACACGGTTTTCCTACATAAAATAACAGCTGAAATAAAAAAAATATTGAAATTGGGGTAAAAAAAACAGAATTTTTTTCTCCACGTTTTACTCTGTAACTTTTTCCTGCGATGTCAGATTTTTTAAAGCAATATACCGTTACGTCTGCTGGACTCTTCTGGTTGCGGGGATATATAGGGGATTGTAGGTTAATCAAGAATCCTAGGTACCCAGAGCCAGTAAATGAGCTGCACCTTGCAAATGGGTTTTCATTGTATACCGGGTATACAGCAGTTCATTTGGTGAAATATAAAGCCTGAAAAATAGGTATCAAGGAAACCTTTGTATTTCCAAAATGGGCTCGAGATTAGGTGTTGAGAAGCAGTGGTTATTTGCACATCTCTGAATCCCGGTGTCCCCATACTAGCATGTGAATTACAGGGCATTTCTCAAATAGATGTCTTTTTAGCACAGTCTTACATTTGGAAGTATAAAATACAGAGAAAGACAAGGGGCAATAACACATGTTCTGCTATTCTGTGCTCCCCCAAGTCTCCTGGTACCTCACTTGCGTTGGTAGGCCTAATGTCTGCAACAGGAAACACAACATGAACACATCACATTTTTACATTGAAAACAAAGCTGTTTTTGGAAAGTGCCTAGCTGTGGATTTTGATCTGTAGCTCAGCCGGCACCTAGGAAAACCTACCAAACCTGTGCAACTAGACACTTACGGAAATCCAAGATGGGGTGACTTGTGGGGCTCTCACCAGGTTCTGTTACCCAGAATCCTGTGCAAACCTCTAAATTGGCAATAAAACACTTTTCGGTGACAGAAAGTTCTGGAATCTGAGAGGAGCCACAAATTTCCTTCCACACAGTGTTTCTCTGAGTCGCCTGATAAAAATGGTACCTCACTTGTGTGGATAGGTCTAGTGCCTGCAACAGGAAATGCCCCAAAACACAACGTGGGCACATCACATTTTCCCAAAGAAAACAGAGCTGTTTTTTGCAAGTGCCTAGCTGGGTATTTTGGCCTCTAGCTCAGTCAGCACCTAGGGAAACCTACCAAACCTGTGCATTTTTGAAAACTAAACACCTAGGGGAATCCAAGATGGGGTGACTAGTGGGGCTGTCTCCAGCTATGTTAAACAGAACCCTGTGCAGACCTCATAATTTGGTGCGATCAGGCAGCAGGGAATGCTCAAAGAGACATTGAGAAAAAGGAATACCCTTTCCTTCCCCCGATGCCTCTTTGGGTGCAATCCCCCCTCCCCTTTCTCCCTCCCTCCGACCCCCCCCCCCCCGCTGGAGGAGAAACTTTCCTGTTCCTCCGAAGACTCGCAGGAAGCAAATGGCTTCCAGCGCGACTGGCACCCTCTAATGACACAAGCACCTGAAAATGCCAAAAACTTGTAGAAATTGAGGGGATAGCACAGTGAGTTGATAAGCACATATTTTTTTTTTATACATCTTTAGGCCGACTCTGCTTTGGGGACCCACACAAGTGAGGTGTCATTTTACTTGGGAGACTGAGGGGAACGCTGGGTGGTAGGAAATGTGTGCCGGATCGGTAATCCTACAAAGAAATGTGAGGAAATATGCTTTTTTAAGCAAATTTTGAGTTTGCAGATGAGTCTGGGTAAGCAGATGTCGGGGAATCACACAAGCCTCACCTCCCTGGACTCCTTGGGGTGTCTAGTTTTAAAACATGTCTGTGTTTGGTCGATTTCCCCAGATAAAGGCCACACCCGTGACCAAAAACATAGGTGCCCACCACCCCCACAAACACAGGTAGTTTGTAATAGGTCATTTTGATGTGTCCACATACTTCTGTGATGTTCCAAACACTAAAATTGTGAAAGGAAACTGACTAAGGTTATGTTAAATAGACCCCTCACCCACCAACCAAGTTAGTGGCATGCTTCATCATCTGGGTCCCACCTGAGGCACCTAGCGTGTCACGAGTGTGCTGAGACGCCTGATTACAACAGAGCAGGTTTTGTTATTTTTTATCACACATACTGGTTGGATTTGGCACAAGGGTGAGTGATGGTTCAGTAGATCAAATTTTATTAGCAAGAGATTTCACAAAAATGAAATGCACTGTTAATAACTGAAAGGCCAAAAAACTGAACCAATGACTCACAGCTCGTGAGCTGTAAAGCCACGACAAGGCACCAACTGCTTTACAGTCGATTCACACACCTTTCATACATGACATGCACTAGACCATTTATGCTGCCAGCCACGTGCCTAGCACAATACAACACTTGCATCGACAGACAGTGCCACTCAAGGGCCCATCACTTACATACACCCACATGCCTGATACAGCAATCACACCAGCTGATGGGAGTGTGTGGACTGGCGTTTGGCTGGCAGTGTGTTGCAGCAGCCAACAGCAAGTCAATATTTACACCGCCAGCCAAGCGCTACTCCACGCACAATGCCATCATTTTTTTTTATTAAACAGCAAAGAAACCACTAATTAGAAATAAGTATAAAACTACAAACACAAAACCTCTAACTAAATACATGACAGAAATGCCAACCATGAAACTGAACATATGAAAATATAAAACCGTCAGTTTACGCGCACAGTAGATCCCAGTAACTCTTTTGGGTGTGGTAACTCCTGAAACCGTTACCCACACACAGCCCAGGCTTTGAAGGACAATCAAGTCTCCCTCCGGATAACTCTTCGAGCATAGACTCTGCATTTCTTAGGTGGAAAGTATTTTTTGGGCATGGGAGGAATGTGCTCAGCAAAGTGGCGATCTTTCAATCTAGCAACATCCTCCACCACTGCTTCTCTAGGAACTCTTGCATGTTCCACCACAATAAGGCTCTCTATCACTGACTCCTGAAATTTCACAAGTGTCATCTTTGACTCTGGCGAACTATCTTTGAAAACAATAAAAGCATTGAAAGTTGCCAAGTGGAACAGGTGAATCGCTAACTTCTTATACCAAACGTAAGACTTATGAACAGCAGTATAAGGTTCCAACGCTGATCAACTCTATCTACACCTCCTATGTGCTTATTATAATCTAAAATGCACACAGGTTTGCGCATTTCGGCGTCCTGGCCCCAAACGGTCACAGGGGAAGTAATCTCATCATGTATGGTACATAGCATGTAGACATCCCTCCTGTCTATAAATTTCAGAGCTAGCAGCTCATCATTCCGCAAGGCAGTGCACTGTCCCCTCTCAAGTTTTTTTACAGACAAGCTCCCTTGGATAGCCTTTCCAGTTACAATGGATTGTGCCACAAGCAACAGTGTCTACTCTAAACAATTCCTTGAACAACTGCACTCCAGTGTAGAAGTTATCTACGTACAAATGGTGACCTTTGTTAAACAGTCATCTACTGAGTTCCCACAGAATGTTCTCACTAACTCCAAAAGTGAGCGGACAACCAGAGGGGTCAATACTGGAATCCCTACCAGCGTAGACCCAAAAATTATACACATATCCTGTACCACCTTCAGACAGCATTTACAATTTAATTCCATACTGTGCCCACTTGCTAGGAAGGTACTGCCTAAAAACCAAACAACTCTTGAACAGGACCAAAGACTCGTCAACAGCTATTTCTTTGCCTGGAACATAGACCTCTGAAAATTGATCTACAAAATGATCAAAGACAGGCCTAATCTTAAAAAGACGGTCAGAATCAGGGTAATCTCATGGCAAGCCTAAAGCATTGTCAACAAAATGCAGCATCCGAAGAAGAATCAAATACCGATTACGACTCATGGTTGCAGGAAATATAGCTGTTGCCATCAAGGGACTAGTAGACTAATAAGAAGCTAGTGACGGCTTCCTTATCAACCCCATCAAAAAAGTCAAACCCAAAAACTTTTTCATCTCTTCCAAATTTGTGGGAATCCATTGGGTAGCTCTACAGTGTGGCCTAAGTCTGGCCACGTTGTCTCTCAAATACTGCTCCGCATACAAATTAGTCTGCTCAACAATCTCTTCCAAAAACACTTTGTCCATAAACAACTGAAAGAAATTGACAGGCAAAAAGTTTTCTGTATTGACTCTACACCCCAGGAGACCAGTAAAGGCAGGCATCTATGGCTGCTCCATGTTTGGGGCAACCAGGAGTTCAGGTCTTCCAATGGGGAAACCTTTCAGCCCGAGGCTGCTGCATTATTGGCACATCAGTGTCCTCTAAAACAGGCCCTTCATCTGCACTGAGAGGGGCTTCCTCATCAGAAGATTATTCTCGAACAGGAAATTCACTGCCAGAATCTCTCACTTCCTCCTCTGCCTCAGATGCAGAGTCAGTCTCATAATCATGGTCAGAAGAAGACGCAAAAAGCATGCCAACAACCTGCTGAGCGGCCAGTCTGCGGCTAGCCATGATCCTTTCTAAGAAGGGTAACTTGACAAATGGGCTAACAAGAACCAGCACTGTATAAAATAAGTACCAAAGTGTGTGTTTACCACAAAGAGCTATGTACTGAAAAACTGTACAACTGACTTGCCTGAAAAAGCTAGATTCACCAGAAACTACTCTGTACAGGCATAGCAATCACCAATGATATCCCACTAAAAAGAAAAAAGAAAAGCAAATTAGACATAAGACAACACAAATATCATTGTGCACAAATCTAAGGACAATTTCACACACAGTCCTGCATTTAGTACACCACCTAAAACATGTCATTCATGCATGGAAACAATACTCCTTCTGAGTAAATTGTTTCTACTTACCAAACCAACAAATTACTTACCTTCGGTAACGCTTTTTCTGGTGGATACAATAGCTACCTGTGGATTCCTCACCTTATGAATTCATCCTCGCACCAGCATCCGACGGAAAGTCTTGTTCTTAGCTCTCCACGTCGACGAGGACGTCACAATTGCACGGCTCCACGCGACTCCGTCTGACGTCACCGTGCCAATAAGAGGTCCTCGCCGGTGTACTGATGTCAGTTTCACCCATTTTTTACGTGCCTTTGAGGCGAACAGGTGAGAACCGACTTCCACAATAACTCCAATAAATACATATATACATAAAACCCTCATGATGCAACATAATCAAAAACAATCATTTATATATACAGGAAAAAATATCAATATACACATATATCTATATAACCACATATCGTAGTGCAATCAGACAGGTGGGACTGTGAGGTGGGTGGGACTGTGAGGAATCCACAGGTAGCTATTGTATCCACCAGAAAAAGCGTTACCGAAGGTAAGTAACTTGTTTTTCTGATGGATGCAAACTACCTGTGGATTCCTCACCTTATGACTAGAGTCCCAAAGCAGTACCGCACTTGGAGGTGGGTGCCCGTCTGATTACAAAAATAAATCCTGTAAAACTGATCACGCAAAATGGCCGTCCCTCCGAACCTCAGCATTCAAGCAGTAATGCTTAGCGAAAGTGTGGAGGGACGCCCAAGTTGCCACCTTACAAATGTCCACCACCGGGACTCCTCTTGCCAGGGCCGAAGTGGCCGACTTAGCCCTGGTGGAGTGGGCCCTGATACCCTCAGGAGGAACTTTCTTTGCCAGTGAGTAGCAAACCTTTATACAAAGAATGACCCACCTGGAGATTGTTCTTTTATGGACTGCTCTGCCCTTCCGCTGACCAACATACCCCACGAACAGCTAATCCTCCAGGCGAAAGTCTTTCGTCCTCTCTACATAAAAACTGAGAGCCCTTTTAGAGTCCAATCGATGGAGTCTCTCTTCCTCTTTAGAGGGGTGGGGAGGAGGGTAGAAAGAAGGAAGAGTAAGAGTTTGCCCCATATGAAAAGGAGTGACAACTTTTGGCAGGAAAGCCACCCTGGTTTTCAGTACCACTTTATCAGGGAAAAAACAAGGTAAAGGGGGGTTTTACGGAAAGGGCTTGAAGCTCCCCAATCCTCCTAGCAGAGGTTATAGCAATAAGGAATACAGTCTTAAGAACCAGATACATTAAAGGACATGAATGCACAGGCTCGAACAGTGAACCCATCAGAAATGTTAAAACAAGATTTAAATCCCACTGAGGCATGTGAAAGGGCGTGGGGGGAACTTATTAAGCAAGCCCTTAATAAACCTATTTACAATCGGAGATTTAAATAAGGAGGGCTGGTCCGGAAGACAAAGAAAAGCCAATAGGGCGGCCAAATAACCTTTTACTGTAGCTACTGAACAGCCTTTCTTTGCTAAATCAAGAGCAAACAACAAGACATCAGAAAGGTGGGCTTTCAAGGGATCTTTCTGTTTCTCTCCACACCAAATAACAAATTTAGCCCACCTACTGGCATAAATGGATTTAGTGGAGTGTCGCCTGGACAATAGAATAACATCCACTACATCCGGTGGAAGAGAAAAAGAACTCAGGTTGCCCTGTTCAATCTCCAGGCATGAAGGTGCAGGCTCTGGAGGTGGGGGCGTAGAACCTGCCCCTGCGACTGCGAGAGGAGGTCTGCCCTGAGCAGGAGACGGAGCGGAGGGCACTTTGAGAGTTGTAGAAGACCTGTGTACCACACCCTTCTCGGCCAATCCAGTGCCACCAAGATGACTTGGGCCCTGTCATGGCGAATCTTCCTCAGGAACTGAGGAATCAAGGGTATGGGGGGGAAATGTGTAAAGCAACTGGCAGTCCCAGGGTATTTGAAACGCGTCCCCCAACGCTCTTTGCAACGGATACTGGAGACTGCAGAACGACGGGCAGTGTGCATTCTCCCGAGTGGCGAATAGATCTAGCTGCGGAGACCGCCACATCTCGAAGATGTACCGGACTAGGTCTGGATGGAGACGCCACTCGTGATCCGCCAAGAAGTGCCGACTGAGACTGTCTGCATGTACGTTCAGAACCCCGGCCAAATGATTTGCTATCAAGCAAATCTGATGGTCCTGAACCCAGGACCAGAGCCGCAGAGCTTCTCTGCAGAGAAGGTACGATCCTACTCCTCCCTGCTTGTTTACGTACCACATCACGGTAGTGTTGTCCGTGAGGACTTGAACCGACTGACCGCGAAGGGAAGGGAGGAAGGCCTTGAGAGCCAGGCATATCGCCTGCAGTTCTAACAGATTGATATGAAGCATCTGTCCCACCGGAGACCAATGACCCTTGCTCTCCAGATCCCCCAGATGAGCACCCCACCCTAGAGTGGAGGCATCCGTAACAACTGTGGCCACTGGAGGTGGTATTGAGAACGGCCTTTCTTGGGAAAGGTTGCTGCCCACTGCCCACCATTGGAGATCCGCTGCAGTGTTCCTGGAGATCCTTATCGAATCCTCGAGATACCCTTTGTGCTGAAACCACTGCCTGCGGAGGCACCACTGAAGAGCCCTCATATGCCAGCACGCAGGAGTGACCAACAGAATGCAAGAAGCAAACAGACCAAGCAGGCGTAAAACCTTGAGGACCGGAACAACCGCTCCATTTCGAAACATTGGAATCAGCGCCTGAATGTCCCAAATCCGCTGAGGTGGAGGGTAGGCCCAATACAATGTTGTATCCAGTACTGCCCCTATGAACAGGAGGCGTTGAGAGGGCTCCAGGTGAGACTTGGGCACGTTTACCGAAACCCCCAGATCGAACAACAACTGGGTTGTCACCTGCAGGTGATGCAGCACCAGCTCTGGAGACTTGGTTTTGACTTTGACCAACCAATCGTCCAGGTAAGGGAATACCGCTATTCCCTTCTGCCTGAGATGTGCTGCAACCACCGACATCACCTTTGTGAAGACTTGAGGTGCTGAAGTAAGCCCAAACGGAAGGACCGCAAACTGGTAGTGTTGCAACCCCACCACAAACCGGAGATACTTCCTGTGCGACTTGAGTATAGGGAAATGAAAGTACGCATCGTGCAAGTCGACAGACACCATCCAATCCTCTTTGTTCAACGCCATAAGTACCTGCGCTAGAGTCAGCATTTTGAATTTCTCCTGCTTGAGGAACCAATTCAAAATCTTCAGGTCTAGGATTGGTCTGATAACATGGCCAGAACCTCCTGTTGCAACAACAGAAGATGGTCCTCTGAACAAAACGAGAGACAGGGGGGAAAAGGAGGAGGGAACTCCTGAAAGGAGAGAGCATATCCTTTTTCCACAATATTCAACACCCAGGAGTCTGCTGTTATCAACTCCCACTTGCGGAGAAAAAGACAAAGCCTTCCCCCTACAGGAGAGGCATGTTCGATAAAGTGGGGAAAACTAGGGCTGCTTCCCCTGCTGTTGTCCACCTGAGGAAGAGGATGACGAAGAAGGCTGCTGCTGGACTGCCCCTCTAGCTCTAGCCCTCCCATGCCCTCTAAAGGGTCAATAAGATGGATTGGCAGGCTGTTGGGCCGAGTACTGGGGCCTCCGAAAAACCGTCCCACGACCAAAACCTCTGAACCTGCAAAAAGACCTATACGGGGCAGCAGGGGTAGCATGTAAGCCTAAGGACTTTGCTGTAGCTCGACTCTCATTAAAACGTTCAAGGGCAGAGTCAGCTTTCTCCCCAAACAGCCTTTCACCATCGAAGGGCAAGTCTATTAAGGTGGTCTGTACATCCGAGGAGAATCCGGAGGACCTCAGCCACGCATGCCTCCTTGTAGCAACAGATGTTCCCATCGCCCTAGCAACTGAGTCTGTTGTATCAAGGCCAGATTGTATAATCTGATGCGCGGCAGCCTGTGCATCCGAAAAGAGTGTTCCAAAAGGCTTTTGTGCCTCCTGTGGCAGATCCCCGACCATAGCCTTGGCTGAGTCCTAAGGGCATGGACATACCTGCCTGCACACAGGTAGCGTTTGCAGCCTTAAGCACCATGCTGCAAGACGAAAAGATCTTGTTTGAAGACTGCTCCATTCGTTTGGACTCCCTATCAGATGGGGATACAGGGAACGAACCAGGAGCAGACTTTGTGGAGCAAGACGCTTGAACCACTAAACCCTCCAGGGTTGGATGACGTGACAGGAACCCAGGATCCCCGGGTGCTCCCCTATGCCTCCTTGCCACAGCTCTGTTAACAGCCGGAGACAAAACTGGTTTCCTCCACAAGTCCATAATAGGCTCCAACAATGCCTTGTTGAAGGACAGCAAAAGATCAGCTGAGGATGTAGAGGGATGCAGCACCTCAGTTAGCAGATTTGTCTTTACCTCTGCTGCAGCTAAGGGCAGGTCTAAATAGTCCGCTGCCCTTCTAATGACCGAGTGGAATGACGGTGCCTTCTCCGTAAACTCCCCCGTAGATTAAATGTCCCATTCCGGGGAAGTATCCATCCCACTGGCTGACCCCAATCCTTGTTATCCCTCCAAAAGCTCAATAAACTCACCCTCTTCCAACTGCCGGTATTCTTCTTCTTCAAAGAGACGCAGGGCCTTTCTCCGAGATCTCAAGCGGGATTCTAACCTCGGCGTCGACATCGAATCCACCAACGCCGAAGCCACCACTTCCGAATCCCGACCAGGCACCGACGTAGATGTATGGAACCGAGCATCACTCGGACCCGGTGCCGACACGGACTCCAACTGCGCCTTCTTCGGAGTCGGCTGGCACGCAGGTAATGGAGCCGGCTGGCTAGGGGAGAGCATCAGCTGCCGCGGAGATGGCAACGGTGCCACGGATCTAGATGGTGACGCCATACCTCGAGGAGACATCACAGACATCGACCCGGCACCCTCAGCCGGGCAAAACGGCATAAACGGCTTTATCTGATATGGAGCCAGGGAGCCCAGTGAAAAAGCTAATGGCCCCGTGGGACCTGCCGGTGCACCAGCAGGGGCCATAGCCTGGAAAACAGCATACATGGCATTTAAAAATGCCGCCGGATCCGCTCCCGGATCCGGGAAGGCAGGATATCTCTGATCTTGATCCTGCTGCTGCACATCAGGCTCTTGCGGCGCCGGTGAAAACTGAGGGCAATGAGGAGCCACCTCATAGAATGACGGCGTTGGAGATACTTCTGGACTCTGGGGCTGTGGAGTCACAGTAGGGCTCACCTCTCAATTACTTCGACGTCTGGAAGAAGCGTGAGATGAAGCCCTCTTGTGGCCCTTCTTCTTAGCCTTCGCTGAGAAAAGCTTGGCCTCTCTTTCTTTTAGTACCTTAGGATTCATACTCTGGCACGATCCGCACCCTTCGACATCGTGCTCAGAGCTAAGACACCAAAGGCAGTTCTCATGCGGATCACCGACATCGTACCGCCACATTCATTACAAGGCTTCAAACCCGATTTTCTCGGGGGAGACATTGTAACTACCAAAGATATACACTATCCAACGAGCCAGTAAAAAAACTGTTGGCGTCGAAGGCACGGAAAAAAGGAAGCTGAAATCAGCACGCCGGCGAAGACCTCTTATTGACACGGTGATGTCAGACAGAGTCACATGGAGCCGTGCAATTATGATGTCCTCGTCGACGTGGAGTGCTAGGAAGAAGACTTTCCATCGGATGCTGGCGCAAGGATTAATTCGTAAGGTGAGGAACCCACAGGTAGTTTGTAGCCATCAGAAACATGCAACTATGCAAACCGTAAGTCAACCACTGCCAAAACCGCAAGGAGCCACAGCAAAGGAAGCAAAAGCTTTGAACTAAAACAAAAAGGAGATATAAACTGTTATAATCACAAATGTAAATACTTCGCCAGTTGACACACACCCTACCATCAAGCATTTAGAAATGTTCCCTGGTGGCTAGGTGGGCTCTGCCCCCCTTAGGGGCAGATGGACCTACAAAAAATAGGCTGTTCTGCCCCCAAGGGGGCGGCAGGAAAGACCTTTAGTAGTTTGCCCACATGGAGAGCGACCCATGCCAAGGGGCCACTCCCCCCCAAAATAAAACACACATACACTATCCCTGGTGCCTAAGTGGCTTCTGCCCCAGGCCTAAAAAAAAAATAAAAAAAGCCCAATCTGCCCCTAAGAGCGCCCCCTCCCAAACCCCCCCCCCCCCCCCCACAGGAATCCCTGGCGTTCTAGTGGTTTCTGCCCCCCTTGGGGTCAGACCAGCCGAAAAATAATAGGCAGCAATAATGGCCATAAAGTATATGCCCCCCAAAGGACAGCGACCCTTGCCTAAGGGGCCACTTCCCTCGCACACTAACCACACAAAAACGCGCACATTCCAAAATCCCTGGTACCTAGTGGGCGTTCCTGCTGCCCGATCGCGGTGCGATCAGGCAGCAGGGAATGCTCAAAGAGGCATTGAGAGAAAGGAAAACCCTTTCCTTTCCCCCGATGCCCCTTTAAGGAAAACGGCCTGCATTTAAAAAAAAAAAAAAAAAAATTGGTTTTAAAAAAGATTGCGTTATTGAAAAGCAATTACAGACATGGTGGTCTGCTGAGCCCAGCAGGCCACCATGCCTATGATTATAGCCATTCGCAATGGCTCGCAAATTGCAACCTACCTCATGAATATTAATGGGGTAGGTCCATTTGCGAGCCTTTGCGAATCGCAGTATGAAACTCCTGGAGTTTCATACATTCCAATAGCGATTACTTAATTGCGATTCGCAAAAAATCGCAATTAGGTAATCGCTATTGGATAAAATGCTACATCTGGCCCTAAGTATGTTCTCACACTTGCCTTGAAAACGGTAAGTTGGCAAGCAAGATTTAGCGTCCCCTGGAATGATTTTCGGTCTCTATGAGGACCTCCGGCGAGATTTTTTCAACGCGTTTGGTCATGACCGTTTGCTGTCAGAAGACTGCTACTCAAGTAGAAAATCTACTAAAACGCAGCAAATTAGTCTCGAGTAGTTGCACTCTCAGATCCTCTGGGTTGGGCAGTTCATGCTGATTTGTCAGTGCGGAATGCACTCCCGGTGCTAAATCACAGTGTGAGTAGTGCGACATTCTCATTTCCACCCTTTGGCAGAACTCCACGTAATCTAGTTTTTTTTTTATGTAACTAGAAGGAATTTAATGGAGTCAAATTCCACAAGTTTTTCCCACCCCTAATGTCTTCTATATAGAGTCAAACTGTTTCTTCCAGAAAGCGACTTCAAAACTACTCCTTAGGCCATCGTCCTCTTGCATCTGGATGGTAATAATGCCCTGCGCAATGGTGTCCTAGGCTCCACACTAGCACACCTTAAAAATATTAAAATGTATATGTCTGGCCTCCTTCATTGGATTTTAGTCATTTTAGTGTTATTTATTAATTATGTTCTTAAATTTTAGAAATTGTCTGTGCAATTTTTGCTGTGTAGTGTTTTGACTTTTTGATCGTTTTAGTGTTGCTAAATACTTAGCACATGTTCCGAAGTTAGGCCTGTCTGCTCTGTGCCATAGCTTATGGAGATAGAACGCAGGTTTAAATTATTAAAACTGTGGGTTTGACCTGACAATATTTTGGGACTTATTACTTGGGCAGGACACACATTCTCATACTCACCTTATAACCCATTCCCGTTTGTTTTGTCTATTTAGAAATAAGAGATATGTGAGTGTTTGAGAAATGAGGCTAATTGTTCCAGATTGAAAAGAGGAGAAGAGAGAATGGAGCTTGAGTGGACAGTAGAGGGATGTGAGTGTGTGGCAATTTTTGTGTGCTGACGTTGATTTTCTGGGTACAATGAAAATGAACTGAATATTGCTCTAGTCAATCCTATTTTGTCTTTAAGGATGCAGAGTGGAGTTATTTTAGGTG
The DNA here is from genome assembly GCF_031143425.1 of Pleurodeles waltl. Lineage (NCBI taxonomy): Eukaryota > Metazoa > Chordata > Amphibia > Caudata > Salamandridae > Pleurodeles > Pleurodeles waltl. Next base: position 87,956,152 of record NC_090447.1, on the reverse strand, counting down.
TCCAATGTTACTGACGCCCAGGAGGATGAATTAAAATACATCTTTTTACCCATTAAGTTTCAGATTAGTTTCACTCAATAGAAATCCAAGAAGAATTTACATGCCCTTTAAATCTTTTTTTAAGACAACTTTATTGATTTTCTTAATACAACAACTCGATTAGTGCAGGTGTCACTTTTTGCAGGTAGAGTATTTAAAATCAAACTCTCACAGTGTCAGTTGACTACTCAAGTAAGATCTGTTTTTCGTGCCGATCTCCCTCTTGTCATCTTCTAAAATTGGGAAGTTAAACCACATTATAGACCACCTTCTAGTCAGTGTAACATCAGCTGCCAAGAGTAGTTTGTCATGTGTTGTGGTGCTCAGTCCCTTAGGTTTTCTAAGGGAGGCCCCGAAACTCCCTCCAAGGTTCCCCAAAACTTGTCCAAGATTATGGGGCAGCCACAATCAGCATGTACCACTTGTTCCATCACCATGCACCAGTCTGGGTTTCGATCTCATGCATCTAGAGCAGGTGATGCCTGGTTGCCTCATAGTTGCACAGCATACCTCCTGGCCACCATCATGGCCATATAACATGACAGCAAGCTGTAGTTGGGGATAGAGATGTTCCTCAAAATGCTCATCCTAGCCAATTTTACTAGCACACCAAATATTGGCTCCACCACCTTGGAGATTCCGTATTTTATTCCCTTACAAAATAGTTGTATACATGGGGACTTGTATGGCTTTGTACTTCTGTGGACTTGCCAAATCTGATCAGTTGTGTTCATATGTAGGAAACTCTGTGTAAAATGATTTTTTATGTTTATCTTATTACAATCAAGACATAACCAGTACAGTTATTCGACTGTTTATTTACACCCAAGGGTAGTTATTAATTATAATCCTTGGTTTACACGCTTCAGGTAAGAACAGCACTCCCACATGTGGCTCGGTCGGGGGATATCCAGGATGAGTCTGACTGCTGCATTCTGTACTCTTTAAAGTCTTGATAAAATTTTCTTGGTGATGCCGACATAGAGTGCATTGCCGTAGTGCAGTTTGCTAGTGATGAGTGCGTGGGTGAGTGTATTCCTCGTGTCAGGGGGAGTCCACTTGAAGATCTTCCGCAGGAGTCGGAAGGTGTGAAAGCATGATGAAGAGACGGCGTTGACTTGGCGGGTCATGGATAGTGAGGAGTCCAGGATAATGCCATGGTTGCGCGCATGGTCTGTGGGGATGGGGGCGATTCCCAGAGCGTTGGGCCACCAGGAGCCATTCCAGGCAGAAGGGGTTGAGCCAATAATGTGGATCTCTGTCTTGCCCGAGTTGAGCTTGAGGCAGCTGGCCTCCATCCAGGCAGCGACCTCTCTGATCCCGTTGGGGAAATTTCTCTTGGCCTGAGCAGGCTACTCGGACAGGGAGAGAATCAGTTGGGTGTCTTCAGCATAGGAGACTATGGCGGTCATTCTGACCCTGGCGGTCAAAGACCGCCAGGGCGGAGGACCGCGGGAGCACCGCCGACAGGCCGGCGGTGCTCCAATGGGGATTCCGACCGCGGCGGTAAAGGCGCGGTCGGACCGGCACCACTGGCGGGCTCCCGCCAGTGTACCGCCGCCCCATTGAATCCTCCACGGCGGCGCAGCTTGCTGCGCCGCCGAGGGGATTCCGACCCCCCCTACCGCCATCCAGATCCCGGCGGTCCGACCGCCGGGATCCGGATGGCGGTAGGGGGGGTCGCGGGGCCCCTGGGCGCCCCTGCAGTGCCCATGCCACTGGCATGGGCATTGCAGGGGCCCCCGTAAGAGGGCCCCTAAATGTATTTCACTGTCTGCTGCGCAGACAGTGAAATACGCGACGGGTGCAACTGCACCCGTCGCACAGCTTCCACTCCGCCGGCTCGATTCCGAGCCGGCTTCATCGTGGAAGCCTCTTTCCCGCTGGGCTGGCGGGCGGCCTGAAGGCGACCGCCCGCCAGCCCACCGGGAAAGTCAGAATTACCGCCGCGGTCTTTCGACCGCGGAACGGTAAGCTGACGGCGGGACTTTGGCGGGCGGCCTCCGCCGCCCGCCAAGGTCAGAATAAGGGCCTATGTTTAGTCTGTGGTGTTTGGTGATCTTGGAAAGCAGGGCCATCTAGATGTTGGAAAGCATTGGGCTGAGTAAAGATTCTTAGGGCACTCCACAGCAAGTGTCTTTGGGTTCTTACGTGAATGGCTGTAGTCTGATACTCTGTGTTCTTCCGGTGAGAAAGGACCTGATCCAGTCCAGGGTCTTATCTTGGATGCCGGCATTGTGTAGTCTGTTGCAGAGAGTGGAGTGGGAGACTGTGTCAAATGCAGCAGAGAGGTCTAGGAGGATGAGTACGGCTGTGCCTCCGCGGGCCAGTATGATGCATATGTCATCGTTGGCTGCTAAGAGTGCAGTTTTCGTGCTGTGGTTGCTTCTGATTCCAGATGGGTCTAGGATGCGATGTCTCTTGAGGAATTCAGTGAGTTGTTGGTTGACGGCCTTCTCTGGAACGTCTGTGAGTGTTAGGGTCGTATCTGAGTTTTTTAAAACAACACATTCCTAACTGTAGTTCAATATCCCTTTATTCCTGGGAGTCTCTGAAGTAAATGTAAAAAGTCACATTTGTGGTGGCTGTGGATGCAACGTTTTGAGTTGTCTAATAAACATTGTGGGTAGAATTTCTGGCTTTACTAGTCACCAATCCTGGCCCCAATATGACGCTTTTATATTGTGCCCGTATTCTCAAGTTTTCTAGTATGGAAGAGTCTTGAATGTCCTAGGGGGGTGGACATAGCTTACTTTTATATCTTTCAATCTTTGGGTGGAGATAAACTAAACTCCTCCTCTAAGAATATGAAGGATTTTAGTTCCCTATTTATTTCTTCTTAACAGATATTGTTATACTGACTACCTTCCATTTATGCTACTAGATAGGATGGACCACCGTGCAGATTCCCATATCATTCTGTTTGGGTGCATAATATGAAATTTAACATCGCTTTCTAACATCCCATGAGCATTCAGCTAAAGTTTAACCATAGTTGAACTATTGGTTTCTTGGTTAGTGTTGTAGGTGTTCTAGATGCATTTAATAATTGTAAAACGTGGCCATCTCCACTGAGAACTTTTTCTGTTTTAACACAGAAGCAGGTATCAGTACATCTTAGCCATACATACATAAGCTGCAGTGATAGAAGTGTTGTGTAATAGAGCTCATTCCTTGATAGACTCATAGCCCCCTATTTCATAAGAGCTATAGTACTGTAAACCTTGAATCTGTGCCTCATAATTCCCCTTATAAATGCCCTAATGTCCAGGTCAATGGATCTCACTTTTGCATGTTTAATCGTCAGGGGTAGAATGCATAGCACATAACTGACATCACACACACAAAAGGTAATGAGAGGAATGCTTGCAATAAGTCTAACCACTGCAATCCAAACCATTGTTCTTTTGCTCACCTTGCCACCTCAGTTCGTATCCAGCCATATGCAAATCAGGCATTACACTGCTTCAGTAGGAACATTCCAGCCCTTAACTGAAGCAGGCTACTGCCATTTTTATAACTTGTATCCTTCCTCACAGGGATACTGTTATGGTGAAATAATTTCATGCATTCTGATGGATAGTTCTGACCGCAAGGTCCTCACCTTTAGAATAATCCTAAAGCATCAGACTGGATTTGAAGTTTTTCACAGTAGCACTCGTTTGCCTGCAAGTGGCAGCATGCAACTCCACATTAACTTGTTTCCTTGATGGAGCGGAACCAATATAGGAGCCAACCTTGCACTCTGAGGTCCGTTTCTTTCTCCCCACACCTCTAGAGGTGGATGTGAAGCTCTGCTTTTCATTTCCTTTGTTGCTTGATGATTTTTTTGCCAAAATTAAACCAGGGTGCAAAGGAACTATGCCACCGTCAAAGACTACAGGATTTAAACCATGCAGTAACTGTTGCAGACAGATGTCTGTGAAAGACCCCAATTAGTTATGCCTTTGGTGGTTGGGCTGAGGACTCCAATCTAAGTCATGTTTGGAATGCACCCTCATGAATGCGAAGGCAATCCAGGAACATGAAGAGAAGCTGTACAATACTGAATACTGGAAGAAACCTCAGAAGTCCAGTTCAAAGTAGAGAGCTCAGACCTACTCCCGAGGTCGTTCCCACAACAGGCCCTCATTACGGTCAAAGCCTTTGGATACGTCTACATCATCTTTGGAGAGGAAAAACAAAAACACTGACTCACCCCCATCCGGCCACTCTATATTCAGATAAGTTGCAAGGGTGTTGGCGTGCCACTCCGACTCTCTCCCTATCTGCCAAGGTGCAGGTTGTCCAAGGGATCACGATTCACTCAAAATTCACTATCAACATCACAACAGAGTGAGGCCTTCAGGGAGGCTATGTTCACATATTTGGAACTCTCCAGTTACTTCTGTTGTGCCTTTGGCCCCAAAGATGCACAGAGGCCTCAAGTCTACACCTATCTTATCTGATAGGGACTTCTAGCTGCAGGTTCATTGCCTTTGAATTCCCCGGTGTCAGCTTCGAATCCGGAATCTTTTTCCTGAGCAATACCCTGCACACGGCATTGGGTGGCGTCGTTTGGATCCGCGTGCATTTGTCCGGATCCACATGGCTTCGTCAGCGTCGTTGGAGCCATCTGTCATGTCACGGTCGGCTAGAAAGGCACCACCCCGGGGCACGTACGTCCGTTCTTTTCCTTCCGCGCAGGTTAAGCGCAGGTCAGGGATCGAGCTACCCTTTACGTTTTTTGGCAAGTCTTCTTTTGACATTTTGTTGGAGATTTCTGACGTCTGTGTGAGAAATGTCATCTAGGAAGACTGGGTTCAGGCCGTGTGGCGCCTGTCTGCGCGCCATGTCGGTGACGTACCCCCATCAGTTATGTCTCTGGTGCCTCGACAGGGGCCACGTGCTCCAACTGCCGGGCCATGGCTCTGTAATCTTTGAGGGAGCAGTCCCTAAAGCTCATGGTGGCCTGGCAGTCGACTTGGTTGGCGCGACTCCTCAGAATCACGGTCCCACTCAAGGAGGAGGTCGCAGGACTGCTCCAGGAGCCCCAAGTCCTCTTCGTCCCACTCGAGGTCCTCATGGAAGAGGCACAAGAACAAGAAGTCCAAGCGGACTTCCACTTCGCCGTGCCCGTCGGCTGACGAGGCATCTCGGGAATGTCACTGTTCCAAACACGGTTCTGCTAAGCCGTTGCCAGGGCTGACTTCACGTTTCCTCCCCCCTTTCCGGGATCCGGAGTGACCTCAGCTCAACTAAAAGAATTTTACAAAGCCATGCACCTCGTTTTTCCAGTGCAGGAGTGACCAGCAGGTGGCCCTCTCCCTAGCCCAGTCGGTGGCTGGCCCGAGAAGCCCCCCTGTGCCCTGCCTGCATCGCCTAAGTGACTCCCTTGTCCCTCCTTTGCTTTCTATAGCAAACCCGACGCCAACTTTGCACACGCACCCGGCCGCCCCTGTGCCGCTGAGGGTGTGTTTTGTGTGCCTGTTTGTGTCCCCCCCCCGTGCGCTACAAAACCCCCCTAGTCTGCTCCCCGAGGACGCAAGTACTTACCTGCCAGCAGACCGGAACCGGAGCACCCCTGTTCTCCATAGGCGCCTATGTGTTTTGGGCCCTCCTTTGACCTCTGCACCTGACCGGCGCTGTATTGCTAGTGCAGTGACTTGGGGGTTCCCCTGGACCCTTAACAGTGGGTTGCCTATGCCCAGGAGACTGAAGTTGTAAGTGCTTTACTTACCTCAGAAACTTAACCATACTTACCTCCCCCAGGAACTGTTGATTTTTGCACTGTGTCCACTTTTAAAATAGCTTATTGCCATGTTAACCTATACTGTGTGTACTACTGCTTTAATTCAAAGTTCCTTCCTTACCTGTGTGCAGTACCTTGCATTTTATGTATTTACTTCAAATCTTGAACTTGTGGTTCTAAAAATAAATTAGGAAAAAATATTTTACTATATAAAAACTTTTGTCCTGGAGTTACGTCTTTGAGTGTGTGTTCCTCATTTATTGCCTGTGTGTGTACAACAAATGCTTAACACTACCCTCTGATAAGCCTACTGCTCGACCACACTACCACAAAATAGAGCATTAGAATTATGTACTTTTGCCACAATCTTACCTCTAAGGGGAACCCTTGGACTCTGTGCACACTATCTCTCACTTTGAGATAGTATATACAGAGCCAACTTCCTACAATGAGCATGCCCAGTTGGTGGATCAGTCCTTTGATAGTCAGATGACTTTTTGGGCTAAATGCTGATCCCTCTTTACAGAGATTCAGTGAACCCTGGGTGACAGGGTGGGCATTTGGCCTGTCTTCCACTAGCTGTACATTTAATCAGTAGTGTTACTTCAAGGCCTCTAACCACCTCTCTATCTGGAACAGCGGATTGCTTGAGAAGTAGAGTACTAAAGCAGTGGCACCTGTCTTTTCTTCTACCCCACTGCTGCAAAATCGTTCTCAGTCTTTTCAGATGCCCCTTCATGATTCCTTTATTGGGGGATGGGTGGAATCCTTCTAGTAGTTGTCAGAAATTACTAATGGCCATGGGGTTTTGAAATGGTTTGTCCTAGTTACTCTCTTCACTTCCTTCATCCTACCTCCACCCTTCTCCCTCCACAAAGACATGATAGAAGAGATTTAAGCTCTTCTACAAAAGAGGCGATTACGTTGGTTTATTCGCCTAAAGAGATCAGGGGTGATTCCTGTTCATTTGTGATGCCCAAAAACAATGGGGTCTTCATCCAGTGTTCGTTTTTGAGACATTGAACACGTTTTTGAGAAAGGCATGTTCAATTTGTTGACTTTCTTTCAGGTTCTTTAGTACCTTCAAGACTGGCTCCTTTATTTAGAACTGCAGCATGCTTATTTGCATGTACAGGTAAAGGGGCTTACAGGAAATATCAGAGTTATACAGTGGGAAATCTGTTTCTGCAATTCAAAGTGCTCCATTTTTATTTATTATCTGCTCAATGGGACTTCACCGATGTAATAACACCTTTTATAGCATTTCTGTGTTGGCAGACCTTTGTTCTTTACCCCTGTCTGTATGATTGGCTGCTGAGGGTTTCTTCGTGAATGTCTCTTCAATAGAATCTTTCAAACCATCACGCCTGAAAGGTTTGTGAGATGAGTACCACTCCACTCTTTATGTGATCTCGTATAAGATTTTAACCTGGCTTTTACTTTCCTTTCAGGGGTCTCCTTTACAACCTCTGCATTTCGAATTCTCATATCTTGGACAGTGCCTTATTTGCTATCTGTAGCTTCTAAATAGGAGGCTTAGTGAGTTACAGGCTCTGTCATCATTGCCTCCTTTTGCTACACACTCTAAGAATTTGGATACAATAAGAGTGAGGCCTTCCTTTTTGTCTAAGCTTGTCACTGACGTCCATGTCAACAGGTTTACTTAGCCTTAGCTTTTTTATTGTCTGTTTCATTCTTCAGTGAAGAGGAGCAGCTGCAAACACTTGTTCCAAGGAGAGAGATTAGCCATTACAGTAATAGAAGTATTTATTTTAAGTTTGACCACACATCTTACTTGGTTTTGAAGGGAGTGAATTGAAAAAGTTTTATTTGCAAGCAGAATATTTCTAGGTGGAACTTGTTCACTGTTAAACATTTTTATGAACTGGTGTCTAAACCACTCCAGATTGTTTTTGAATGCATTCCACTAGAGAGGTTGTTCCTAATTCAGCTTTGTTGAGAGATGAACTTGCGCACCGGACTTACAATGCGGTTATGTTGTCCTTGGTACATTGTTTTGTCAAGGAATATTGATTGGACCTGGAGATGAATTAGTTGTTCTACAGCATTAAATCTTTATTAGATTTGCATGCTAGGATTATTCCCTGTCATTGAACTGGGAGTACTGACTGTTAAGTTTTTAAAATAGTATTAACAAGCATCTTCATTTTTAAAAGGCATATGAAACCCTCACTTTAGTAGAGCAGACACCCTTTTAAAAAGACTCATACTTCGGCAAGCGAAATGACAGCTCCACAGATTCAACTTTCAGTAGATGCCACTATAATTTAGAATTTTGCTGCATTTTATTTGAAAGGGAGTACCTTCGGAGCTTTGCTTAGAATTTCTCCATCTCTGAAGATTTGTACAATTTGTTCCCAGATTATAATTCCTTTGTGACTGTTTTCTGGCAAAAGTTGCCCTTAGATTTGTGTTCTGTGGAGCAGTTTTATGGTTTTGACATGGCTGAATTACCAAAGGGGATTCTGTCAAAGCCATGTGGAACTTGTGGGAAAAAGAGATTATACTCAAATGATTCTCACAAGGACTGCACATATTGTCTCTATCCTACACATGAACCAAAAGACCATAATGTATATTGAAAATGACTTGGTAGGTTAACTTGTGAGTTGGCCTAAAAACGAAGAGGACCTGTGATCCAGTGCCTCTGGTGATGAGTCCACACAGTATCAATCTTGAACTAAGAAAACAGCTTCAACAGCGCCCATTTGACGGACATAAGTTGCCTGAAATTTCTTCATCTAATAGAGACATCTAGCTGCAGACTCCTTACCTTTGAATTCTCCCAGTCATCAGACTGGATCCAGAAGATTTTCGTGAGAAGTACCCCTGCATGCCGTTAGGTGATGTCGATCAGCTCCGCGCCGGATCTGACATCACGGGTCCTACATAGGCGTCACCCAGGCGTGATGACATCTGATGGAGACTTCTATTGCAGATTCTTTACCTTAGAATTTCTCCCAGGCATCAGATTGGATCTGGAGATGTTTCTTCGAGCAGTACTCTTGCACGCCGTCAGGTGGCGTCAGTCAACTCTGCATGCATTGTTGGTGTCATGTTCACCGTGATAACGGGCGGTTGTATATAGGCACTACCCCGGCTTGCTGACGCCCGGTCTTTTCTTTCCGCATCAGCCTATGCGCAGATCCAGAGAGAGCTGTCCTTAGTCATTTTTGACTGACTTCAACCGTTTGTTGAGTTTTTTGACACTTTTTTGGTGCATCAGGATGTCTTGTAAGGCCGTTTTCAAGCCGTGTGACTCCTGTCACTGCATGATGTCGGTGATGGATCCGCACCTCATGTGCTTGTGGTGTCTGGAGCGCAACCACAACCCAAAGTTGTGCTCTGAACCTGAAGGCTTTGAGGGAACAGTCCCTAAAGTTCCTGGTGGCCTAGTGCTCTGTTCCGCGTCGGTCTCGTTCGATGGGAAGGTCACAAGACCACTCGTGGAGCCGTCACCACTCTTCTTCATCCCACTCTAAGTCCACGGGGCATTCAGTTCACAAGAAGAAGAAGTCGAAGAAGAACAAACGTTCTTCGACTGCACCCTGCTGCTCAGATGATGCGACGTGGGAAGAGCATCAGTGCTCCAGGCCTCCATCCTCTAAACCTGCTTCTGGGTCAGCTCTGTCTCTCCCTGACTTTCCAGGAGCCAGAGCCACCTTTGCCCAAAACTCAAGGTGTTTTCATGATGGCATGCGCCTCATTTTTGGCAGACCCTTCAGGCCCAGTAGCGTCAGAGGGGGTCTCTCTCAGGTTCTGCAACAGGAGCTCTGACCCCTGCTCCTGAGGGACCTTGAGGATCCGTTATCGGATCCGTGCCAATGCAGGTTGTGCCAATGCAACCTTCCCCGGCACGGGCAAAGACGTCAACTCTTCTGACGTCGGTCGGGCCCACGATCGTCGTCGACCCCATACTTATACCCACCTCTGACCTGGAGCAGGACTGATGTCACTCAACATCGCTTCCTTCTTCGATGGGGCCTACAGACCCCAGGTTGGATCCTGACTCTTATTCTTATGGGTACGGGGAAAGTGTGGAGGGGTTGCTGGACCCTTTAGAATTTCAGCTGGAAGATCCAGAGGACTGGGCACAGAAATTGGGCGAAGCTAGTGGTCTGGATACCTCTCCTGATGCTGGCATGCTTTCTACCCCTCCCATGGCTATGAAGGAAGGAGTGTTGTATTCTACTGGGTACCTGGTCCAGACCAAGCACTAGGGCTTCTGTGAACAGGACTATCACCTGCCGCCATCGGCCTGCACTGTACGACCCCAAATTCCTGACCCAACACCCTACTCCTGAGAGTCTTTTCAGCCAGGCGACTTCTTCTTCATCAGGCGCATTCCCATCTGCACCCCTGGATAGGGATTCAAAGAGACTGCATTCCAATTGGGAAGAAATTATTCTCTTCCTCCAGTCTGGCATTGCGGTCTGTGAACACCACATGCCTTTTGGGCCGCTATTCCCATACTTCATGGGATACCGTTGTGCAGGTGCTGCTGCAGGTCCTGGAGGAGGTCTGTGCCGTTCTCTCCCAAGCAGACACTGACAGAAGCAATGCAGCGAAGTTCACAATACGTTGTGGACTGGACACGACCTACTCCCTGGGTAGATCGTTGCGTAGACAGTGGCCTTATGGCACCACACCTGGTTGAGGATGCCTGGCTTCTATGGGGATGTTCAGCAATCACTCATGGACATGCCTTTCGAAAGGCACGTGTCTCTTTGGAGGCAAAGTGGACCCTTGGCCCCGCAGCCGATACTCGCTCTTCTTTTTGCCCCTTTCGTAGCTACGGAAGCGGCACCCAACTCAGTCCCTTTCCCACCAGCCACCGAGTCGCGAATGTTGTCCAGCCTCTGCGTGGCTGCGGATGCGGGATCCATCATACTCGTGGATCAGGAAGCCAATGGTCTGCCCAGCCCCCCACCACCACCCCACTGCAACCCCCAAACCTTCTTAGTCTGTTGCTTCATCCCGGACCAGTTGGAGGCAGGATTCGCCCTCACCTGCCCCACTGTGAATCCATCACAACAGACAGGTGGGTTTTGCAAATAGTCTGAAGTGGCTATTCACTCCCCTTAAAGATTACACCCCCCCCCCCCCCCCCAACCATGCCACCATCTTATGACGGAGGATCACTTGGCACTTCTCTGCCAGGAAGTTAAGGCTCTCTTGGCCAAAGGAGCCATAGAGACGGTCCCTGTGCCAGAAGTAGGCTGTGGTTGTTATTACCACTATTTCCTGGTGCCCAAAAAGGACAAGGGCCATCCCCCTATCCTTGACCTAGCCTCAGAAAGTAGAAGTTGAAAATGCATACTCTGGCTCAGGTTCTGTCTGCCCTGGACCCTATAAACTGGGTGGTAGCATTGGACTTGCAGGACGTCTACTTCCACATTCCTGTCCTGCCTGCTTAAAGACATTACTTGCGATTTGTGGTAAGTCACAAGCACTTTCAGTTTACTGTGCTCCTTTTTGGCCTTACCAGCGCCCCTCGGGTGTTTACCAAAGTGATGGCGGTGGTCGCAGCTCATCTGCGCAGGCAAGGGGTTTGTCTTCCCCTACCTCGATGACTGGCTGTGGAAGGCAAGCTTGCCCCAGATGGTCATCACTCACCTTCAAATAGGGCGAACCTCCTGCACTCACTCACTGGGGTTAACTATAAACATACCTGACTCTCAGACGCTCCTATTCATCAGGGATGTTCTGGACACAGTGCAGTTCCGGGCTTATCCTCCTGAGCAGCCAGTCCAGGATATTCAGGTTATAATACTGATGTTTCACCCTCTATCCTGGATTTTGGTGAGAACATCTTTGAGGCTTCTGGCCTCATGGCGTACTGCATCCTGCTGGTGAATCATGCCAGATAGCATGTGCGGGCTCTGCAGTGGGACCTGAAGTTCCAGAGGGCGCATCATCAGGGGAATCTCTCTGACAAGGTCCAGATCTCGGATAGAACTGTAAAAGACCTGAAGTGGTGGCTTGTGAACCGTGATTGGGTCAAAAGCAGACTCCTCTCCTTTCCCCAATCAGACTTGACAGTCGTGACAGATGCGCCACTCCTGGGATATGGTGGCCATCTGCTTGAGGCGGAGATCAGAGGCCCCTGGTCTCTGGCGCAGTCTGGACTCCACATCCACCTACTGGAGTTCCGGGCAATCCGGCTAGCACTGAAAGCATTTCTTCCCTCTGTGAAGGGGATGTTAGTGCAAGTGTTCATGGACAACACCACCACCATGTGATACTGCAGCAAGCAGGGCGGGTCAAGAGGCCCTGCGTCTCTGGGCATGGCTGAAACAGCAGGGCATAACTCTGGTGTTTTAAGAGCTCGCAGGTTCTCTGAGCGCCAGGGCAGATGAACTCAGCCGTTATTGCCTAGCAGATCACGAGTGGTGTCGCCATTCGTAGATGGCACAAGGGCTCTTTCAGCAGTGGGGAGAGCCTTGGTTAGATCTTTTCGCCTCCAAAGAGAACACACAGTGTCACCAGTATTGCACGTTAGAGTTTCCAAGGCAGCTATGGCTCAAGAGACACTTTTCATCTTGAGTGGAATTCAGGCCTCATGTATACCTTCCCACCCATACCACTTCTGCTGAGAGTTCTCAAGAAGATCAGGATTGAACGGGCCCAAGTCATTCTTGTGGTTCCGGACTGGGAATGGAGAGTTTGGTATCCTGAGGTCTGTCACCCTACCTGCCTTTTTACGCTCTTCCACATCCCTCTACAGAAGAATAGTGACTCCACTCCACCGTCTGAACCCAAAAAGGGCGTTATCAGTCTACCTTGACCGCACAAAAGAGTTCCGGGTGGATTACCAACTCTTTGTTGGCTATGTCAGAGCTAAAAATGGTGAGAGACTACAGAAACAAACCATTTCGAGCTGGGTTGTTCTCTGGATGGAGATCTGCTACGCCCTGGCTAAAAAACAACCTCCTGGGGTCCCATGCCACCAGAGGAAAAGCTGCAACAACGGCGTTAGCTTGTGGAGTTCCAGTCCTGGACATCAGCCAGGCCGCAACGTGGGCATCCCTGCACACATTTTCTAAACATTACTGCCTGGACAGTCGGGATCGCAGAGACAGGCATTTTGTCCATTCAGTCCTGCAGGACTTCTTAGTCCATGTAAATTTGTCTGCAGCCCACCATCAGTTTGGTATGGTTTGGGTGTTTAGTTAAAGGAAAGAAATCTGCCGCTAGAAGTTTCTATCTGATGAACAAGTTACTTTCCTTCGATAACGCATTATCTGGTAGAGACAATATCTAGCTGCAGATTCCTTACAACCCCACCCATGCCTCCCTGCTCTGCTTACAGATTTCTAGGGCTAGGGTTCCTCCCCTTTCAGGGCCCTCGTTTTGACACGCACTCATCAGTTCACTTCATGGCTCTGTGCTTCTGGAGTGGAAAGTCGTGAAGAGTAACTGACATCCACGCGTGTGGGTGGCGCCTACATAAGTGCTGGTGACCTCATGTGGAACCTAATTAAGCCTCCCTATGGCACGCAGGGGCACTGCTCATGCAAAAGTTTCCAGATCCATTCTGATGCATGGGAAATTAAAATGTAAGGAGCCTGCAGCTAGATATTGTCTCTACCAGATAATGTGTTACCGAAGGTAAGTAACTTGAACGTCTGGACCAAAAAAGAGCATTGTCGTTCTACCTTGACCGCACAATAGTTCCAGGTGGACAATCAACTCTTCGTGGAGCTAAAAAAAAAAAGTCGGGCAGTACAGAAATGAACCATTTTGCAATGGGTTGTTCTCTGTATCAAGATCTGCTATGCCCTTCCTAAAAAGCAGCCTCCTGAGGGCTTAAGGGCCCATTCAACCAGAGAACAATCAGCGACCACGGTGTTAGCTCATGGATTCCTAGTCCTGGACCTCTGTCAGGCAGCAGTGTGGGCATCCCTGCATGTGTTCGCCAAACACTACTGTCTGGACAGTAAGGTCCGCAGGGATGGCCATTTCACCCGTTCTGTCCTGCTGTACTTTCTAGTTAGGAAAATGTGTCCGCAGCCCACTGCCAGGAGGATATGGCTTGGGTATCTATTCAAATTTAAGGTATCTGCAGCCAAAAGTCTCTATCAGGTGAACAAGTTACTTACCTTTGGTAACGCATTATCTGGTAGAAACTATACCTAGCTGCAGACTCCTTACAACCACCAGATAATGCATTACCAAAGGTAAGTAACTTGTTCTTCGCACTAAGGCCTCTTTTCTGCCGAAAGTGGTCACACCCTTTCATGTAGGCCAGTCCTTCACCTTTACTACTTTTTAGGCACCCCCATATCCTCCTAAGGAAGGGGAGAGACTCTACTGCCTGGACCCCAAAAGGGCCTTGGCGTTCTACCTTGATTGTACCAAAGAGTTCCGGGTGGGTGACCAACTCTTTTGTAGGGTATGTGGGTGTGAACAAGAGTTGGACAGTGCAGAAGGGGACCATCTCCAGATGGGTCATACTCTGCATTAAGATCTGCTATGCAGTGGCCAAAAAGCAACCCCCTGAGGGTTTGCATGCTCATTCTACTCAAGCTAAAGCTGCAACCACTGCGTTAGCATGTGGAATTCCAGTCCTTGATGTAGCAAGCTGGCCTGGTGTGTTGTGGACACCTATGGTGTTTGCACCTTATACCAGGTCCAGGCAACCTCTATTAGTGAGTGAAACAGTGTCAAGGAAGCCAGGGCTCTCTAGTGGTAGCTGTGGTGAGTAGCCAAGACTTATTTAGGATGGGTGTAAAGAACTTGCAATACCTCAGCAGTCGCACAGCAATGTATCACACCTGAAAGGAACCACACAGTGTTACAAAAATAAAGGTACTGTATTACAGTAGCACTGAACTAGATCTCTTATAGGCAGTCCTCCCCAATTGGAGGTAAGTACACACTATATATATATATACAGGGAGTGCAGAATTATTAGGCAAGTTGTATTTTTGAGGATTAATTTTATTATTGAACAACAACCATGTTCTCAATGAACCCAAAAAACTCATTAATATCAAAGCTGAATATTTTTGGAAGTAGTTTTTAGTTTGTTTTTAGTTTTAGCTATGTTAGGGGGATATCTGTGTGTGCAGGTGACTATTACTGTGCATAATTATTAGGCAACTTAACAAAAAAAAAATATATACCCATTTCAATTATTTATTATTACCAGTGAAACCAATATAACATCTCAACATTCACAAATATACATTTCTGACATTCAAAAACAAAACAAAAACAAATCAGTGACCAATATAGCCACCTTTCTTTGCAAGGACACTCAAAAGCCTGCCATCCATGGATTCTGTCAGTGTTTTGATCTGTTCACCATCAACATTGCGTGCAGCAGCAACCACAGCCTCCCAGACACTGTTCAGAGAGGTGTACTGTTTTCCCTCCTTGTAAATCTCACATTTGATGATGGACCACAGGTTCTCAATGGGGTTCAGATCAGGTGAACAAGGAGGCCATGTCATTAGATTTCCTTCTTTTATACCCTTTCTTGCCAGCCACGCTGTGGAGTACTTGGACACGTGTGATGGAGCATTGTCCTGCATGAAAATCATGTTTTTCTTGAAGGATGCAGACTTCTTCCTGTACCACTGCTTGAAGAAGGTGTCTTCCAGGAACTGGCAGTAGGACTGGGAGTTGAGCTTGACTCCATCCTCAACCCGAAAAGGCCCCACAAGCTCATCTTTGATGATACCAGCCCAAACCAGTACTCCACCTCGCTGGCGTCTGAGTCGGACTGGAGCTCTCTGCCCTTTACCAATCCAGCCACGGGCCCATCCATCTGGCCCATCAAGACTCACTCTCATTTCATCAGTCCATAAAACCTTTGAAAAATCAGTCTTGAGATATTTATTGGCCCAGTCTTGACGTTTCAGCTTGTGTGTCTTGTTCAGTGGTGGTCGTCTTTCAGCCTTTCTTACCTTGGCCATGTCTCTGAGTATTGCACACCTTGTGCTTTTGGGCACACCAGTGATGTTGCAGCTCTGAAATATGGCCAAACTGGTGGCAAGTGGCATCGTGGCAGCTGCACGCTTGACTTTTCTCAGTTCATGGGCAGTTATTTTGCGCCTTGGTTTTTCCACACGCTTCTTGCGACCCTGTTGACTATTTTGAATGAAACGCTTGATTGTTCGATGATCACGCTTCAGAAGCTTTGCAATTTTAAGAGTGCTGCATCCCTCTGCAAGATATCTCACTATTTTTGACTTTTCGGAGCCTGTCAAGTCCTTCTTTTGACCCATTTTGCCAAAGGAAAGGAAGTTGCCTAATAATTATGCACACCTGATATAGGGTGTTGATGTCATTAGACCACACCCCTTCTCATTACAGAGATGCACATCACCTAATATGCTTAATTGGTAGTAGGCTTTCGAGCCTATACAGCTTGGAGTAAGACAACATGCATAAAGAGGATGATGTGGTCAAAATACTCATTTGCCTAATAATTCTGCACTCCCTGTATATATATATATATATATATATATATATATATATATATATATATATATATTTAGTGGATATTAGGAGTTGGCATATGGAAACAACAAGCATTAGCAAATAGCAGAAAATAGCTAGGGCCATATGGGGGGGCCAAACCATATACTAAAACAGTGGAATGCAAAGATAGGCCTCCCACCCAAGGATGTTGAACAGTTAGAGGGGAGCTTTGAGAACTCGGAACCCCAATTGTTGAGTAGCTAGGTAACCCCCAGCGACCAGGGGAGCAGAGGTAAGTTATCTGGTCTTCCCAAAGACTAACAAAGGGGCTTAGAAAAGGAAGATTGCAAGACCAGGACCAGTCCCGGGGATCCCAATGGTGGATTCCAGGAGAAGAGGACCAGAAAATCAAAGGGTCAGAGTCCAGTCCACTCATGAGCGTCCAGGCGGGGCAGGAGCCACTACCTACTCCTCTGTGGATGAAGATCCGGGTCGACGAGGGAAGATGATCAGCTGTGGAGCCCAGGAGCTGCAGAAAGGTCTTTGGAGTTGTGCAGATGATGTCCTGTGTCGGTCGCAGATGGTCGGTAGGACCACCAACAAGCCTTGGCAAATGCAAATCCGGGCAGAAGAGGATTTGCAGAGAAGAAGAGAACCAGCATGGTCCAGGGGACTTGACCCTTGGAAGGACGTCCAGGCTGACCCTCAGCATTCGGGGGAGCCAGCAGAAGCAGTCACAGCCCCCACAGTCAGCACACTGTCAGCAGGCACAGTAAGTTGCAGTGAGGCTCAGTCGGCACACCTGGAGAGGAGTCCCACATCGCTGGAGCAGCAGAGGAGAGACTGGCCATGCAAGGATGAAGTGCTGGAGGCCGGGGCTATTCAGAGCCTTAAGATCCCTTGGAGCAGGAGTGAACAAGCCTTGGTTGCTGCAAGAGTCGCTGTGCACAGGGGTACTGTCCTGCAAGGAGAGGCAAGGGATCACCTTCTCCCAAGTTGGATAGCAGGTAGAGAGGACCAAGGGGATCACTCAGACCCACCACTTATGTTGGAGATTCTTCTTGGAGCCGGATGGCAGAAGATCCCAGCAGCCTGTCATCATTGCCTTAGGTGCCTGCAGATGCAGGGTAGTGACTCCTCCACTCCAAGAAGATTCCTTTTTGCTTCTTTGGTTCAGCTGAATCCTTGCTGACCACAGAGGATGCACAGCTGTGGAAATGTTGCAATCACTGGAAAGAACCGAAGAAACAATGCTGCAAGGCGAGGTCCTCTCTGGAGTTTGAGGCTTGTTTGGTTCCTGTGAAGTCCACAGTGTTTCCGGTGACCAGGAGCAGAAGAGGTCAATGCAGAGGAGTCCTGGTGGAGTCTTGCACACCAAATCTGGGGACCCACATGTTAGGGAGTACCTAGATAGCCGTAATAGGGGACTTGGTCACTCTGCAGTGTGACCACCTGTCAGAGAATGGTCACTGACGTGTCTTGACCAATCAGATGCTCCCAGGGGCCACTGCACATCTTGTTTCCAAGATGGCAGAATCAAGGGGCCATCTAGAGGAGCTCTGGGCATCACCCCGGGAGTGGCGATGGACAGGGGAGTGGTCACTCCCCTTTCCTTTGTGTGCTTTTGCACCAGAGCAGGGACCAGTGGAAACAAGATTATGCAAGGAGGGCACCAAATGTGCACGTCTCAGCAAGCCGGTGGTGCGGGTAGGCTAACCCTCCCCAGCCTTGTAACACCTATTTTCAAGAGAGAGAGTGTTGCCTCCCTCTTCCACAGGAAATCCTTTGTTCTGCCTTCCCCTGCTTGAGCTGGTCAAACAGCAGGAGGGCAGAATCCTGTCTGAGGGGCTGTAGCAACGTGGGTTGCCCGCAAACGCTGAAAAGACTGGTAGGAGCAATACTGAGGGGTCCTCTAAGGAGCCCCAAGAGTGCATGGAATCATGCTACCAATACTGGCATTAGTATTGGGGTATGATTCTGACATGTTTGATACCAAACACGCCTAGGTTCGGAGTTACCCTTTTGTTGCTGGACACAGGTAGGGACCTGTGACCAGTACCCGGATAAAATTGCTTCCCAGCACTTACGAAGTCCAGTGCATGGGAACTGGAGTTCGAAGGAGCAACTCTGCTCATGTAGGTGCCCTTCCATACAGGAACCTGCACCCTGCCCTCTGAGCTAGGAGGGCCTACCATAGGTGTGACTTACAGGCTAGCAGGATCCCAGTGAAAAACAGTCTAAACACACTGATAAACAGGCAAAATGTGGGGGTAACCATGGCAAAAAGAGTGGCTTTCCTACACTTATCGCAAGACACACACTAACTCATGCTCTAAGGTAACTGTAACTCATGCCCTCGCAGAAGCCAAGTCCCAAAATATCTGCCAACACTACCTGGTTGAAGTGTTGGCAGCCAATCAAATATCAGCACGGGGAAAGTCAGATCCACCGATCCTCCGCGTCCCTAGATATCTATATTTTGTAACGTTTAATATCTCAAACTCTACTGAATGGATTTTTACCAAATCATAAAAAGCACAATCTGCGTACTAAGATCTAGCCTCCTACTAAATTTGGTGTAATTCCTTTCAGCAATTTGGCCTGTAGGCGTGTCTAAAGACCCTACGGGAATTAACATGCGAAACACACTTTTTTGATTCCTCCCCTCCCCCTTTTTTTCTTTGCCCCCACTGGACGGATCGTCCTGAATCTTCCCATGTGCAATAAGACCCTATAGGACACTTTTTTTGGAAAATTTTGTGAAGATTCATCTAACAGTGCCAAAGATATAGGCAAGTCAGAAAGCACTAATATATATGACATCTAGCCACAGGTTCCTTACCTTTGAATTTTCCTGGCGTCAGACTGCATCCAGAAGATTTTTCGTGAGCAGTACCCCTGCACGCCAATAGATAGGTTCGTTTGGTTCCACGTGGCTTAATCGGCGTCATACATACCCAAAGTGATGTCGTGGTCACTTATCTAAGCACCACCTCGGCGCACGGACATCAGTTCATTTCTTACCATGCCAGTTAGTGCTAATTCCGAGAAGAGCTGCCACTCTTTTGGTTTTTGACAGACATTTTTCAACATTTTGTCGAATGCTTTTTTCAGTGTGTCGAGGAATTTCTTCAAGGAAGACAGGATTTAAGCCATATGGCGCCCGCCACTGCGCCATGTCGGTTACAGACTCCCTTCTGATCTGTTTATGGTGTCTTGAGTGCAACCACAACTCCAAGTCTTGTTTGGACTCCCAGGCCATGGCACCGAAGGCTTTGAAGGAGCGGTCCCTAAAGCTGGTTGCTGCCTGGCAGAAGGTACTGTGTCCTGTGACTCCTCGGAGGTCTCGGTCATGATCAAGAGAAAAGTCATGGGACTGCTCCAGGATCCACAAGTCCTCTTTGTCTCACTCTAACGCAGGAGCGACCCCCGCTCAGGTGAGAGAGTTCTATGAACCCATGCGCTGCATGTTCGAGTGGGTCACAGAAGCCCCCATGAGGTTCTGCACCCACAGCTCCGACCTCTGCTCTTATGGGCCTTCATGGATCCGATCACAGATTTGGACTGGCGCAGGTCATGCCAACGTGACCTTTCTCAAATTTGGTCCCGACACTGATGCTCCTGCGCCGCCGGCACCCACTGGCTGTGCCAGCCCCATTCTAATCCCCAACGACTGAGTCAGAATGGCATTGATCGATGCAGATTTTAGTGCTGGCAGGGCCCATTGGTTCTAGGTTTTTGCTTGAGCCTTGTTGTGACGAGCTAGGCATGTGGGAAGAATGGGACAGGCCACTGGACCCCTTAGAATACCAGTGGCGCCGGACTAGGCATGGAGAGTCTGGTATCCTGAGATTCTGAGAATCAGCATTGATCCTCCGATCAGGCTGCGCCTTCGGAAAGATCTTCTGGTGCAGCAGTAGGGGAGTATTCTCCACCCAAACCTATCAAGTCTTTGCCTTCTTGAGTGGAGATTAAGTGGCGACAGTTGACCTTACTCACGAAGTCTGTAATGTTGTTCTGGCAGCCAGGCATCCCTCCACCAAGACTTTAGATGCTTGCTGATTGCAAAAGTTTGTATGATATTGTACAGAAAAGTCTATCAACCCTCTTTCTGCCTCTCTCTCGCTGATATTCTTCTCTTCATCCTTGCCCTTGCCCTTGCCCAGCAGGGCTCTGCTGTTTGTACTCCTAAGGGATATGCCTCTGCTTTGTCTGCCTTCCTGCACCTGCCCCCCCCCCCCCCCCCCCCCAATAGTTCACTATTGGAAATAGATTTCTTAAAGGGCTTGCATATATGTTTCCCTGTTGCCCTTTATCATGCCTCCCCTTTGGAAATAGGTTTCTTAAAGGGCTTGCATATATATTTCCCCCTCACCCTTTAACATCCCTCAGTGGGACCTTAATTTGGTGCTCTCCTTAAAGCCTCCCTGCTGGACTGTTCCCAGACAAGCTGGTGCTTTGCACTAGGGCCTTTTTCCTTCCAAAAATGGTGATTCCATTCCATCTAGGACAACCAGTCACACTGCTTACCTTTTCTGCTCCTCCACATCCCTCTAAAGGAGAGGAGCGACTCCACAGTCTGGACCCAAAAAGAGGGTGGTTGTTCTGCGTGGGCCATACAAAATAGTTCCGGGTGGACAGCCAACTCTTTGTGTGGTATGTTTGAGCAAAGAAAGGTCAGGCGGTACAGAATTGAACCATTTCGCCCTTGGTCGTTCTCTGTATTAAGATCTGCTACTCCCTAGCTAAGAAGCGGCCTCCTAAGGGCTTAAGGGCCCATTCTACCCAAAGCCTTAGCACATTCCTGTACACATTTGCCAAACACTATTGCCTGAACAGTCAGGGACCAGCATTTTTCCCGTTCGGTCCTGGTGGACTTCCTAGTTTAATAGATTTGTCCTTAGCCCACCGTCTGGGACAGTATTTCTTGGATATCTATTCAAAGGTAAGGAATCTGCAACTAGATGACTCCATCAGATGAACAAGTTACTTACCTTCTTAACAAATTATTTGGTAGAGACAGTATCTAGACGCAGATACCTTAGTGACCCAATTATTCCTCCCCACTCTCTGGACAGATTTCTAGGGTTAGGAATGATCCCTTTGAGAGCCATAGTTTGGACACACGAATGTCAGTTCACTTCATGGCTCCGCACTCCTCGCCTGGAAAGTCGTGAAAAGTAACTGACGTCTGCTTGCTGAGGTGACGCTTATACAGGTGACCACATTGTAACTTTCTGTGCATACGACACCGATGATGCTGCGTGGAACCAAAGGAAGCCACCTACCAGCAAGCAGGGGTAATGGACATGAAAAACCTTCCTGATCCTGATGCCTGGGAATTTCAAAGGTACGTAATCTGCAGCTAGATATTGTCAACTTGTTACTGAAGGTAAGTTGAATGTATGTGTGCATATTTGTGTATATATATATATATATATATGTTCGATGGCATGTGTAGCTGCAGATACACATGCTGTGCACATCCCGCCATCTAGTGTTGGGCTCGGAGTGTTACAAGTTTTTTTTCTTCGAAGAAGTCTTTTCAAGTGACGAGATCGAGGGACTCCTCCCCTTTCGGCTCCATTGCGCATGGACGTCGACTCCATCTTAGATTGTTTTCTTTCCGCCATCGGGTTCTGACGTGTTCCTCTTTGCTCCGTGTTTCGGTTTGGAAAGTTAGTTAAATCTCGGAAAATTTGACGGTATTGTTTGCATTCGGTATCGGGTTAGTTAACGCAGATCGACACCGAATTTGGAAGAGCTCCGGAGGCCCTTCGGGGTTTCGATTCTCCGGCGGGGCCTGGTCGGCCCGACCACATGCGTCTTCAAGGCTAATGGAATGGACCCCATTCCGCTTCTGCCCCGAATGCCACAACAAGTATCCTTACACAGATCAGCATTTGGTCTGTAATTTGTGTTTGTCTCCTGAACACAAAGAGGATACCTGCGAGGCCTGTCGAGCGTTTCGGTCGAGGAAAACGCTAAGGGACCGGAGAGCAAGAAGACTTCAAATGGCGTCGGTGCCGTCAGGACACCAAGGCTTGGAGGAAGAAGAAACCTTCTCCATTGCTGTCTCTGACTCGGACGAGGCCGAAACTGAACAGACGCCGAAAACTGTGAGTAAAACACCCCTGGCCAAAACTCACAGAAAATACATTAAAGCCCAGGGGACGCCACCGCCGACAGGCCATGGCTTAACCCGAAAATTAGGTGACCGTCCATTGGCACCGAAAAAGGGCACACATTGTGTCGAAGTCATCCGACTCAGGTTGAGATACCGGCACAGAACAGACTCGACACCGCGTCAGAGCAATCTCGACATCGAGATACCGGCACCGAAATAAGTCGGCACCGAGATATCAGAACACCGAAAGCCAAAAAAGTGTCTTCGGAGCCGAAAAAGACGGTTGAAAAGGTTTTGATACCAAAACATCCGGCTTCGGAGCTGAAACCAAGTTCCTACACTGAGGAACAAGGCCTGTCCTCACAAATGCAGGGACACAAATTCAGGCAGGAGCTAGAAGCAGGGGAGCCAGATTACACACAGAGAAGGCTCCACATTCAAAAGGAGACAGGAAAAATCAGAACTCTCCCTCCAATCCGAATGAAAAGGAAACTTGCTTTCCAAGAAAAAGACAAACAGCCACAGGCAAAGGTGGCAAAACAAGTAACCCCGCCACCATCACCACATCGCTCACCACAACTATCACCAATGGCTACCCCACCGATGATGCAGTCTCCAACGCACACAGGGATGAGCCAAGATGATCCTGATGCATGGGATCTTTATGATGTGCCTGTTTCAGACAACAGTCCTGACAGTTATCCAGCAAGACCATCACCACCTGGAGACAGTACGGCTTACACACAGGTGGTGTCCAGAGCAGCCGCATCTCACAATGTCACCCTGCACGCAGAACCAATTGAAGATGACTTTTTGTTTAATACTCTGTCGTCCACACATAGTCAGTACCAGAGTCTTCCTATGTTACCAGGAATGTTGACACCGGACTCAGTGGTAGTAGGTGCAGCTCGCAAAAGGGCCAACTCACACACCTCGGGAGATGCACCACCACCCGACAAGGAAAGTCGCAAGTTCGACGCAGCAGGGAAAAGAGTTGCGGCACAAGCAGCCAACCAACTAGGCCTTGCTATCAAGATATGATAGAGCTCATTGGGACGAAATGCAACACTTCATAGAACATCTACCCAAAGAGTTCCAAAAGCGTGCACAACAGGTGGTGGAAGAGGGCCAAAGTATCTCTAATAACCAGATACGGTCGGCAATGGATGCAGCAGACACAGCTGCAAGGACTGTAAATACAGCGGTCACCATACGGAGACACGCATGGCTACGCACCTCAGGATTCAAGCCCGAAATTCAACAGGCGGTGCTTAATATGCCTTTTAACGAACAGCAGTTGTTTGGGCCGGAGGTGGACACTGCTATCGAGAAACTTAAAAAGGACACAGATACGGCCAAGGCCATGGGCACGCTCTACTCCCCACAGGGCAGAGGCACATTTCAGAAAACCCCAATTAGAGGGGGGATTCGGGGACAAAGCACAGAACCCTCAACCTCACAAACCAGACCCACATACCAGAGCCAGTATCAGAGAGGAGGTTTTTGGGGACAATACAGCGGTGGACAGTTCCCTAAAACTAGGGGAAAGTCCCAAGACCACTCAAAATAAACAGTGACTTCAGTGTCACAAATCCCCAAAACATGACACCAGTGGGGGGGGGGGACTAACAGAATTTGATCAAAACTGGGAATAAATAACAACAGACCCGTGGGTTCTAGCCATTATCCAACATGGTTATTGCGTAGAATTCCTACAATTTCCACCAAATGTGCCACAAAAAACACACAACATGTCCAAACAACACATGGATCTATTACAGCTGGAGGTCCAAGCGCTGTTGCAAAAAGATGCAATAGAACTAGTACCCAATCATCAGAAAGGAACGGGTGTTTACTCCCTGTACTTTCTCATACCCAAAACGACAAAACTCTAAGACCCATCTTAGATCTCAGAACACTAAGTGGGTCATTACAACCCTGGCGGACGGTGTTAAAGCGGCGGTAAGACCGCCAACAGGAGGCGGTCTTTTTTTTAGTATTATGAGCATGGCGGTTACAGCCATGGTCATCCGCTGCTTCCCCGTTCCGCCCGCCAGGGCGGAGACGACCGCTGGCCTGGAGACCTGGGTCTCCAGACCGGCTGTCGTGACAATACCGCTGCCGGTATTGTCACCCGGCTTACCGCCGTGGATTTCCTGCGGTAGGAACCGCCATGAAATCCATGGCGGTAAGCACGATCAGTGCCAGGGAATTCCTTCCCTGGCACTGATAGGGGTCTCCCCCACATCCACCCCGACTCCCTCCCCTACATCCCCCACCACTCCTGCCACCCCCCAAAGGTGGCAGAGCCCCCCTTCCCACCCTGACCCCTGACATTACCTTACACATACACACCCGACACTCACGCAGGCACCACCAACACACATACACGCACACACACCGACATACATGCCAACATCCACACACACAGTCAGACACGCACACCCACATTTAAACATACACGCACACATTTCTGGAACACGCAACACCCCCGCAAGCATACACGCACTCACACCCCCCCTACATACACAGACGCACACCCCCATGCACGCACACAACACCCCCCCAACCCCCTCCCCTAACGGACGATCGACTTACCTGGTCTGTCGATCCTCTGGGAGGGGACGGGAGCCATGGGGCCAGCTCTGCCAACACCACACCGCCAACAGAACACCGCCGCGCAGAATCACAGGACGTGATTAGCTCGGAGGTGTTCTGTTGGCGTGGAGGTGGAGCAACCTCCACTTCCCCGCCGCCCGCAAGTATGTCTGTTGGCGGCTCTCCATCAGAAAAACGACGGAGGGCAGCCAACAGTCATAATACGCCGAGCGACAAACCGCCACTACTGGCTGTCTTCCGCACGGCGGTCCCTCGGCGGTCTTCTGAAAAGACCGCCGAGGTTGTAATGACCACCTAAATCTTTACATCAAATCAGATCACTTTCACATGGTGACACTTCAAGACTTAATCCCCTTGCTCAAACAACAAGACTACATGACAACATTAGACCTCAAGGATGCGTATTTCCATATACCCATACATCCTTCCCACAGAAAATACTTAAGGTTTGTAATCCAAGGGGTACATTACCAGTTCAAAGTGTTGCCATTCGGGATAACAACAGCGCCAAGAGTCTTTACAAAATGCCTTGCCGTAGTGGCAGCCCATATCAGAAGACAGCAAATACATGTGTTCCCGTATCTGGACGATTGGCTAATCAAAACCAATACGCAAGAACGGTGTTCTCAACACACAAAATACGTGAGAGAAACCCTTCACAAGCTAGGGTTCTCACTCAACTACCAAAAATCACACCTACAGCCGTGTCAAATGCAACAGTACTTAGGAGCAACAATCAACACAAAAAAAGGGATTGCCACTCCAAGTCCACAAAGGGTACAGGCATTCCAAAACGTAATACAGGCCATGCACCCAAACCAAAAGTTCCAGGTAAAATTAGTGATGAAACTACTAGACATGATGTCCTCATGCACAGCCATTGTCCCAAACGCAAGATTGCACATGCGGCCCTTACAAGAGTGCCTAGCATCACAATGGTCACAAGCACAGGGTCAACTTCAAGATCTAGTGTTGATAGACCGCCAAACATACACCTCGCTTCAATGGTGGAATACTATAAATTTAAACCAAGGGTGGCCTTTCCAAGACCCAGTGCCTCAATACGTGATCACAACAGATGCTTCCATGGTAGGGCGGGGAGCACACCTCAACCAACACAGCATCCAGGGACAATGGGACACTCAACAGAAACAACTTCATATAAATCACTTAGAACTACTAGCAGTATTTCTAGCGTTGAAAGCATTTCAACCACTAATAACCCACAAACACATTCTTGTCAAAACAGACAACATGACAACAATGTATTATCTGAACAAACAGGGAGGGACACACTCAACACAATTGTGTCTCTTAGCTCAAAAAATATGGCATTGGGCAATTCACAACCACATTTGCCTAATAGCGCAATTCATACCAGGAATTCAAAACCAGTTAGCCGACAATCTCTCTCGGGATCACCAACAGATCGACAAATGGGAAATTCATCCCCAGATACTGCAAATTTACTTCCAAAAGTGGGGAACACCGCAAATAGATCTATTCGCAACAAAAGAAAACGCAAAATGCCAAAACTTCGCATCCAGGTACCCACAGCGTCACTCCAAAGGCAATGCGTTATGGATGAGTTGGTCAGGGATATTTGCTTACTCTTTTCCCCCTCTCCCACTCCTTCCGTATCTTGTAAACAAGTTGAGTCAAAACAAACTCAAACTAATACTAATAGCACCAACTTGGGCACGACAACCTTGGTACACAACATTACTAGACCTGTCAGTAGGTGTCACGGTGTAGGTACTCCTCAGACTCGGTGTGATGCAAACAAGGTCCACCTCCTGACACCACCAAGTCACTGATAAAAAAACCACAGTGCATTGGAGTAATCAAGCGAGGGAAGGAAGGGGAAGGATCAGCAGGGACGGGATAACTGTAAAGAAAAAATACACAGTGTTAATTATCACATTGTCTGTCTATTCTCATAAGGTCTCACTAAAACCAAAACGACCTGGACTGCCCATAACTCATAAGGGCAGAACTAGTCCAAAGCCTGACTATGTTCCATCAGCATCACCAATGGATGCCCCAAGCCACCTACGGCCACTAATAATCACCTAAGGGTCTCACCGCCCTTCCTCCTAAACAATATTACAGAACGTATAACGAAACGAACATGAGGAGAAAGAATAAGGTGAAGAAAATCTATTTTGTACTTCTTCCTATGATTCAGTTAACCCACTAAGCCTTTCGTTAATGTCACGTATATTTGAAGAAGTACTTCGTTCATATCTCTGTGAATGTTGACAAGAATTATTTGTCCCGGCTGTTTGGAATCCTGCAAACAGTAAATCTCATTCTGAATCGCCGCCAACAAAAAGCCAAAAGATTATGTCTCATAAGATCGCCGTTCCTTTATTATGGTACCTCAAAGGTAAAGTGCTCCAATTTATGACAGTCACCCCCAACCTGGCCGTAAGGAATGCAGAAATAAAGAAAGGCGATAGCCTCCGGCAAGTAGCAAGCTTGCCGCTTACCACCTTCTTAGTACTCGGAATTCGAAAGGAGGAGCAGCTCGGAACTCCTTCTACCGGTAAAAGGTCAGTTTCCAGGAGGGGGCCATGCTGAATCTCATTCCTCTTCACGGACCGCCGATGAATTCCCCCCTGGGGAACGCCGTCCGCTCCTACTTCGTTGAGGCTCCGACCTGCCTCATTAGCACAAATAACGCACACCCTTTCCAGGGTGCGCCGACTTTTACGCGATCTCTACCGCGCTGGGCTTCATGGGAAGTGTAGTCCTTAATGACTACAATCTCCCGATCGGCCCTGTAGGCGCCGGCTAGCACCTGACAGTACGCCCACCTCCAAAGCGCCTCCTAGGGCCAGGTTTAGTGGGATGACAAGCATGAAACCGTTGCACCGCCCTAGGGGCATGAACATTGCCTTCCGGCTCCCATGAATCCTCCTCGGCCTCATACCCTTTCCACGACACCAAGTACCATAACTTACCCCCCCGTAGTTTGGAATCCAACACTTTGCGCACCTCATACTCCAGCTGTCCGTCTCTAACCACCGGAGGCACCGCCCGCTGGGTCGCGGACAGAGCTGGCTTCAAAAGGCTGCAATGAAACACCGGATGGATTCTTAAGGAAGCAGGTAAGTTGAGACGGTAAGCCACAGGGTTTATCTTGCGTACCACCTCATAAGGACCAATGTAACGAGGATGAAAGATGCTACGCATCTTAAAACGTATATACTTGGTGGAAAGCCACACTCGGTCCCCTGGCTGGTACACCGGCCCCTCACGCCGATGTACATCACCCCATTTCTTATACTGTTCCTTGGCTTTATCCAAATTAAATCGTATTTTCTTTTGCATGGATTGTAGGTTCTTAACCATAGCATGGACAGTAGGTTGATCCGTGACTTCCCGAGGTATGATTATGGGCAACATCTCCGCGTGGAACCCTGTGTTAGCACGAAAAGGAGACTCCCTTATCGAGCTATGCCAAGCATTGTTGTACGATAGTTCGGCCAGCCATAGCAATGACACCCACGATTCCTGCGCGTCTTTTGCATAGCACCTCAGATATTTCTTCAGGGTTTGGTTGAGACGCTCCGTCTGGCCATCGGTTTGTGGGTGAAAACTGGTGGATAGGGCGGATTCAATGCGCAGAACCTTGCACCACATGCGCCAAAACCTAGCAACGAACTGGGGGCCTCTGTCTGAAATAATGGTTCTTGGTAAACCATGTAACCGCACCACTTGAGACAGAATTAGATGGGCGGTCTGACTTGCTGTAGGTAGGTTTCTACAAGGGAGAAAGTGACCCATCTTGGTAAGACTATCAATTACCACCATGATAGCATTGTACCCCTGATCCATTGGCAATCCTACCACAAAATCCACGCTGATGGTTTGCCATGGTTTTTCCGGAGTGGGCAAAGGCATCAGCTTGCCCTGGCTCTTCGCGTTTTCTCCCTTGGATCGAGCACATATCTCACACCGAGCTACCCATGTCGCAACATCCTTAGCCCAACCTTTCCACCTGAAATGTCGTTGCACTATTTGCGCAGTTTTGGTGTACCCCGGATGACCAGCTGTTACCGCATCATGACACCAATTGAAGGCTTGCATTCGAAGTTCAGGTGTTGGTAAATACAAACGATTACCTTGCAACGGTATTCCGTGCTTAAGGGTACGGTCCTGACTTACTTCGGCCCACTCCTTCCACTGAGCAGCAGACTTATGCTTAGAGACCTTTTCTAGGAAGTGAGATATATGAAGGGCACAAAGCACTTTTTCCGGTTGGATGATTGCTTCATCAGGTCTTGAAGTGACGTTCCTCGCGTCCCTTTGTCTAGACAGTGAATCTGCCTTGCGATTGTCGACCCCAGGACGGAAGGTTACTACAAACTCATATTCTGAAAAGAACAGCATCCACCTCATTTGCCGCTGGGTAAGCTGTCTAGCCTCCTTCATATACTGCAGGTTTCGGTGATCAGTATATACCGTGACCGGGTGTTGGGCCCCCCAGAGATGGTGTCTCCATTCCTGAAATGCCTTCTTGATGGCTAGTAGTTCTTTTTCTGCCACCGTATAATTGAGTTCCGCAGCAGATAGCTTCTTAGATAAAAACGCCACCGGATGAAGCTGTCCTGAGGTCTTGTTTCTTTGGGATAACACAGCCCCAATGGCTATATCCGAGGCATCTGCTTCGACTATAAAAGGTACTTCTGGCTGTGGATGCTGGAGTATAGGCGCTGAGCAGAAGGCCTGTTTTAAGAAGCAGAAGGCCTCCTCTGCCTCTTCTGACCAAACAAAAGACACTCCCTTTCTTAGCAACCTTGTTATAGGTGACACAATGTGGGAAAAATGACAGATGAATCTTCTATAGTAATTAGAAAACCCCAGGAAGCATTGCACATCTCTCACACTAGTGGGCACTGGCCACTCTTGAACCGCCTGTATTTTTCTTGTCGACATGCAGAACCCTTCCGGGCTTAAATCCACCCCCAAGAACTCAACCTTCTGTACATGGAACTCGCATTTGCTCAGTTTGCAATAAAGATGGTGCTGTTGCAATGCTTGGAGTACTAGGGAAACATGTTCCATGTGCCGCTCTAAGGAGGTAGAATACACCAATATGTCATCTATATAGACGATCACAAAGTGGTCTACGTATTCTTTGAGAACATCGTTCAGAAAGTATTGGAAAGCCGCCGGGGCGTTACACAACCCGAACGGCATTACCAAGTATTCAAACAGGCCATAACGGGTCTTAAACGCCGTCTTCCATTCATCCCCTTCACGGATTCTGACCAGATGGTAAGCCCCCTTCAGATCTAACCTTGTATAGATAGTTGCCTCTTTCACCTGTTCCAATAACACAGGAATGAGGGGAAGAGGGTATCTATTCCTTATCGTGTTCTTGTTCAGCATTCTATAATCGATGCAGGTTCTCAACTCTTTATTCGCTTTAGCTATGAAAAAGAGTGGAGAAGCTGCCGGAGAACAAGATGGTCTAATGAACCCGATTTCCAGGAAACGGTCCAGATATCTTCGCAAATGTTTGGTTTCTGGGTCTGATAGAGCATATACCCTACAAGAAGGAAGGAGTGCTCCCGGAATCAAATCTATCTTGCAATCGTATATACGATGGGGTGGCAATGTCTCCGCCTGACCTTCGTCGAACAAATCCTTGAACTTGGCGTAAACAGAGGGCAATATCACCGCTTTCTCCACCACTGTGGCCAACTGTAACCCTTGAGCCAACGCTAACGCGGGGGGGTTATCATATAAGGAACCGACTTTCTCACTCCTCACGGACTGAAAACTAACCGTCTTGGCTTGCCAATCGATAACAGGATTGCTCTTTCTTAGCCAGGGCATTCCCAAAATTATTTCATACTGAGGAGCCTCTATTATATATAGCCTGATTATTTCTCTGCGTGCCGGAGATACTCCACTGAAAAACAACCCCACATCCTCAGTTTGTTCAGTAAGGGGT
The DNA here is from genome assembly GCF_031143425.1 of Pleurodeles waltl. Classification (NCBI taxonomy): domain Eukaryota; kingdom Metazoa; phylum Chordata; class Amphibia; order Caudata; family Salamandridae; genus Pleurodeles; species Pleurodeles waltl. The sequence goes on along the minus strand of NC_090447.1, from coordinate 87,925,216 downwards.
CCAGACTTCAGTGGTGTACCGTCAACTGCCAACACAATTTCGGGGTTCTTTCTTGGAATTCTCAGAAGTCCCAGTCTCTTAACCACCCCTTCATCTATGAAATTTCCCGTGGCTCCTGAGTCTATCATTGCCCATACAGGATGGTTTCGATCTTGGGACACCAGCTCTACGGATAACAACAGGTGTGACGCCTTTTCTTCTGGTGGCAAGAGGGTTAAAGAAGTCAACCGGAACCCTGATAGGGGTTCTATAAAGGGCAAATCCTCTTTCTCTGATATCTTCCCTGACGTCACCGCGGCCTTTTGAGTGGGGGAGTAGGAGAACCTTTTTCTTGGTTTTTGGGGACATTCTCTCACATAATGACCCTTCCTGCCGCAATACATGCACAACCCCTGTACCCTCCTACTCTCTTTTTCGGCCTTTGACAGAGGTGCCCTAACGGCTCCCACTTCCATAGGTTCCCCTCATAAATCAGGGGAATTAGGAACTGGTCGCCCCTCTCTTTCTGGAATGACCGGCCGCCTATCACCCGCTCTACGCTCTCCCCTTCTCTCTGCTAGCCGATGATTCAATCTCAAGGTAAGATTCACAAGTTCAGTACATGTGGAAGGCTGTGGATCTATTTGGGCTAGGATATCCTTCATGTCGTCTCTTAATCCTTGATAATAGAGAGACATTCTCTTCTCCTCTGGCCACTCTGATTCCGCTACCAGTCTATTGAAGGTGGTAAGATAGGTAACCAGGTCAGACCTCCCCTGTCTCAGTTCCAGCAGTTCTCTATCAGCACTAAAGGTGGTTGTTCTGTGATCAAACACCTTCTCAAAGGCCGACCGAAAGGCATTCCAATCCGATAATAATGGGTCATCGTTTCTAACTAACGGCACTGCCCAGTTGGCTGCATCTCCCGAGAGATAAGAAATAGCGAACATTACCCTGGAAAGGTTAGAGGGAAAAGACGCCGGTCTACATGAGAATTGGAGAGACAACTGCGTTAAAAAAGCCTGAACTTTCCTGGGGTCCCCTGAAAACCGTTCCGGACTGGCCAAAGGAATTGGAGGGGAGACGTTCACGGTTATCTGCGGTGTAGATGCTGAGGCATCGAAGGGATTCCTAGTAAGCCTTTCTACCTTGTCCCTTAGTGCCGCTGCCTCCACCCTAGAATCTGCCAACTCTTGCTGCACTAACACTAACGCCTGTAAGACATCATCCATAGATGCCATCTTTGCATTACACCGAGCAGGAGGAGTATTATTCGTGGGTGCGTTATTCTGTCACGGTGTAGGTACTCCTCAGACTCGGTGTGATGCAAACAAGGTCCACCTCCTGACACCACCAAGTCACTGATAAAAAAACCACAGTGCATTGGAGTAATCAAGCGAGGGAAGGAAGGGGAAGGATCAGCAGGGACGGGATAACTGTAAAGAAAAAATACACAGTGTTAATTATCACATTGTCTGTCTATTCTCATAAGGTCTCACTAAAACCAAAACGACCTGGACTGCCCATAACTCATAAGGGCAGAACTAGTCCAAAGCCTGACTATGTTCCATCAGCATCACCAATGGATGCCCCAAGCCACCTACGGCCACTAATAATCACCTAAGGGTCTCACCGCCCTTCCTCCTAAACAATATTACAGAACGTATAACGAAACGAACATGAGGAGAAAGAATAAGGTGAAGAAAATCTATTTTGTACTTCTTCCTATGATTCAGTTAACCCACTAAGCCTTTCGTTAATGTCACGTATATTTGAAGAAGTACTTCGTTCATATCTCTGTGAATGTTGACAAGAATTATTTGTCCCGGCTGTTTGGAATCCTGCAAACAGTAAATCTCATTCTGAATCGCCGCCAACAAAAAGCCAAAAGATTATGTCTCATAAGATCGCCGTTCCTTTATTATGGTACCTCAAAGGTAAAGTGCTCCAATTTATGACAGTCACCCCCAACCTGGCCGTAAGGAATGCAGAAATAAAGAAAGGCGATAGCCTCCGGCAAGTAGCAAGCTTGCCGCTTACCACCTTCTTAGTACTCGGAATTCGAAAGGAGGAGCAGATCGGAACTCCTTCTACCGGTAAAAGGTCAGTTTCCAGGAGGGGGCCATGCTGAATCTCATTCCTCTTCACGGACCGCCGATGAATTCCCCCCTGGGGAACGCCGTCCGCTCCTACTTCGTTGAGGCTCCGACCTGCCTCATTAGCACAAATAACGCACACCCTTTCCAGGGTGCGCCGACTTTTACGCGATCTCTACCGCGCTGGGCTTCATGGGAAGTGTAGTCCTTAATGACTACAATCTCCCGATCGGCCCTGTAGGCGCCGGCTAGCACCTGACAGTAGGGCCTCATATCAAACTACCAAACAGACCAGATCTGTTAACTCAACACAAACAGCAGATCAGACACCCGAGTCCAGCATCGCTCAATCTAGCGATCTGGCTCCTGAAGTCTTAGAATTCGGACACCTAGACCTTACACAAGAATGTATGGAGGTCATCAAACAGGCTAGAAAACCTACTACAAGACATTGCTACGCAAATAAATGGAAACTGTTTGTTTATTACTGCCATAATAAGCAAATCAACCATTACACGCATCTGCAAAAACATCGTAAGCTACCTACTACACTTACAAAAGTCCAAGTTAGCTTTCTCATCCATTAAAATACATCTAACAGCAATTTCGGCTTATCTGCAAATTACGCATTCAACTTCATTATTCAGAATCCCAGTCATAAAAGCATTTATGGAGGGTCTGAAAAGGATTATCCCACCAAGAACACCACCAGTTCCTTCGTGGAACCTCAACATCGTATTAACACGACTCATGGGTCCACCATTTGAACCCATGCACTCGTGACATACAGTACTTAACATGGAAAGTAGCCTTTCTAATAGCCATCACATCTCTCAGAAGAGTAAGTGAAATACAAGCCTTTACCATACAAGAACCCTTTATAAAAATACACAAACATAAAGTAGTTCTACGCACAAATCCTAAATTCTTACCTAAAGTCATATCACTGTTCCACTTAAATCAAACAGTGGAACTCTCAGTGTTCTTTCCAGAACCGGATTCTGTAGCTGTGAGAGCATTACAAACATTAGACATCAAAAGGGCACTAATGCACTACATTGATAGAACCAAACAAATTCGCAAAACAAAACAATTGTTTGTTGCTTTCCAAAAACCTCATACAGGGAATCCAATATCCAAACAAGGCATTGCCAGATGGATAGTTAAATATATTCAAACCTGTTATATAAAAGCAAAAAGAGAACTGCCTATTACACCAATGGCACACTCCACTAGAAAGAAGGGTGCCACCATGGCATTTCTAGGAAACATACCAATGACTGAAATCTGTAATTCAGCCACATGGTCTACGCCTCATACATTTACCAAGCATTACTGCGTGGATGTGTTAACAACACAGCAAGCCACAGTAGGACAAGCAGTATTACAGACATTATTTCAAAAACTTCAACTCCTACAGGCTAAACCACCGCTTTTGGGGAGATAACTGCTTACTAGTCTATGCACAGCATGTGTATCTGCAGCTACACATGCCATCGAACGAAAATGGCACTTACCCAGTGTACATCTGTTTGTGGCATGAGACGCTGCAGATTCACATGCGCCCTCCCACCTCCCCGGGAGCCTGTAGCCGTTTTAAGTTGACAAAAAATTAAACTTGTACATTTGTAAATTTGTAAATATATCACTTTTAGTCACATTATGTACATACATACTTACTTCATTGCATGGGCACTATTACTATATACACAACTCCTACCTCACCCTCTGCGGGGAAAACAATCTAAGATGGAGTCGACGCCCATGCGCAATGGAGCCGAAAGGGGAGGAGTCCCTCGATCTCGTGACTCGAAAAGACTTCTTCGAAGAAAAACAACTTGTAACACTCCGAGCCCAACACTAGATGGCGGGATGTGCACAGCATGTGAATCTGCAGCGTTTCATGCCACGAACAGATGTACACTGGGTAAGTGACATTTTCCATATATATCTCCTAGTGGAGGTCGCCACTAGGTAGTTATAGTTAGTACCTAGTTTCTATTGAAAAAGCATTTTTGTTTTGCTAATAACTTTGGCACCGTTTGATGAATCTTCACGAAATTTTCAAGAAAATATGACGCTCATTGCAGCGTCTGTCTAGAAAGTTTCAGAGTGATCCGTCAAGCGAGGTTCAAGAAAAAGGGGGGTGGGGGGGCAAAATGCTTTTTTTCCACGTGCATTTTTCCATAGGGATTTTAAACAGCAGTGGCACCTGAACCACTGGACGGAATTACACCAAATTTGGCAGAAAGGTAGCTCTTGGTTCAGAAAACGCCCTTTGTGATTTGTTGTAAATCCGTTCAGTAGTTTTGGAGTCAATAAAGAAAAAACAAATTTGTATATATACGAACGCGAAGGCACTACAAGCCCTCCTGATGTTGTGCCGAGATATGATTGGCTGCCAACATGTCAACAAGGAATTTTTGGCACCCATGTTGGGACTCTGCTTCAACCGAGTCCCATAAAAAAGATTAAAAATGAGAAAAGGGGCCAGGGTAGGTACAATCTGACACTTTAGCTCTGGTGTGGGGGACCCTCTCCCCCCTCCACCCCCCTCCAAGAGCAAAAAAGCATTTTCTTTGCAAATTTTCTGCAGGAGAAGCTGCGGATGTGCTGTTTTTTTATTTTTATTTTATTTAAATACAGCCCTTGGGTGGGCCACTTCCAGGGGGCATTGACATTTTGAATGCGGAGGACCCTCCCCACCCCCGCATTCTCGGGGACCGCCACCTCCCTGGATCACCATAGTAATGACACACGTGGGCGCCCGGCCTCCCTGAGCCCTGGGAACCACCTCCCTGGGGCTTTAAGTAAATTGAAATCTGTCCCGTGGACTGGCACCTCCCTGGGCCACAATAGTAAGGACATGTGGGGGGCACCTGACCCCCTGCAGCCCCTGGGGACACCCCTCCCCAGGACACAATAGTAATGACACACAGGGGGCACCCGGGGGCCACCACCTCCCCGGGGCTCTAAGTAAATTGAATGCCACAGCCCTGAGGACCGCCACGTCCCCGCGGCTAGATTACCTTGGAAGGAAGCCGCACAGCACCCCTTGTGGAGCCAATAAAGGCCCTGGAAACCACCGCCCCCCAGGGCCAATTCCTGCTATGTTCCAGGGTCCCCCCTGGACATAGTTGTTTGCTGTAACTTGGCTGGAGCTTTGACAGCTCCCACCAAATCAGAGCAAACACTCCAGTTCCAGCAAGTGAAACCTGTCAGACTGCTCCCACTTGCTCGAAGCAGAGGTTTTCTCATGTTTCCCTGCATGCAGAAATGCGGGTAGGGAAAAAGAGGAAACTATTGCTCTCAGAGAGAGGGAGCTGCATCTTTAGCTGCTCCCTGTCTGTGACAGCAGTGCTGGCTCCCCCAGGAGGCGAGGAGCCAGCTGGGACAACGGGGGCCTTCAGGCTCCCCGTGGTCCCCAACCATTTTGACTGGGTGCCCTCAGGGGCACCCAGATAACCTGGCCAGAGCATTGGGTCCCATTGGCCAAGATCTGCCTGGGGAGGGAGGACCATGGCCGCTTCCTCCTCAAAACAATTAAATGTTTAGGCCGGGCCCCATAGGATGGGGTCCCTGGGTCCGTGATCAGCTTGGGGAGGGGGCCACACCCAAAAAATAAATATATAAATGCCGGGACCAGTGGAATGGGGTCCCCAAAGCTGAGATCGAACCGGGAATTGGGGCCACACAGACCTGCGGCCTGCTTCGGCTGCGCATGGCCAAAGGCAACGTGAGGTTGGATAGTTAGGGTGTTATAATGATAGTGAAGTCATGTTGGGGGATGCTTTTGCACAGTCCAGGTTGGCTTGGATGGTATTTTACCAATCCAAAGCTGTAATACTGTGCCTGAAGTGGTGAAAGGCTTTTGTCATTGTACAGCTTAGCGTGGATGGCACTATGCTAATCCTGTGGTTAAAGACTTTGCTGTATTAATGGCAAAAGACTTTGCTCCTTTGTAGCTCATCATGGACGGCATTGTTCCAATCCTAGGCTTAAAAACTTTGCTATACAAACAGACATTTGAGGTGAGTAAATTTAGAGTGTCCTGGGTGCTCTATACTGGAACTGCTTTCCACCTAAACCTGTACCCATAGCTCTCTCTTCTTTTTTGCATCATTTATGCATCCCTCTAAGCCTGAAAGAGTATTGCTTTGACTTATACTGGATGCTCCCATGTGTTTGGAAAAATCTAAACCTCTCTGTAGAGCTATAATGATAGTGAAACACATGCCAGATGTTGCTTTTGGTCCTTCCAGGTTGGATTGGATGGTATTTTACTGATCCACAGCTGTAATACTCTTCCTGGAGTGGTGAAAGGCTTTTGTCATTTTACAGCTTGGCATGGATGGCTCTGTGCTAATCCTTTGCTTAAAAACTTTGCTAGAAGAACAGACATTGGAGGTGAGCACATTTAGAGTGTCACTGATGTTGTAGGGTGCTCTATACTGGAGCTGCTCTCCACCTAAACTTGGGAACTACCCAGAGTTCACTCTCTTTTTTATTGTAATTTATGCATCACTCTAAGCCTTAAAGGGTATTGCTTTGAGATATTTACATTAAAAATCAAAGGTTACAGGGATGTTATAGTTAGGTTCAAGTTTGACAAGCACAAAACCATAGAAAGGTAACTATAATTCACATCTTTACCGTGTCGTTTTCTCATCAATAATTTTATTGCGAATGCTATAGTTACTGTTTCCTAAATAAACATCCCTGTTACCTTGAATTTCTAGTTTTTTTTAACATCAAGTAAGATGCACATCGCAATGTACAATTGGGGAGGGGGGGGGGGCAGGATGTTGTGGATGCAGGACCCGGCATTGTGCTGCTCCTGCCCCCCCTTGCCATCCATTGTCCAAGGCGATGCCCCTATTCCCTCATTTAAGCCCTGTGTGGCCATTGTTCTGCTACTGCCCTTCCCGCCAGCCCTGAACAGTTAGCTTGCTGCCCCATCCACCTCCACCCTATCCTGTTTTGTCCGAGTCCATGGACCAGCTCCCTCCCTCCTGCCCTGCATGGTCTGATGTGCTGCCACTGCTCTTCATTTAGCTTGATGTCCGTACCCACTCCTCCTGCTCTCCATTGTCCAATTCTGTGCTCCATCTTTCCCTTCTGCTTAGCCTTTGTGCTTTGCTTGCTGCCCTACCCCTCTTCCCTCTGATGTCTATGTGCATACCCCTGCTCTCCCTTTTGCCCACCATGTTCCATGGACCTGCCACTGCCCCACCTGTCGAGACTGAGTATTCTGTTCAGCTGCCTCTGCCCCTACCACCTGCCCAGCATGGTCAGATGGCTGCCACCTGTTCCAGTCACCTCGACCAGGCATGTTAGAGTGCCATGCCTTTATCCCCTCCCTCCTGTCCTCCATAGTCCATTTTGCTGCTACTTCCTTCTGCCCTCCATGGTCTGTTGTGCTGCAACTGCTCCTGCCTGCCTGCCCTGCGTGGTCTATTGTGAAGCCTCTTCCCATGCCCTCTCTTGTCTGTATCAAGTCCCTACCCCTCCCTTCTGTCCTCCATGGCCCTTTGTGCCTGCCCCCTCCCTCATGCTCACTGTGGTGGTTGTGCTGCCACTAACCTCCTGCTTGCCATGCATGGTCTTTTGTGCTGCCACAGCTCCTTCCACCTGTCCTGTGTAGTATGCTTGCTGCCCCTGACCCCTTCCCACGTTCATGTGACTCCCCCATTCCTCCTGGCCTTCCTGATCCAATGTACCGTACTTGCCAACATTTTAAACTCTGTAAGAGGGAGATTTTAAAAAAACTGGGGAATTGATTTTCCCCATTGACTTACATTGAAAAAGAGGAGATCTTATGCAGAAAACATAAATAAAGCCCTCTTGGGCTTAAAAAGATCGGGAGTCTGTTGCCTTAATTCGGTGTGTTGGCATGCGTGGTTGTACTGCTACTGCCTCTTCCTTCTGCCCTCAGTGATCTGTTATATTGACACAGCCTCTCTTGTCTGTCCTGCATGGTTGGCCTAAGGTAACTATAACTCGTGCCTTTGCCATACACTGCTAATTACCCCAGATATTACAGCACTCATTACAACTTTTATAATGTCAATAAAAATATCAACAAAACATTAGCATTCACATTATTAAAGAAAAAAACTGCATGGCGGAGGCATGTGTTATAGTTACCCTATGCCACGAGTTATAGTTACTTGAAATAACTCTTAACTATAACTGCTGAATTTCTCTGGTTTTGTCGTTTTGTGCGGGTAAATTCTATAAGGTCCCTCATCCGTTGGTTTTTATATATGTATCAATGACGAAAATATTCACTGCACTCCAGGAGGTTTACAAAAGCTCTACTTTATTGTTGCTGCAACCACCAATGCGTTTCGACTTCTCACAAGTCTTGCTCACGGTTAGTGAGTCCTTTTACTTTTTTCCTTAAATAGTAATGGTCCATGATGCCCATTATGAGGCACTCTGGACCATGTAGTTACTTTTTACAAAAACAAACATTAAGACAAACTATAAATAGTAAATAGGTTTCCTAACAATTCTTAATACTATGACTTCAATAATGTATTTTTGATTTACAAAATATTTTTTTTCTATTTATATTATAAACTTCAAGTATACCTGCCTGGAGCTAATACATGTATCCTAATTAATTCTTAATGTACAATGTTGGTATAAATTGTGGCCAGTAATGGCTGAGTGCCATTTTCAAATATTTCTTCATACTGAAATTATTTACTTTTTATGGCCCTCAAATAATTTATCTATGAAGAGCAATTTTATCATTCAATCAGATAATATCCTTGTTATTTCACATTTTATCTAAAAATATAACATGATACCAATTTATTCACACGATCTTTTAAATTGTTCTTCCCATGCATCTGTAATTACAGATGTGAGTGAAGAAAGGGGAACGAAAAGAAAAAGGGAAGGATAAGAAATGCCCAAATTTGCTATTGTTCTCCCAGTACAATTATACTAGAGAGCAATACTAGAGAGCGCTCAGCAGTTCTTTTTTTATCATTTCCTTAGACTACATCATTCTTCCATCTATATATGTACATAAAGTTTCTCATCCATGTTCAATCCATGAGGTACCTTTGTTCAGAGTTGAATTATACATTTACTTTCCAGTTGTTGTAATTTTAGAGTTCTATCTCCACCACGTTCATTTCTGTTAACCTGAGACAACCCAAAATGTTTTTAACTTTTCCAATGTGATGTATGATGTTTGTGTTGTCTCGCTACCACATAGCTATGATCTTGATGTTGTATTGCCCTTATCTGTTCTAAAATCCTCTTTTTTTAATGGGCAAATTGTACTGCCTATATATTGTAGTCCACATTCACATTCAATTAGATAGACAACGAACTGGCTGTTACATGTTATTCTTTGTGAGGTGGTAATATCCTTCCCCTTGTAATCCTTAAAGGTTTTAACATTACTAGCTATCAAACAAGCCTTGCAATTGTTACATTTATAAAAACCTGTTGATCCTTCATTCAGCCAGTTCCTTTTTAATTGTGTCGAAAAATGGCTCTCTACTAACATATCTTTAATTGAATGTGACCTTCTATACGTAACCTTTGGTTTATTACCAGTCATAGGTGCTATATCTTGGTCACTTTTCAAAATGTTCCAATGCTTCTTATAGACATCTTTTTATTATCCTTACTGTAAGTTAATATCAAACGAGGGGCTTTACTTTCCATTTCTGCAATAGCATTTGATTCTTCAATCAAATGTTGTTGGTGATTCTTGCCTCATGCTTTCTGTATCCCTAATTCAATGTGTGATTTAGGATATTTTCTTTGGAGAAATTGTTGTTTTACATTTCAAAATTGTTTTTCCATTTCCTTGTCGTCAGAACAATTTCTTCTCATTCTTAAACATTCACCAAAAGGGATACTTCTGAGTAGTGGTTTTGGATGGAAACTAGTCCCATGTAATATACTGTTTGTAGCAGTTTCTTTCCTGTACATGGTTGTATGTAATTGGTTATTTTCCACATAAACCTTAATGTCTAGGAAACTGATCTCTGTGGCATTAATGCTGTAAGGGGGGGGTCGCCAGGGAGTCCTCCCTGTAGTGTTGGTTTTCCACAGGTCGAGCCGGGGGCGTCGGGTGCAGAGTGGAAAGTCTCACGCTTACGGCGGGAAACGTGAAGTCTTTAAAGTTGTTTCTTTGTTGCAAGAAAGTTGCAGATTGTTGAACAGGGCCGCTGTTCACAGGTGTTTCTTGGTCCTAGGTTGCAGGGCTGTCCTCTGAGGCTTCAGAGGTCGTTGGTCCCTGTTGGATGCGTTGCTGTTGCAGTTTTCTTCAAAGTTGGGAGACAGGCCGGTAGGGCTGGGTCCAAAGCAGTTGTCATCTCTGTCTTCACTGCAGGGCTTCAGGTCAGCAGTCCTCCTTCTTGTTAAGGTTGCAGGAATCTAGGGCCAGATGTACCAAACGTTTTGCGACTCGCAAACGGCAAAATCTGCCGTTTGCGAGTCGCAAAACGCGTATCCCAATGCAGAAACGCATTTTGCGAGTCGTTACCGACTCGCAAAATGCATTTCAGACTTGCAAATAGGAAGGGGTGTTCCCTTCCTATTTGCGAGTCGCATTGGGATGCAATACCATTTGCGACCGCATATGCGGTCGCAAATGGCATCGCAGTTACCATCCACTTCAAGTGGATGGTAACCCAATCGCAAATTGGAAGGGGTCCCCATGGGACCCCTTCCAGTTTGTGATTGCACCCCAAAATATTTTTTCAGGGCAGGGAGTGGTCCAAGGGACCACTCCCTGCCCTGAAAAATCCGAAACTAAAGTTTTCGTTTTTTTTTGTAGTGCAGCTCGTTTTCCCTTAGGGAAAACGGGCTACACTTCAAAAAAAAAAAACCTGCTTTATTGACAAGCAGGTCGCTAACATGGAGGCCTGCTGACGTCAGCAGGCCTCCATGTTAGCGAGTGCCCATACTCGCAATGGGACCGCAATTTGCGACCCACCTCATGAATATTCATGAGGTGGGTCATTGCGACCCCATTGCGAGATGCAGAAGGTGTCTGAGACACCTTTCTGCATAGCAAATTGCGACTTGCAATTTGCGAGTCGCACGGACTCGCAAATTGCAAGTCGCAATTTGCACGCTACCTACATCTGGCCCCTAGTTTCCCAGGTTCTGGGGGCCCCTAAATACTGAATTTAGGGGTGTGTTTAGGTCTGGGAGGGGAGTAGCCAATGGCTACTGTCCTTGAGGTTGGCTACACCCTCTTTGTGCCTCCTCCCTGTGGGGAGGGGGCATATCCCTAATCCTATTGGGGCAATCCTCCATCCACAAGATGGAGGATTTCTAAAAGTAAGGGTCACCTCAGCTCAGGACACCTTAGGGGTTGTCCTGACTGGTGGGTGACTCCTCCTTGTTTTCCTAATTATCTCCTCCAGCCTTGCCGCCAAAAGTGGGGGCAGTGGCCGGAGGGTCAGGAATCTCCACTACCTGGGATGCCCTGTGGCGCTGTAACAAACCGCCAGGTGTTACAGTTCCTGCAGGGGGAGGTGAGAAGCATTTCCACCCAGTACAGGCTTTGTTCCTGGCCACAGAGTGACAAAGGCACTCTCCCCATATGGCCAGCAACATGTCTGGTGTGTGGCAGGCTGGCAAAAACTAGTCAGCCTACACTGGAAGTCGGGTATGTTTTCAGGGGGCACCTCTAAGATGCCCTCTGGATGTATTTTACAATAAATTGCACACTGGCATCAGTGTGCATTTATTGTGCTGAGACGTTTGATACCAAACTTCCCAGTTTTCAGTGTAGCCATTATGGAGCTGTGGAGTTTGTGTTTGACAAACTCCCAGACCATATACTCTTATGGCTACCCTGCACTTACAATGTTTAAGGTTTTGCTTAGACACTGTAGGGGAATAGTGCTCATGAACATATGCCCTCACCTGTGGTATAGTGCACCCTGCCTTAGGGCTGTAAGGCCTGCTAGAGGGGTGACTTACCTATGCCACAGGCAGTGTGAGGTTGGCATGGCACTCTGAGGGGAGTGCCATGTCGACTTTGTCATTTTCTCCCCGCCAGCACACACAAGTTGTGAAGCAGTGTATATGTGCTAAGTGAGGGGTCTCTCGGGTGGCATAAGACATGCTGCAGCCCTTAGAGACCTTCCCTGGCATCAGGGCCCTTGGTACCGGGGGTACCAGTTACAAGGGACTTACCTGGGTGCCAGGGCTGTGCCAATTGTGGAGACAAAGGTACAGTTTAGGGAAAGAACACTGGTGCTGGGGCCTGGTTAGCAGGGTCCCAGCACACTTTCAAGTCATAACTTAGCATCAGCAAAGCCAAAATGTCAGGGGGTAACCATGCCAAGGAGGCATTTCCTCACACAACCCCCCACCCCCTCCAAACGAGGATGAGAATAACCTTTTCCAAGAGAGTCTTCATTTTCTAAGTGAAAGAACTTGGAAAGGCCATCAGCATTGGCATGGGCAGTCCCAGGTCTGTGTTGCACTATAAAGTCCATTCCCTGTAGGGATATGGACCACCTCAACAGTTTAGGGTTTTCTCCTTTCATTTGCATGAGCCATCTGAGAGGTCTGTGGTCAGTCTGAACTACAAAGTGAGTACCAAAGAGGTATGGTCTCAGCTTCTTCAGGGACCAGACCACAGCAAAGGCCTCCCTCTCAATGGCACTCAAACGCTGCTCCCTGGGGAGTAACCTCCTGCTAATGAAAGCAACAGGCTGGTCAAGGCCATCATCATTTGTTTGGGACAGGACTGCTCCTATCCCATGTTCAGAGGCACCTGTCTGCACAATTAACTGCTTAGAGTAATCTGGAGCTTTTACAACTGGTGCTGTGCACATAGCTTGTTTCAGGGTGTCAAAGGCCTGTTGGCATTCTACAGTCCAGTTTACCTTCTTGGGCATTTTCGTGCAGGTAAGTTCTGTGAGGGGTGCCACTATGGACCCATATCCCTTCACAAACTTCCTATAGTAACCAGTCAAGCCAAGGAATGCCCTGACTTGAGGCTGGGTTTTTGAAGCTACCCAGTCCAGAATAGTCTGGATCTTGGGTTGGAGTAGCTGGACTTGGCCTCCACCTACAAGGTGTTCCAAGTAAACCACAGTACCCTGCCCTATCAGACATTTAGATGCCTTGGTAGAGAGGCCTGCTGCTTGCAGGGCCTGCAAAACCTTCTTCAGGTGGACCAGGTGATCCTGCCAGCTGGAGCTAAAGACAGCAATATCATCAAGATAAGCTGCACTAAAGGACTCCAAGCCCGCAAGGACTTGATTCACCAACCTTTGGAAGGTGGCAGGGGCATTCTTTAAGCCAAAGGGCATCACAGTAATCTGATAGTGCCCATCAGGTGTAGAGAATGCTGTTTTCTCTTTTGCTCCTGGTGCCATTTTTATTTGCCAGTACC